>NC_063343.1:47486936-47537595 GCF_021869965.1 Rhincodon typus | reverse complement strand
CCTAGACCCTTCTTCAGAAAATTCTGAAGAAGGGTCTAGGCCCGAAACGTCAGCTTTCCTGCTCCTCTGATGCTGCTTGGCCTGCTGTGTTCATCCAGCTCTACACCTTGTTATCTCAGATTCTCCAGCATCTGCAGTTCCTACTATCTCTGAAACTAATTGTGGAAAGATGCTTGTCGAACAGGAGGCCCGTGACTAGTGGTGTGCCTCAGGGGTCAGTGCTGGGCCCATTGCTGTTTGTTATCTGCATCAATGATTTGGAAGAGAATGTCCAAGACACGATTAGTAAGTTTGTGGATGACACTCAAATAGGCAGTATCATGGACAGTGAGGAAGATTATCAGAAATTGCAGCAGGATCTTAATCAGCTAGGGAAAGTAGGCTGATGGAGTTTAATATTGGTAATATTCAACTGGAAGCGTGCCTGATGAAGAACAAGTCATACTGGGAGGGTATAACTTGAAAAGTAAATGCCAGCTGGGACTGGTTATCCAGATAAAGGCTGATTGCATACTGGGGGCTATATATATTCTAATCTGCTCATGCAACTGGATCTAAACAGAGACAACACAGTGAGGAGCTGGAGGAACATAGCAAGCCAGGCAGTATCAGAGGGGCAGGAAATTTGATGGTTCGGGTTGGGACCCTTCTTCAGAAATTGGGAGGAGGAAGAGAGCTGGGAAATAAATAGAGAGAAGAGGAGTGAGGCTGGGGAAGGGGAATGGAGTGGTGATAGGCTGGATGCAGATAGGGGGTAGTGGGGTTTGGTCAGCAGGAAGGATAGGCCAGGAGAAGCATTAGAAGCATATACAATAGCAATGTTTGAGACTTTCAGACAGACACAAGAACCCACAGGGGATAGAGGGATATGAACCATGTGCAGGCAGAATGGATTAATTTTAAAATTGCATCAGATTCTATCCCATCTTACCATGTGCCATGGGAAGATAGCAAGAACTGCAGATGCTGGAGTCCGAGTAGGAACACAGCAGGTCAGGCAGCATCAGAGGAGCAGGAAAGTTGACGTTTCAGGTCAGGACCCTTCATAAGGACTCATGAAGTCCTGATGAAGGATACCACTGAAACATCAACTTTCCTGACCTGCTGTGTACCTCCAGATCCACACTGTATCGACATTACCATGTGCCATTCCTAGAACACTTTACCACCCAGCAAATATAGCCAAAAGACTGTTATTCCTAGAGAGACTGCTGTGCACCCAGTCAGGCGTTCGCAATGGTGAGGAGGATGTTCTCCTTGTGGATGACAAAGCTCACTTGTATCAAGCACCACCAGGCTGACAGGACCTGATTGACACCGGATTCCAGTAGATGGGAACTGGGTGCAGAAAACCATCATGGAGTATCAAGGTCAAGGCACCAACATTTGTATTGCAAATGTGGAGGTGAACTTCAGCCTGTACATTTCCTGTATGTTCTCTTTTGCTGCCTGATGATATAAGCTTTTGTTTAGAATTATCCATTCGCTTACCTATATGTGATATTCCCCTATTGGACAGTGACCAGATGTGGGTGACCATTGGGTATTGGGGCAAGTGAATGAGCAAAGGTGCTAAAACAAGATGTAATTGAAGGATGAAAAATCCGTGTGACCTGGTGGTTTAAAAAGCAACTAGGGTGAGAGAGTGGGGTTTTATGTGCAAGGGAGTGTCAGCCATGCCAGTTCTGTGCCATAAACAGTATGGCTTTGTGACTTCTGTACAATTAGGCTGCCAGTTGAGGTATAATGCTGGACTGCTAACACTTGTCTAGGTGCACAGCAGTGTCAAGAGATGCCAGTCTTTTGGTGATGTCTGTTCTTGCTCCCCTGATTCCTCGCCATCTGTCACATCATCTCATATCCTGCTCCAGTTTTGCAGAACTCAGCACACCAGGATGGTGAGGCAAACTCTGTCTGAATCCCCAGAGCACTCCAAGCTGCGGAAGTGCATCTTCAGCTGTCCTATCATCTGCTTCACCATAGCCCTGTGCACCAACTTGGTGAAAGTGCCGCAGTGACTAACACATTACATCCAAAAGTGAGTGTCAGTTGCGTTCTGGCCCCCTTCCCATTCCATTTCCCATTGCATTCATGGGTGCACTATAATACAACAATTCTCCCCTTGTTCTACAAACCATGGGGCATTTTTAGCTCGCATTTTCCTCTTTTAATTTAATGCCACTAATTTCTGCATCATTGAGATGACCTCCTTGAACCTAAACCTTACACCCTGCTCCTCAATGCTGTCCTTATAGTGGTTACAGTGGTACATTGCCAATCAGCAACCCCCTTCTGCAGCCTAACTTGATATCCAAAGGGCTTGTTCCATATACCCCTCAATAAACCTTGAATATTTTCCCATTACTATCCTTGTTCTCCCTCCATTCCTGGCCTTTGGCAGTGATCCACTGTTGCACCCTCTTTTAATAGATGGTCACTAAGGACTATATCTGCCCCAGAACTCTGACTAACTTCGCATAGCGCTGACCATGACTGAACAGATCCCAAGTGCAGCTGCCCAACTGATGATAAAACAATTCCACTGACTGCTTGTGCTGGCTTGACAGGACTCCCCATTGCCCACTCTTTTTGCTGTTTTATGCTGATCAACGTGAAAGCATTTGCAGCCAGCAGCAAGCTGAAGTCATCAGGTACTCATTCTGGATTCCACTTTGAGATTTTGCAATGTTCCGTATATTTAGTAAGATAGGCAGCTGAATAACAATGAGGCAGGTTGGGCTGACAACAAGCTGTTTAACAAGCTATAATCTCCATTAAATGGCATCTCACTGCTGCTTTGTATGGAAATTTGCCTCAAAAGCAAAAAAGCTGGAGTGAGATGTTCCTGTTGAGAGGGGTCTTGCAGGACTTCTTGCCTGATTCTGCCACCAGCATCTCCACAGCCAATGTTGCTCAGACCACTATGAGATTCCACCCACATTTTGTTTACTGCACGAGCAAATCTGTTGATTTTTCCAAATTTATTCATCAGAGGCTGATTGATGCTGTGTATATTTCTGCCAAGACCGTATTGAATTTTTCTGAATATTTGAGTTTTACACCCAGTTTTGTGAAAGCTCATTTCCTAACTCATATCTACTTTTTAATTTCCATTATAAATGTGCACATCATAATTCTGCAAATCACAGAAATGTCTCTTGCAGAAAAGGAGCCAACTGGAAAAGCATATATAGTCAGATGAGATTTATCTCACTTGGGAGTCATGAACATATGCATGGTGTAATGCTCGGTGCTGCACCAGACTTCCACTATTGTTCCAAATCAAGATGTTGTGGGATCTGGAGGAGTACTTACAGTTAGCAGTGTACCCATTGCATCTGCTGCGCTGGTCCTTTTAAATAGGTGGTTAGAGCGGGTTTTCAGAAAGTGCTGACATAAGAGCCTTGGTGCACTGCATCTTGTAGAAAGTATTGATTCCTGCCACTGTCCAATGTGGAAGGAATGAATGCCTAATTCTTTCTTAATATCTCAGCCGTTATTCTTAGACAATGTAATATGTCGTACAGCAATCTCAAACAATACACTTCTCAATATTTTAAAATAATAAATAGAATATTTATACAATACACATTTTCCACCTGCAAGAATATTGATGCAGGTCAAATACAACATGAAGGATATGGATGTCTGGTGAAACTGGTGCACAAATTGATAGTGAACATTGAACAAAGCTGATCACCTTTCTGCAGCACACAACAATTCCATTGACTGATCAGTCGTTGCTGCTAATGTTCCTAAGTGAGGATCTTCCAATCTTAAACCGCATAAAAGTGATGGAAATGTAAGAATGCAGAACAAAGAGAAATGCAGAGATTACCTTCTTCGTGAGGTCTTCATTTCTTAAATGGTTTGAGTGCTGCACTTGGGCCCTGCAAGGGTATTTGGTCATAACAAATAATGATGAACATTCTAATGCTTTGTAAAACTTCGAACATGAGCATCATTGTTAATGATCTTTTGAATCCAATGGGAATGTGGCATTTTGTGTTTGTTGGCTGAACATGTCAGAACCTGTGAAGCTGAGCAATATAACAGTGTTGTGGAGTGGCCACATGTTGTTCATAGTACAGGAGACAGAGCACATTTCTAACAGGGTAGGTATTCTGTTTTTCCTTTACTATCTTTACAAGTGAAGTAAAACTTTTCTTTCAGCTGAGTTATAGTTTGTGACACAGGCAGAAGAGAAAATAGAACAATTCTTCATCTCACATTTTAACTGTGATGACTATTTTGAAATCAGCGCTTTAAACAGTGGTCATATATCAACATTCTGCATGAACGGAAGGGTTGATATATCTGAATTTTCTTATCTACTCTAGCACTTCATCAAATATTGAGACTGCTTTTTTTTTAGTAAAAGTAGAAATTCGAGGTTCCAATTATTTACTCAAAAAATCAAGTTATGGGATTAAGCAGTTCACAAACAGGAATTTTACTGTGTGTGAGTCAAATAAATTAACATTAAATACCATGACAGCTAACCACGTTATCCGACAGCCCAGAATCACACAAGTAAAGCATGAATGAACAGGCAAATTGTGGTCTACTAAAAGTTAGAAAGTACACATTTAATGACAGATACAACTAAGAAAAATCTTAAATGGGCTCAGCAGTCCATATGGAATTTACATCATCCAACTCAGCCACAAAGTCCTACAAAACTGAAGTGACTTCACCAGACGAAGGAGCAGCGCTCTGAAAGCTTGTGATTTTAAGTAAACCTGTTGGACTATAACCTGGTATCATGTGACTTATGACTTTGTGACTATACAAGGGATGGTTAGTATGTTTGCAGATGACACCAAAATTGGTGTAGTGGACAGTGAACAAGGTTATCTCAGAGTACAATGGAACCTTGATCAGTTGGGCTGACTGGCCAAGAAGTGGCAGATGGAGTTTAATTTAGATAAATGTGAGGTGTTGCATAATGGTAGGGTCCTGGGGATTGTTGCCAAACAAACAGACCTTGGGGTACCGGTTCATAGTTCTTTGAAGGTGGAGTCACATATAGGCAGGATAGTGAAGAAGGTACACTTGCCTTTATTGGTGAGTGCATTGACTATACAAGTTGGAATGTCATGTTATGGCTTTACAGGATATCGATTAGGCCACTTTTGGAATACTATGTTCCATTCTGGTCTCCCTTCTTATAGAAAAGATGTTGTTAAACTTGAAAGGGTGCCCGGGTTGGTGAGTTTGAACTATTGGAAGAGGCTGAATAGGCTGGGGCTATATTCCCTGGAGTGTCGGAGGCTGAGGGATGACCTTGTAGACGTTTATAAAATCATGAGGGGCAAGGATAGGGTGAGTAGCCAATGCCTTTTTCCCAGGGAAGGGGAGTCTGAAGCTAGAGGGGATAGTTTTAAGGTGAAAGGGGACGGATATAAAAAGGATCTAAGGGACTTTTCTTTTTCATGCAGAGAGTGTTGCGTGTATGGAATGAGCTGCCAGAAGAGGTGGTGGAGGCTGATACAATTACAACATTTAAAAGGCACCTGGATTGGTATATGAATAGGAAGGGTTTAGAGGGATATGGACCAAATGCTGGGAAATGGGACTAGATTAATTTAGGATATCCAGTCAGCATGGACAAGTTGGACTGAAGGATCTGTTTCTGTGCTGTATGACTCTATGGCTCTCTATGACAGCAGTGCACAACTGACTGAATTCCACACTCTTAAGCAAAATATTGCAGATACACAACCAACCTGCATTTCAGGTGCACATTCTTCACTGAAGATAGTACTTTGTCTGTAGAACCTTCTCAGCTTTGTCTGGATGCCATGTATCCAGCAATACTATCTTCACATAACAGGAACAGATACAGCAACATATAGATGCCAGATTCAGAAGCTGAGAATCTGTTGTCTTCAGCTTGCTTGTGCTGCACCACTGGACTACCTGCCCACTGTGCTTGGATGGCTCTGTGTACCTTTTTGTTTGGTCTTTAATATGGCTTCAACCAGTTTGAGTTTGTCCAAAAGTGTTGGTTTCAGTTGAAAAGTAGGAGAGTTGATTTACTTTCTCAGTCTTTTTTTTTAAGTTGGGGTCTGCCTCAAACTTTTGAAACCATTGTTTCCATCAAATCACAAAGTAAAAATAAGTTGAAAAGTATTTACTGCACCTTACAATTGTCAAAATGTCACAAGAAGCATTACTGAAAAAGGGTTCACTGATAAGGAGATACTAAGAGTAGCAATCAAAAGCATGATCAAAGAAATAGGTTTTAAGGAGTGACTTAAAGGAGAAAAGAGGTGCAGAAATTTTGGGAAGGAATTCTAGAGCTTAAAACCCAGGCAGTTTGATGTACCTTCAACCAAAGTGCAGTCGTTAAATTTGAAGATCTGCAAGAGTCCAGAAATGGAGGTGTATAAATTATATCAAATAGAAGGCTACTGGATGAAAATGGTGCAGCCATGGATGTACTTAAAAACTAAGATGGGCTTTGGACAAATATTTCGTAGTTCTTTTGCTGGCTAACGAAAAACAAATATTTATTTGAGGCCACCCTGTGCTTTCTAATGCAGGTAATACATAATTTGAAGTATTGGACAGGAAGAAGGCACTTAATTTGAGGGGGTAAAAGACAAAAGTTACCTCTGGAGCATAACAAGCCTGAATTTAAATTTTAATTATCAATTTTCCACTCAGGATAATATTATGTGAAATATGATAAGCATTTTGCTTAAAATCAGAATAAATTTAAGGGCTTATTATGACTGGCTTACTTACTTTTTCCTCCGTCTTTTTGCAATAACTATCCCGCTTGCTTTTACATTTTTTTTTAAGCATGGTTGCCAGATCATTGACTGTAGAGCATTCTTAGCTGGGCAAAAAATTTCAGCCAGCATTTGAAATAAAATGTCTCCATTGACAGGCTTTCCTGAAAGTGGCGTGATGCAGAGGACTGCCAAGAACAAATCAATCTGATATTCATAGAGTCCTTGAAAGTTCTGACTATTGCTTTGCATAATGCAATGAGTTGATACTAACCAAAGTTCTGAAGAGCAAGCGTCCTTCTGTTGCTAGCACGAAAAGGATAGTTATTTACAAGCATATAGCAAGGAGACCTCTGTGCTACTTTTACACCGTTGTGATTGACTTCATGCTGTTCAAAGCGTAGTGCATTTGAAAATCTATTTAAAAATATTTTCTGATGGGGATCAGAGAGCTTGTATGAATGAACACA
Source organism: Rhincodon typus (assembly GCF_021869965.1). Taxonomy (NCBI): domain Eukaryota; kingdom Metazoa; phylum Chordata; class Chondrichthyes; order Orectolobiformes; family Rhincodontidae; genus Rhincodon; species Rhincodon typus. The sequence continues at coordinate 47,530,385 of NC_063343.1, read as the reverse complement.
TAGCAGTGAAAGCTTCATAAAGCACAGTTCCCCAACAATGCTGCAGAAATGTATTTTTAAAAAATTTAACCAGTTCGTGCATAAGAAATATTGGTGCCTTCTGAACCCTGAGTTATGTTAATAAGTGGAAACACACACTTAGATCTATAATACAGGAGACAATCCCATCTGGTGAATATATAAAACGTCACCAAAGGAAATGCTTGTAACCTCACAAGTAAGAAATTTAGACTTGAAATAAAAGTGATACTTCGCTGGGAGTGAGTGCCTGGCTGTAAACTATTATATCTCAATTGAAAAGAGTGCACCAATAATCTGACAGTACTGTTCTACAAGATGACATCAATGTGTAACTATGCATTAAATCACCGAGATGTTCAATTTGGCTGACTATTCAGGACAAAAATAATTCACACCAGGTTTTTTAGATAAACAGGAAAAACAACTAGTTACGGCAAACAAACTTGTCTTTAACAAATGGCAACAATGGATTACCAATTTACAACGAAGTAACTTCAGCAATATTTTTTTAAAACCCCAAATACGCACACATTTCTTGCACAAATAAGAGACAAGAAGAGATGGTTTGAGACAAATATGATTATAAAAGTTATACAGTAGGAAAATCCCATTCTTTACTAAGATTTCAGATGACAAGTTGGTAATTATATTTTACAGAGATAGTGGGAACTGCAGATGCTGGAGCTTCTGAGATAACAAGGTGTAGAGCTGGATGAACACAGCAGGCCACGCAGCATCAGAGGAGCAGGAAAGCTGACGTTTCGGGCCTAGACCCTTCTTCAGAAATGGGGGAGAGGAAGGGGGCTCTGAAATAAATAGGGAGAGAGGGGGAGGCGGATAGAAGATAGATAGAAGAGAAGATAGGTGGAGAGGAGCCAGACAGGTAGATTACGATAGAGTTGCAGTGGGAGAGAGATCCAATGAGGTTTTTCCGGAGGGAGGAGGGTAACTTCTTCAGGGTAGGCATCCTTAGAAGAGGCTTTGCAGTGGGGTTAAAATTGTTTCAGAGATAGTGGGAAGTACCGATGCTGGAGATTCTGAGATAACAAAGTGTAGAGCTGGATGAACACAGCAGCCAAGCAGCATCAGAGGAGCAGGAAAGCTGACGTTTCGGGTCTGGACCCTTCTTCAGAAATGGGGGAGGGGAAGGGGATTCTGAAATAAATAGGGAGAGAGGGGGAGGCGGATAGAAGATGGATAAAGGAGCAGATAGGTGGAGAGGAGATAGGTCAAGGAGGCGGGAATGGAGCCAGTAAAGGTGAGTGTAGGTGGGGAGTTAGGGTGGGGATAGGTCAGTCCAGGGAGGATGGACAGGTCAAGGAGGCAGGATGAGGCTGGTAGGTAGGAAGTGGGGGTGGGGATTGAGGTAGGAGGAGGGGATAGGTGGGAGGAAGGACAGGTTAGGGAGGCGGGGACGAGCTGGGCTGGTTTTGGGATGCGGTCGGGGGAGGGGAGATTTTGAAGCTTGTGAAGTCCACATTGATACCATTGGGCTGCAGGGTTCCCAAGCAAAATATGAGTTGCTGTTCCTGCAACCTTCGGGTGGCATCGTTGTGGCACTGGAGGAGGCCCAGGATGGACATGTCGTCCAAGAGGTGAGAGGGGAAGTTGAAATGGTTCGCGACTGGGAGGTGCCGTCATTTGTCGCGAACTGAGTGTAGGTGTTCCGCAAAGCGGTCTCCAAGCCTGCGCCTGGTTTCCCCGAGTAGAGGAGGCCACATCGGGAACAGCGGATACAGTATAACACAGTAGCAGATGTGCAGGTGAACATCTGCTTGATGTGGAAAGTCTTCTTGGGGCCTGGGATGGGTGTGAGGGGGGTGGTGTAGGGGCAGGTGCAGCACTTCCTGCGGTTGCATGGAAAAGTGCCGGGTGTGGTAGGGCTGGTGAGGAGTGTGGAGCGGACAAGGGAGTCACGGAGAGAGTGGTCCCTCCGGAAGGCAGACAAGGGTAGGGAGGGAAAAATGTCTTTGGTAGTGGGGTCAGATTGCAGATGGCGGAAGTGTTGGAGGATGATTTGTTGGATCCGGAGGTTGGTGGGGTGGTACGTGAGGACAAGGGGGAGTCTGTTTTGGTTGCTATTGCGGGGAGGGGGTATGAGGGATGAGTTGTGGGAAATGCGAGAGACACAGTCGAGGGCGTTTTCGACCACTGTGGAGGGGAAGTTGTGGTCCTTGGAAAACGAGGACATCTGGGATGTCCAGGTGTGGAATGCCTCATCTCAGGAGCAAATGCGGCTGAGGCAAAGGAATTGGGAATAGGAGATGGCATTTTTGCAGGAAGATGGGTGAGAGGAGGTGTATTCTAGGTAGCTGTGGGAGTCGGTAGGCTTGAAATGGAAATCGGTTTCCGGGCGGTTGCCAGAGATGGAAACAGAGGTCCAGGAAGGAGAGAGAGGTATCGGAGATGGTCCAGGTGAACTTAAGGTTGGGTTGGAAGGTGTTAGTGAAGTGGATGAACTGTTTGAGCTCCTTGTGGGAGCACGAGACGGTGCCGATACAGTCATTGATGGACCGGAGGAAGAGGTGGGGGATAGGGCCAGTGTAGCTTCGGAAGAGGGATTGTTCCACATATCCTACAAAGAGGCAAGCATAGCTTGGGCCTATGCAGGTACCCATGGCCACCCTCTTTGTCTGTAGGAAGTGGGAGGAATTGAAGGAGAAGTTGTTAAGGGTGAGGACGAGTTCAGCTAAGCGGATAAAGGTGTCAGTGGAGGGGGACTGTCCGGGCCTGTGGGACAGAAAGAGCGGAGGGCCTTTAGGCCATCTGCATGGGGAATGCAAGTATATAGGGACTGGACGTCCATGGTAAAGATGAGGTGTTGGGGACCAGGGAATTGGAAGTTTTGGAGGAGGTGAAGGGTGTGGGTGGGGAGGAGGCGGAGGGCGTGGGTGGTGTCACAGACGTAGGTGGGGAGTTCCTGGACCAAGGGGGAGAAAATGGAGTCGAGATAAGTGGAGATAAGTTCGGTGGGGCAGGAGCAGGTGGAGACAATGCGTCGACAAGGGCAGTCAGGTTTGTGGATTTTGGGAAGGAGATAGAAACGGGCGGTGCAGGGTTGGGGAACGATGAGGTTGGAGGCTATGGGTGGGAGGTCACCTGAGGTGATGAGGTTGTGGATGGTTTGGGAGATGATGGTTTGGTGGTCAGGAGTGGGGTCATAATCAAGGGGGCGGTAGGAGGAGGTGTCAGAGAGCTGGCGTCTGGCCTCGGCGTTGTAGAGGTCAGTGCGCCATACTACAACTGCGCCTCCCTTGTCTGCAGGTTTTATAGTGAGGTTAGGGTTGGAGCGAAGGGCTGCACGTTCTGTGGAGGAGAGGTTGGAGTGGGTGAGAGGGGTGGAGAGGTTGAGGCGATTGATGTCTCGACGGCAGTTGGAGATGAAGAGGTTGAGGGAGGGTAGGAGGAGGGGGTGTGTTGGAGGTGGGAGAAGGGGTCAGTAGAGGGAGGGTTAGGCTCACGAATAAAGAAGTAAGCGCGGAGGCGGAGATTTGTTTTGATTTTTAATTAATGATGACGCAATGCTATCTGCAGAGCGATGGTTGATCTTCAATTAAGTAGCTGATCAAATGGACCTGGACTTGTTCCTTGAATTCTTTCTTTCGAGTCACTGAGAATTTTGCCTTTTCACACACGGAGATTTGGTGAAAAATGCCTTTCGTTTGTGGGATTCTAGATATCTCAGCGCACTGCATTCAGATCTGTAATAACTTGCAGCTGGACCATGTCAAATGCTGCCATTAGGTAGTTTTTCTCCCTTGTGTCAAAGACCCCCAGTGCCACTTTGTTCTCAAAGTGTTCACTTCATTGGTCTTAAAGAGTAACACTGGCCAGAATCTTAAACGGGTCTGAGAAAAGAGAGGTATGGTGAAAGGTGTGACAGAATTGGTTGAGAAATCTGGCAAGGCCCGTCTTTTATTGAGAGCATCTCACTCCATCTTTTATGCTTTCTTAAAGCTGTGTGGAGAGTTTCTTGCTCAGCAGTGATGAGTTGTCAACTAAGGGAGATTATTGCTTGATAAATGCATTGTTGATGGTCCAACTTAGCTCGTTAATATCCAGCTTCCCAATTTGCTAAACTTTCTTTCCAAGCTAGATATTGAGAAAACGCGATACCAACCAGCATGGGTACCTAGCGACTTCACCTCACTCAGAGATAGTGAAAACTGCCAATGCTGGAGTCAGAGATAACACAGTGTGGAGCTGGAGAAACACAGCAGGCCAGGCAGCATCAGAGGAACAGGAAAGCTGACATTTCGGGTCATGACCCTTCTTCAGCCCCTTTTCTGAAGAAGGGTCCCAACCCAAAACATCTGCTTTCCTGATCCTTTGATGCTGCACGACTTCAGCTCACTGCTTGCTCTGTAGGACATCCACTTTGGACACCAGGCACCGATATCTCGGAGCACAGTCCATAGACACCAGCCACACACATCCTACGTTCATTGGCAGACAATATGTGTCAGCCTCGAGGAACCATTACAACACAGCTTCAATCCACTTACCACAAACTTCTACAATTCAATGCTATACAGCAACAATAGTGTCCTTGCTGCAGTGTTACACTGTGCTTAGGGACACACTCACAGCTCATGGACTGGACCAGGCTGCACCTCCAGACACTTTGCTCACTGTCATAGCACTCACCCATTTTGACCTCACCCTGGATGCTCACAGTATTCCTGTCTTGCATTGTCATGCTATGCTTTTTTGCATTTTTATTCCCTCAGCCAGAGATACCAGGTTCATATTAATATTTCTGTCTTGCTTTGCTGCTTAGTGCAGACACAAAAAGGCAGGAAGCTTGTCGTGCAGGCCTCCATCAAATCAAGGGAGATAGCCTTCGCTCAGGGGTTCCCAGTATACTAAATCAAGGTAGCCTCCAGTACCAGAGATTTGGACACAGTCAATCAGTCATCTGGGGTGGCTAGAGTCAGGATTCTGTCTACGTAAGAGTAACAAGCTCAATGTCAGGGCATTTAACCACTTGTCTTGGCGCTTTCTGACCTATTGTTGGTCTTTCAAGAATGAAAGAGAGGCAGGTATGAAGGAAGATGAAAATGAGTGCCATAGCTGTTACTGTTGTGTAGATGGAGAGGTGTTCCAAGTAAGTGAGTAGGCAGCACAGAGCGTATGCTAGATTAATGTTGTCGGGAGTTGGGGTGGGTGACGGCAAGTGGGGAAGATGTTGCAGACAATAGTAAGAGTGGTACAGTATGAGCTTTGGTGGGAGCTGAGTACGGTAGCAGAGATTAGTGACGGTGAGGTATTAGAGAGAAAATACTGATAGCTGTAAAACGCTCAACATGAATCTGAGTTAATCAAAAAATGTAAGATTCAGCCCAAATTCTTGTACAGCTAAAGTGCACACTATATAATGATCTTCAAGTGCTTTTTCTTTATATCGCGGTATCCAACTTCCATTTTCATTTTTAAAGTCCAAGAGTAAAGATATATGGCCCCTAACAAAAAGATATTGCTGGGATTTTTTTCTTGCTGTTTTGTTAAGATCTTTCTAAATTGTTTTGTAAAGCTGCGATGTGTGTGAGAAATTTATGTTCATTTGCTAAAAGTGCATTGTCAGTCTCAAGTGAATATATTCAATAACTGACTGATTAACTCTACTCTAGTGGCTATTCTGCAAAAATAAAATTTATGGTCTATCAAGCCAGGTTTCCTTCTGAGAGCTGACTAATCCATTTATTACCATCAGCTGTGATCATTATATGATGCACAAGAAAAGCAGAAAATGTTAAACATTCAGGAAATCTGCCAGCAGCTATGGAGGGAGAAGGAAACTTGTTGTTTCAAGATGATAAACATCTATCAGCACAAAAATAAACTAATAAGAGTCGTGAGCCCAGTCCGTCACACAAACCAGCATCAGGAAAGCAGCCAACGTTATCAAAGACCCCCCCCACTCCCCCCACCCCAGTTATACTTTGTTCCACCCTCTTGTGTTGGGCAGAAGATATAAAAGTTTGTAAACACGTACGAATAGATTCACGAACAGCTTCTTTCCGGCTGTTATTAGACTTCTGAATGGACTTCTTAACTTTTAAATTTAATGTTGGTTTCGCTCTCTGTGCACCTTCTCTGTATTTTTCACTCTGTTCTCATACGCTTATGCAATTTGTATGGTATGATCTCCCTATATTGCACGCAAAACAAAACTTTTCACTGTAACTAGACACATGTGACAATAATAAATCAAACTTAATCACATAATATTTATATAGCATCTTTGACATAATGAAATATCCCAAGACCTTTCACAAGAGTAGTACTTTGTAAACAAAAAGAAAGATGCCTGATCTACTTAATAGAATAATAAGCCAGGTAATGAAAACCTTAGTCAAAGAGTTAAGTTTTTTTTTTAAAAGAAGTATTGTAGAGAAGGAAAGTAACATAAAACAGGTGTAGAATGGAATTCCAGAGTTTGGGTCTAAACAATCTAAAATTACTAATTGTGTCGCAGAGATGTATAGCATGGAAACAGGCCCTTCAGTCCAACTTGTCCCTGCTGACCAGATATCTTAAGTAAATCTAGTCCCATTTGCCAGCGTTTGGCCCATTTCCCTCTAAACCTTCCTCTTCGTATACCCATGCCTTTTAAATGTGGTAATTGTACCAGCCTCCACCACTTTCACTGGCAGCTCATTCCATACATATGCCACCCTCTGTATGAAAAAGTTGTCCATTAGGTCCCTTTTAAATCATTTCCTCCCCTCTCACCTTAAACTTGTGCCTCTAGTTTTAGACTCCCCCATGCCTAGGAAAAGACTTTTTCTACTTACCCTATCCATGCCCCTCATGATTTTATAAACCTCCATAAGGTCACCCCTCAGCCTCCAATGCTCCAGGGAAAATAGCCCCAGCCTATTCACCCTTGCCCTATAGCTCAAACCCTCCAACACTGGCAACATCCTTGCAAATCTTTTCTGAACCCTTTCAGGTTTCACAACATCTTTCCTACAGCAGGGAGACCAGAATTGCACACAGTATTTCAAAAGTGGCCTAATCAATGCCCTGTACAGCTGCAACATGACCTCCCAACTCCTATACTCAATGCACTGACCAATAAAGGCAAGCATATCAAACACCTTCTTCACCATCCTATCTACCTGCAAGACCACTTTCAAGGAACTATGTACGTGCACTCCAAGGTCTCTTTGTTCAGCAACACTCCGCTTACCATTAATGTATAAGACTTACCCCGATTTGCCTTTCCAAAATGCAGCAGCACACATTTACCTAAATTAAACTCCATCTGCTACTCCTCGGTACATTTGCCCATCTGATCAAGATCCTGTTGTACTCTGAGGTAACTTTCTTCACTGTCCCCTACAGCTAAATTTTGGTGTCATCTGTAAACTTACTAACAATACCACCCATATTCATATCCAAATCATTTATATAAATGACAAAAAGCAGTGGACCCAGCACTGATCCTCGTGGAACACTATTGGTCACAGGACTCCAGTCTGAAAAACAACTCTCCAACACCATCCTCTGTCTTCTACCTTTGAGCCAGCTCTGTGTCCAAATGGCTACATCTCCTTGTATCCCATGTGATCTAACCTTGCCAATGAGTCTATCATGAGGAACCATGTCAACCCCTTTATTGAAGTCCATATAGATCATGTTCACTGCTCTGTCTGCATCGATCCTCTTGGTTACTTCTTTGAAAAAACTCAATCAAGTTAGTGAGACACGATTTCCCATGCACAAAGCCATGTTGACTTGCCCTAACCAGTCCTTGCTTTTCCATATACATGTAAATCCTGTCCCTCAGATTTCCTCCAACAACCTGCCCACCACCGATGTCAGGCTCACTGGTCTATAGATCCCTGGCTTTTCCTTACCACCTTTCTTAAATAATGGCACCATGTTAGCCAACTTGCAGTCTTCTGGCACCTCACCTGTGGCTATCGATGATACAAATATCTCAGCAAGGGGCCCAGCAATCACTTCCCTAGCTTCCCACAGAGCTCTAGGGTACACCTGGTCAGGTCCCAGGGATTTATCCATCTTAATGCATTTTAAGCCATCTAACAAACACTCCACTGTAATATGGACATTTTTCAAGATGGTTCTGTCATTGCTGTTGACAGCTCTTCTAGACCTATCTGTGGCTTACAAAAACAAAGTTGCTGGAAAAGCTCAGCAGGCCTGTCAGCATCTGTGATGGAAAAAACAGAGTTAACGTTTTGGGTCTGGTGACCCTTCCTCAGATGGCGTACCATCTGTGGCTTCTTCGCTTATCTCAGTAGCCGTGCCTTTTATCATTTAAATGACTTATGCATTCCAATCTATCACAGATCTGATGAATAATTATTTTTGGGATTGCATAAGAAACCTTGAATTACAAAATCTGAGGGTTGTGGGGCTGATAGAGATTAGAAATATAGGATAAACACCCTTGAGGGATTTGAAAACAAGAATGTGAATCTTAAAATCAAGACATAATTGTGAGACAATTGAGAAATGGAAGAAGTTGTGTAAGTAAATACAGAACCAAGGAAGATGGGTGTGAGAAGTATGAGGGAAGAAGGAACAAAAGTGAAGATCTGTGATTGATCGGAATGAAAGCAGTGACTTAAGTGATAAAAGGTGGTCATAATGAGATAATTGAAGAAGCCGTAGATGGGTCTAGAAGAGCTGTCAACAGCAATGACAGAACCATTAACAGTAGGACTTAACATTGTTGAGTCCAGGAGACAAATGACTGAAAAGTGAAATGCTGTTTCTTGAACTTACATTGAGCTTTATTGAAACATGCAGGAGGCTAAAGACAAGAACAAAAGTGGGAGAAATCAAGCGAAAATAGGACCAATTATGAAAATTGTGTGCGGCCAGGAGCTCTACTACACTTTTATACTTAATGGAGGTGTAACAGTAAGACATAGAAACAGAAGTAATCCATTCAGCTCAAAGAGTCTGCTTTGCCAGTCATGGCTGATCTGATAACCCTCAAGTCCACTTTCCTGCCTTTTCCCCATAACCTTCTTATTCCCGTACTTATTTAAAAATCTGTCTATCTCAGCCTTAAATAAACTGAAGACCTTTAACAAATATCCATTCTGCATGTGTTCTCGGTGGCTCAATGGATAGCACTGCTGCCTCATAGTGTCGGGAACCCGGGTTCGATTCCACCCTCGGGCGACTGTCTGTGTAGAGTTTGCACGTTCTCCCTGTTTCTGCCAGGTGCTCAGGCTTCCTCCCACAAGTCCAAAGATGTGCAGGTTAGGTGGATTGGCCATGCTAAATTGCCCATGGTATGCAGGGATGTGTAGATTAAGTGGGTTATGGGGGATGAGTCGGGGTGGGATGCTCTGATGGTTGGCGTGGATTTATTGGGATTCTATGATCCATGAGACCACATTCATGAACAGTGGCTACAGTGTGCTAACTTGGAAGAAACTTAAGTACATCATTCTCTTCACATGGAAGGAATACTTGGAGCGCTGGACGAGGGAAAGATATTGCATCACCTGCTCTTTGGAGGGTGAGTGCATGTTGAAGGTGACTGAAGAGTGCATCAGGACGTCACAGAGGGAGCAGTGGAGGCAGGAAAGTTGACGTTTCGGGTCGGGACCCTTCTTCAGAAATTGTGAAGAAGGATCCCAACCGGAAACGTCAACTTCCCTGCTCCTCTGATGCTGTCTGGCCTCCTGTGTTTCTCCAGCTCCACGCTGTTGTGTCTGACTCCAGCATAGGCAGTTCTTGCTATCACAGAGGGAGCGGTCCTTTGTTTAGATGCTGAAAATGGGTGAGAAGGTAAGTTTGGTGGTAGCAACAAGGTGGAGCTGGCTGAAATGACAACAGATGATTAATTCAATTGGAGGTTCTTGGAGAGGAAACTGAGGGCAAGGGAGAAACACAGTGTGATTCTGGAACAGAGGAAACTGAGTGAGAGCAGACATACGAAAGATGGGAGGAACACTGAAGAGACTGAGGAGAAAGGGAGACAAAAGCAAGGAATGGTGTTGGACGCAGCGACATCAGAATAGATGTGAGGCAGCCGGAGAAACTGGGAGAATAGGATAGAATCTTTACAGGAATCTGAGATAACAAGGTGTAGAGCTGGATGAACACAGCAGGCCAAGCAGCATCAAAGGAGCAGGAAAGCTTCTGAAGAAGGGTCTAGGCCCGAAACGTCAGCCTTCCTGCTCCTCTGATGCTGCTTGGCCTGCTGTGTTCATTCAGCTCTACACCTTATTATCTCAGATTCTCCAGCATCTGCAGTTCCTACTATCTCTTTACAGTAAGTAATTTTAGCTAACTTCAGACAGCAGCACCTTTTTAACAGCCTCTTTACATTCCACCTTCATGCCTGTTTCTGATTTTTAAAAAAAATCTCCCGTCCATTTTATCACAGCTTTTCATTTTGTTCTTTCCTAGCTAACTCTTCTTCCCACTTTTCTTTGTTTAAACACTAATATACCTCTAACTTTTCCGATCCTGACAAACAACATTGTAGTGTTTGATATTTCTGTGTTTCATTTGTGTGAGTCTTTTTATTATTGAAAATCACTTGATATTTCCTGATTTAGCGCGGGTGTGGATTCAGAAAAGTAAACAAACTATTGATATTCTTTTTGACGTTCCAGAGCTGAATCCTCAATAGTCAATGTAACGAGAGTTACCATTGACCAGAAACTGATCTGGGGGAGCAATTTTAAATAAGTGGCTACAAGGGCAGGTTGGAGGCTCGGAATTATGTGGTAAGGATTTTGCCTCCAGATTCTTTGATACCCGTACACCATCAGAAAGGTATAAATCAGGATATAATGAAAGACTCTCCATTTGCTTTGCTTACTAAAGCTCCAATAACACTCAAACTTACCATCCTCCAGGACAAGGCAGCCATCTTGACACCACATCTAACACCTTCAATATTCATTTGCTCCACTGATGCAGAGTGAATACAGTTACAAACCCGTGACAGCAGAAATATGGGAATACAACATTTGTATATTCTCCTCCAAGGAACTGTAAGCCACTACTTCACTGATGCTGAGACAAAATCTTGTACCTCCCTTCCCAACAGCACTAAGGGTGTACCAACACCCAAAGGACTACAGCGATTGAAGAAGGCAGCTCATCATCTTCTCCACGACAGTTAGGGATTAAATGCTGGTTTATGTATCAATACACCATGAAGAAATTTTAAAATAAACATCCTATTCCCTTAAACCCCCAAGACACCAATCCCAATGTCAGGCATCTCGCTAAGGACTGGGACGTCCTTCTGCAATTTAGAGGTTGCAGTGTTGCCCTAAAGCAATTAATGTGGCTCCCAGGATCAAATCAATGTGATGCAGACCTGGGATCACCCCTCCTGACTTTTTAGCACATTGCTGTGTTTTTGTTTCAAAACAAAAGCCCATCACACGTCCCCAGGGTATGTCCTGTACTATTGGCAACTGTGCAGCTTCGAGGGAACATTGCTGCAGACCCCATGAAGTCTCATGACTTCAGGTCAAACATGGACAAGGAAAGTTCCTGCTGATTACCCACACGAAACACATCTCTGTTGATGAATCAGTACTCCTCCATTTTGAATAACACTTGGAGGAAGCAGTGAGGGTGACCAGTAGGCAGATTATCCACGTAGAATGGCTCAGCAGCACCACTGCTGACTAAGCTGGTTGAGTTGCAAAGGACATAACTGCTAGACTGGCTGTGCAGCAGGTAGTGACAAAATCACCAAGAGGGAAAAACAAATCTGCCTGCCACAGATACAGCTGTCCATGACCGTTTCAGTGACCAGGCTTTGTGGAGATACAAAGCTGTCTTCACATTGAGACTATCCTCCATCTTGCTATGTGGCACTAACACCATGCTAAATGGGACAAATTTCAAACTGATACAGCAACTCAAGACTGGACATCTATGAGGTGGCTGTGGGCCATCGGCAGCAGAAGGATTGTAATCAACCACAAGCTGTAACCTTTACAGCCCAGCATAACTCCAACACAGCTATTCCCTTCAAGCCAAGGGATCAATCCTGCTTCAAATAGGGCTGTAGAATGCATGCCAGAAGCAGCACTATAAAAGAGGTGCCAACCTAGTGAAGCTACAGAAGAGGACTACTTGTATCGCAAACAGTCATGATAGATCTAAGTGATCCCACAACCAATGGATTAGATCTAAGCTTTCAGTCCTGCCTGATCCAGTTGTGAAAGGCAGCGAACTATTGCACAATTCACTGGAGGAGGAAGAGGCTTCACAAATATCCTGACCATCAGTTAAGGCGGCACCCGGCACGTTGGTACAAAAGACCAGGCTGAAGCGTTTTTGCTAGAATAACGACACATTCAGTTGCTGCAATGATGTATTTCAGCAACACTTCTATTGTGACCTTTGATTTCAGCAATGTTTACATTGTGGCATCTGTGAAGTTGCAAATAAGTGTACACAGCTTCACTAAACATTTGTTCTTAAGAATGTTTCTTATTGAAGGTGAATGAAAGCTGCTTTGTATCATTGAAGTATATTATACAGTAATTGTCTGTGTCCATTTTGCTAAACGTCATCATTCAGTACACAAAACAGATTGAGGTGGTGTGGAGAAAGTGGAAGAAAGGTCAACATTGCAGTTTCCCATTTTAGCATGTACTGAAAAAGAGGAAGAGGCAAAAAAGCAGCCAAATATGTGTAGTTTGGATATCAAGTTTAATGAACAATGAGCAGATATTTTCTGATATCTACTAAATTATAGAAAATAAAACACAAATATTATTTACAACAAATTTATGACAAAAATGTCTATTTTGGTAGATCGCTTTATTAGGATTATTTAAAACAAGTGCTTTCCTATGTATGATGTAATGGCATAAAGTTATCAAATGGATTTTATTGCATGCCATAGGTCAACAGGCATAGAGGTGGGATCATAACATTTAATGTTACGCTTTGGGCACAATTCCCAACTCCTGAACCCTTGTTGCAGTTTTACCAGTGGTAGTATTAACACTAGAAGGCCCATCTACCTTAAAGACAATTGAGCAGCCCCATATAGACTTTTAAAGGCTGTATATGGTTGCCACTTGGATTTAACCCACACCAAATGCAAGGTTAGCATCTTTAACTGCTCTGCTGATGGCCATTCAGGAGTCGGGAGAATCCTTTATGGATTCTCTGTCTGCTGGAGTTATTTCCATCTTGATATTTCCACATCCTCCACCCCCCCTTCCATGTCAAGTTCTCCACTGCTTTCCATCGTATCATGGAACACAAGTTGCTGACTATTCGATTGACTAAGCTAACCTATTTGGAGATCGACTCAGACCCAGATTCAGACATCTACATCGCCGAATTTTTGCCAGAACAGGGAGACGGCTCCTATACCTTCACCTGTAAAATCTAGACCCATGTTATAGAAGTCAAATTTTTATACTGTAATCAGCGAAATAATATTTTGTTTAAAAAGGATTTTCTCAAGTATAAACATTCCAAACTGAACTTACGTTATAACTTGAGATGTAAACATTCAGAATGCTGTGGTTGGTTTGCTCGCTGACCTGGTTCCTTAGTTTGCAGACGTTTCATTACCCTGCTGGGTAACATCATCAGTGCAGCCTCTGGTGAAGCGCTGTTGTGTTTTCCCGCTTGCTATAAAGGAGGCCTGGTTCTCCACCAAGAAGACCATCAATAAACACATAGAATTAGACCCCATATATACACCACTGCAAAGAAAATCTGGAAATGAGGTAATCAACTCCAACAGACCCCAGAGTTTAACAACAATGTTTCATCGGAGGCTGCACTGGTGATGTTACCCAGCAGGGTAATGAAACGTCTGCAAGCTAATGAACCAGCTTGGCGAGCAAACCAACCACAGCATTCACAACCCGAGCTACAAATCTGCTCAAGGATATTAGATCAGAATGGAAAGCATTGTACATCAAGCCAGCTTCACCAGGATTTCAGAAAAGGTAATGGTGTGCATCTCCTAACGTCATTTTCAAAAGTGGAATTATTTTGTGTTTTGTAAGGAAACAACTTCTGTAATAAATCTCTGTTTAAATTAATTCATTAAAAAGAGGTAAATTAAATCAATGAGTATTAATTTTAAAGAAGATGTGCCACCCAGTTGCAAAGTTGGCCAATAAAGGTATGGAAATCACATCACACTGATCTTGTCACAAGTTGTGTTGGAGGAAGTGTACTGGGCATAACTCAGATGCTTCAGAAAAACAAGTAGAAATGGGCTAAAATAAAAGCCACAATATGCTAATTACAATATGTCAAAGACCTGTTAAGGAAGTTGGAAAATAAGAGTAGGAATATCCCATTTGGCCCATTGAGCCCAGTCTGCCATGATTTTGATCCTTTACTCCCCCATATCCATTGACACCTTTCACCTTCCAGGAAGATGACATTGCCTGCATAGCCTTCTCTGATAGCGAATTCCACAGGTTCATCAGCCTCTGGATGAAGAAATTTCTTTGTCTCAACCTGAAATAACCTACTACATATCTTTGGACCATGACCTCTCTTTCTCGACTCCCCCAGACATGGGGAAACATCATCCCTACATTCAGCGTACCTCAGCCCTGTCCGAATGATATACGTTTCAAGGATTTTCTCGCTTCTAAACTTGGTGAATACAGTTGACTCAATCTCTCCTCCATACAGCAAACCTCCTATTCCAGGAATTGGTCTGGTGAACCCGCACTGTGCTCCCTCTATGGCAAATATTTCTTTTCTTGGACAGAGAGATCAAAACTGCACGCAGTACTCGCGATGTGTTCTCGACATGGCCCTGTACAGCTGCAGTACGATTTTCTTGTTCTTGTGTTCTAACCTTATTGCTCTGAAGGCCAACATATCATATGCATTCCTCAGTGTTTGCTGCATCTGTATGTTTACTTTATGACTGGTGCACAAGGACACCCTTTGTACATCAACTTTTCCTAATCCATTAACACTTAAGTCATACACTGCCACTCTGTTTTTCCATATGAAGCAACAATTTCATATTTATCCATGATACACTGCATCTCCCATGTATTTTTCCCACTCACTCAACTTGTCCAAATCGTCCCTAAAACCTCTTTACATCCTCTGCACCACTCTCACTTCCTCCTATTTTTGTGTTGTAAGCAAACTTGCAAATATTATGTTTTATTCCTGCATATAAACGTTGATGTATGTTATGAATAGCTGGGTCCAAGTGCTGATCCCTGCAGCACCCACTTGTCAATGCCTTCTGCTCTGAAAATGACCCTTTTATTCTTATTCTCTTCCCTGTATGCTAAACAACTCCCAGTGCATGCCAGAATATAAGTACCAAGCCCATGAAATTTAATCTTGCATAATAACCTTTGGGTGGGACCATATCAAAAGCTTTCTGTAAATCTAAACCCATCACATTTACTCTTCCCTCATCTATTCTAATAGTTACGTCCTCAAACTACACTAAATTTGTCCAGCACAATTTCCCTTTCGTAAATCCATGTTGACTTAGTGTAATCCCATTGGTATTTTCCAAGTGTCTTATTATCACATCCTTTAAAATTAAGTCTAGCAATGTCCCTTTTACTGATTTTAGGTTAATGAGTCTGTAATTCCCTGTTTTCTCCCTCCTTTTGTTTTGACAGTGAGGTTACATTTATCACTGTCCAATCTGCTGTGACCGTTCCAGAATCTACAGAGTCTTGGAAGATGACAACCAGCACACCTACTATTTCAAATGAAAACCGAAAGAACTACAGATGTTGTAAATGAGAAACAAAAACAGGAAATTGCTGGAAAAGTTCAGCATGTCTGGCAGCATCTGTGAAAAGAAACCAGAGTTAGAATTTAGGGTCCAGTGAACCTGTTACTTCCACAGTCACCTCCCTTAGAACATTAGGATCTAAATTACTAAGCCCTGGAAATTTATCAGTGTGGAGCTGGAGGAACACAGCAGGCCAGGCAGCATCAGAGGAGCAGGAAAGCTGAAGTTTTGGGTCGGGACCCTTCTTCAGACCCGAAACGTCAGCTTTCCTGCTCCTCTGATGCTGCCTGGCCTGCTGTGTTCCTCCAGCTCCACACTGTGTTATCTCTGACTCCAGCATCTGCAGTTCTTACTATCTCTGGAAATTTATCAGCCTTCATTCCCATTGATTTCTCCAGAAATTTGTTTTCACTAATACTGATTTCACCCAGTTCTTCCTTCCCTAAAGGCCCTTGCTTCCCTAGCACTGTGGGAAATGTTTTGTCTTGTCTTGGGAGAAAGGAACAAAGTAGTTGTTTAATTGCTGTGTCGTTTATTTGCTCATCGTATTGTCATTTGAGAACCACGTGCTTTCAAATCTAAAAGGCAAAACATAAATCATCCGGTGAAACATTAAAGTTCTGTGATAGTAGGAACTGCAGATGCTGGAGAATACGAGACAACAAGGTGCAGAGCTGGATGAACACAGCAGGCCAAGCAGCATCATAGGAGCAGGAAGGCTGACGTTTCGGGCCTAGACCCTTCTGTGCCGGTTCCTAATACAGTATTTTAAAACACGTTGTGCTGTATAAGAGGAACTGAGCCTTTTTGACTCTTGAACACAGCCAGGGACGCAGAGCCATCTTAGA
The DNA here is from genome assembly GCF_021869965.1 of Rhincodon typus. Classification (NCBI taxonomy): domain Eukaryota; kingdom Metazoa; phylum Chordata; class Chondrichthyes; order Orectolobiformes; family Rhincodontidae; genus Rhincodon; species Rhincodon typus. Next base: position 47,513,786 of record NC_063343.1, on the reverse strand, counting down.
CAGCTGCTCCAGTCAGCAGCCTACTGTTAATCAGATGCAAAGTTTACTGTCGGGCATAAGGCTGACTATCTGAGAGTGGGAGGTTCCGCTCTCTTGTAACTGGATGAATCCAGTAGTGTGAGGTAGTGGACTGTGTATTCTTGGGATTTACAAAGCGGCGTCTTGGCACTAAGCCATTTTTTTTCCCGAAAAGAAGCATACAGTTGATTCGAGTACTGTAATTTAGTTCCTTCCACAAGTATAAAAGAGAATTTCAGTTCCACAGCAGCTTGTTTCAAATGGAAAGTGCTCAAAGTTGCTGCTGCACCCAGGATGCTGAATGCTTGAGGTACGATTTTTAAAGCAGTTAATATTTGGTTAATAAAGATGTTTGCATGCTGTTAGTGGATCCTGTCTATTTTGTTTTTGTTTCCTTTAGATTTGTGTTTTTTACAGTTTCTAACTATGGAACCTGTGGAAAAAAGTTTAATACTTAAAAGTAGTCATTCGTACAGAAAAAAAATCAATTTTTTTTCATTGTATTACCATGCAATACTTGCATATCAGAAAGTATATACTTTGGAAATGGGGAAAGACTGATTGATTTTATTTTGATGAAAACCACCTTTTTTAAAGGGTTAATTAATCTTTTCAATGCTTTCCTCTGCAATACGACACATTCTGGCTGTGTGGAAGGTGGACAGTCTGTTCTCTGACCTTTGCCAACGTTGCTGTGAAACCAACCAAGTGGCTGTCTTTCAAATTCTCCCTTTCTCTGTTTGATAAAGTACCCAATATTTTGTTGACAGTGACTGCTTCACAAGAAGTACTGAGTGCAGCAATTTACCGTGTGTAGAATTGTGGATTAAGCCATGTTTCACCATCGTGTGGCACAGTAGATCGGCTCTTCAGCAGGCTGCATCTCTCCATTACTGATGAGCAAAATTGTTTTCACATGTATACTGTATCCAACATTAAGAAAAAAATGCCTTGAATCATTAAGAAATATCCTCACAGTTCCGGATTAAAATCTGTCTGAAGTGCATGCATAAACGAAAAGGACTCAGGCACTATTAATATGCAGAATACCAAACAGAGATGATGGGCTTTGTAATGTCCATTCATAATGTTACTCTCCAGGAGACAGCAGGAAGCAGTTTAGCCTCATTCATAAGAATACTTTGCTGTGAAAGCTTGCATATACTGTTGCTGCTTAACTAAGTGTGCAAAAAAAACTATTCGTACAAGAATGATATTACACAATGTATGAAATATGAAAGGTAGAGGAAGAGAAAAAGTAATTTGTCCTTGAAAATGTAATTTACTTAAGTCAAATAGGTCACCTTCATCAGTTAAAGAGGTTACTTCAGATTACTACAAGTGAATTCTAATTGGATCTGTTTCCCCACAGGGTCTTTTTGTATGTTGACAGAGAATTTTGCTGTAGAGTGAATGTTCTTTCCACTAGTCAGAGAGAAAGGATGCGTGTGAGTTTCCAATCCATCGTGATGATTCTGTCTGTAGATGGTGTTTGTTTTTGTGTCAATTTTGAACGTAGCTTGAGCCTCTACCTCCATGTTCCCTTTTTAGTCACTTTCAGGGGGAGGCGATGGCCTAGTGGTATTATCGCTGGACTGTAAATCCAGAGACCCAGGTAGTGTTCTGGGCACCTGGGTTTGAAAGCCACCATGGCAGACGGTAGAATTTTAGTTCATAAATATCTGGAATTCAGAGTCTATTGATGACCGTGAATCCATTGTCGATTGTTGGAAAAACCCATCTGGTTCACTAATGTCCTTTAGGGAAGGAAATTGCCATCCTTACCTGGTCTGGCCTACATGTAACTCCAGACGCACAGGAATGTGGTTGACTCTTACCTGCCCTTTGGCAATAAATGCTGGCTTAGCTAGCGACACCCTCATCCTGTGAATGAGTAAAAAAAAACGTCTTGCTCTTTTGTTCATTTTTCTCTTCCCTTGCGCTGTTCCCCTTCCCCTGTCACCCTCATTATTTATAGTTCATTGAAATGATTTGATGTTAAGGATATTACAAATTGTTGTTGCCAGAGTTTTGGTCAGGAGCACACATATGCTTGGTGCATTGTCTCAGAAACCATCAGCTCCTGTGTATGATGGTAATTTTGGATCTCATATGTGGGTGAAGTTGTATCTGGGTGCATGTGTAAGGCTAGAGGTGTAATGCATTGAACCACAAACAAGTTGTGATTAGCGTTGTCTTATTACTACAATCTTATATAAAGTTGGCTGTGTTTTTCAATGCATTTCAATGTGACATCGTGGCTTTTTGGAAAAACTAAGATGAATTGTCTATTAAACTGAGTAGTGACATTTGAATATCGCATATCTGAGTAATGTTATTTCATTATACATTCAAGGTATAAAATATCTAGATTTTATATTTTAAGAAATAGATGCAGTTCATTTTTATTGAGAATGCACCTTGTCTGGAAAAAAAGCTTGCTTGCAAGCTGACAAGAGTGAATATAATGAAGTAGCATTCAAAAAAATTAACCTGGAAATTTTCCCAACTACAACCTAACCTAAAATGCATTAAATTCTGTAACCATTCTGCTGATTTCAAGTTTTATGCCTGAAGATTCCAACAATCTTCCTGTTTCTCACCTAATGTGCTGTCATGATGACAGAAGTAACAATGTAACAAGGTTCCAAATGCTTTCACTGTAGACATCATTACTGTCTCGGCACTTCGATCCAACAAAGTTGCTAGGGTGCTTGGTTGTCCTAAATCCAGTCTTGGTTCAGCAGTATTCCCCTTTCCAGCACAAAACCACCAGACCCCCTTGAACATAACGAAATTGGTAAGATCAAAGCCTTTTGTCTGTGCAGCAATTTCCAACTGCACCCCTTTTTCTTGCCAATCTTTCAAGCTAACATAAACCATTTATGACTTAAATTTCTCTTTTGATGCTGAGCTTCCAACCCCAGACAATCTCTACTGCAAAGATTCCAGTCTCTGCTAGTCTTCTGCTGAAATAATATGCTTCCCTAAGATTGAAGATGTAATCCTCTATAGAGAGAAAAAAAACTGCGGATGCTGGAATCCAAGGAAGACAAACAGGAGGCTGAAAGAAACACAGCAGGCCAGGCAGCATCTGGAGGAAAGGAGAAATCAACGTTTCAGGTATTACCCTTCTTCAGGACTGGCTGTGGGGGTATGGGGAGCTGCAGATAAAGAGAGAGGGAGCTCCAGCGGTTGGTAGCTGGAAGTGAGTGCCAGAAGGTGGAATGGAAGGGAGGAGGTGGGGGATGGAAAGGGAGCCGGGGAATGGGCGGTGAGGTTATTTGAAATTAGCCAACTCAATGTTCAGTCCTTCGGGTTGTAGGGTGCCCATGTGGAAGATAAGGTGCTGTTCCTCAAATTTGCATTCTGATTCACCGTGATACTGGAGGACGCTGAGGATGGACATATCGGAGGGGGATTGGGGGCTTGGGGGTTTGGAGGGTGGGGAGGGAGTTGAAATGGGCAGTGACTGGGGGGTTAGGCTGGCCATTATGGTCCACGTGGAGATGCTTGGCGAAACGGTCACCAAGTCTACATTTGGTCTCACCGATGTAGAGAAGAACACATCGGGAGCACCAAACGCAGTGACTCCCACAGCTACCTAGACTACACCTCCTCCCTCCCTATATCCTGCAAAAACTCCATCGCGTTTTCCCAATTACTTGGTCTATGTCACATCTGCTCTGACGAGGAGACATTCCACTCCCAAGCATTCCAGATGGCCTCCTACTTCAAACAACACTTGTTTTCCCCCCTCTGTCATCCAGACAGTCCTCCACTGTGCCTACTTCATTCCCCGCTCCTCAGCTGTAAACCACAACCCCTAAACATATTAATGATAGGGTTCCGCATGTCCTTACTTTCCACCCCACCAGCTCCACATCCAACGTATCATCCTCAAACACTTCCGGCAACTCCAATTAGACCCCACCACCCAGAACATCTTCCACTCCCCACCTCTCTCTGCCTTCCGCAAGGACCATTCCCTTCACCGCTCCTTAGTTCATGCCACACTCCCCACCAACCACTCCAACCCGCCCGGTACTTTCCTCTGTAACCGTAAAAGATGGAACATCCACCCACACACCACCTCCCTCACCTCCATCCAGGGCTCTAAACCGTCCTTCCAGGTGAGACAGAGCTTCACCTGCATCTCTTCCAACCTAGTCTATTGCGTCTGGTGCTCCTGCCGTGGTCTTCTCTACATCGGTGAGACCAAATGCAGACCACGTGACCATTTTGCCGAACATCTTCGCCTGGGCCGAAACAGCTAGCCTAACCTCCTAGTCACCAGCCATTTAAACACCCCACCTCCACTCCACCACCCCCCCCCAACCTCCGACATGTCAATCCTTGGCCTCCTCCAGTGTTGCAGTGATTCAGAACACAAATTTGAGGAACAACACCTTATCTTCCGCCTGGGCACCCTATAGCCCAGAGGACTCAACATTGAGTTCTCTAATTTCAAAGAACCTTCCCACCCATCCCCCAGTTCCCCTTCCAGCCCCAACTCCTCCCTTCCATTCCACCTTTTGGCCTTCCCTTCCAGCTACCAACCAGATTCATCCCTCTCATTGACCAACCAGGTCGTACCTACCACCAGTATCCACCTATCACCACCACCATTCCGCTACTGTCCTCCATCCCCCCCCCCCCCCCACTCTTTATCTGCAGCTCCCCCTACCCCCACATCCAGTCCTGAAGAAGGGTAACACCCAAAACATTGACTTCTTCTCCTCCAGATGCTGCTTGGCTTGCTGTGTTTTTCCAGCCTTGTGTTTGTAATCCTCTATAGACCTGTTTCCTATTGACCATCTTCAATTAGCCTGATGTCATCCAACATTTATGAAAATAGATGGAAAATCATCCAAATAATCAATAATCTTGGAAGGTGCACAGTTCATGGAATCAATTCCTTTTAAATATAACAACATTTCAACTCATTTACCCAACAGTCTTTGGCATTTGGTGTAGAATGTCCAAAAAACTTCAAATTAGAGATAGTAGGAACTGCTGATGCTGGAGTCTGAGATAACAAGGTGTAGAGCTGGATGAACACAGCAGGCCAGGCAGCATCAGAGGAGCAGGAAAGCTGACATTTCGGGTCTGGACACAAATTTAGCATGCCTTACACTAATGCCCTAATATACAGAGCAGGCCTTTGAGGATTTTTAAAATCCTTTTCTTAAAAAAAAATGACACCAGACCATGTTTTTGCTTCCTATTGTGCCTAAAAGTCTAATTGTAATTTGAATAGAGCATGCGAGCAAACATTATTGACACATACTTGTGTACAAGATTGTGTAAATTGAAATAAAGGCTATTATTATGTAAATGCATTGGAAAGGCTGATTAATTGACAGTCATTAAAAGTTGTGAGAATTTAAACATACTGTATGTTGCACATAATTGATGTGCCCAAAATGCCACATATTTGATTTGCACCCATGTTTTCCATTTCTCTGGATACATAATGAATTCCAGCCATTATCTTCTTTATAATTTTCACATAATAATAACATTGACAGAAATAAGTGCTGAGCATTGTAAAACCATTTTCATGTTTGTTCTATGGTGTCAGAATCCTGTAATCCCATGTCAACTACTCCAGAAGACAAATGCTGAAGTAAACTTTTTGGCTAACGTTTCATGATCTTCCTCACTACCAACATTTTAATGAACACACATTTCCTATGCAAGATATGGTTATCTCAAATTCAAACACAGTCAGTGCTGAATTTTGTGGTGGGTTTATATGGTATTTCAGAATTGAGTGTTCTTAGACATATTGAAGGCAAAGCAATATGCAATATTTTGACCAGAAATTGAAGTGAACCATCCATATAAATAGTGTCATGACAAAAATAAGTAAAAGGCTGAGAATTTTGCAGGGAGTAACTTGCCTCCTGTCTCCACATTTCTATCAGGCACAAGTTAGGAATGTGATGGAATACTCACCACTGGCCTGAATGAGTGCTATTCCAACAACACTCAACAACTTAACACGTCCAGAGCAAAGCAATCCACTTGATTAACTCCCATCCACCTATTCACTTGCATGCACTCTTCAACACTGAGCCAAAGGGGAAGCAGTGTGTACCAGCAACCAGATATATTGCCATAGCCCACCAAGGCTCCTCCAACAGCTCCTTACGAAACCTGGAAGGAAAAGGACAGATGTACGAGAACACCACCTGCAAGTTCCCTTCTAAGCTGCATACCAACTTGACTTGAGATTCTTTTGTTACTCTTACACCGTTGCTGTGTCAGTCACATCCTATTGCTCCTTTCCCAACAGCACTGTGAGTGTGCCACGCTATGATTTCTGCAGTGAGTAACTCTGCTCTGGGTAGAGGCTGGGGGTTATGAAGTGAATTTCTCACTTCCTGACTCTCCAACTCCTGTCCAGCATCTACAAAGCAAATAATTCAGAACTGTGATCTAACATTTTCCACTTGCCAGGAAGGTTGTAGCTCCAACAACACTAAGCTCAGCATCATCCAGCCAAAGTGGCCTGCTTAATCGGCACCCCATCAAATTCACACTATCCACTGCTGATGCATAGTGGTAGCAATGTCTACCATCTCACTGCAGGAAATCATCAAGGCTCCTTTGACAGCATGTAACAATCCCACAACCTTTACTACCTAGAATTTAGTTCCTCTTGTCTACCATTCCTGCTTAGAGGGTGGATGTTGGCTGAACCTGGAGCAGTGACATTTATTAATGTTTTACATATTAACCCTTTCAGTTAAAAATCAATAAATAGCCCCTAATATATTCATTATGTTTGTCTTCACATGACTAGTGACTCTGTTTTCATCCCAGCTGATGGTAATATCAGACAAGTCACATCCCGGAGTGAAACCTGGCTTAGTGCATCATACATTTTATTTATGCAGTTTTGTTACAATCGTGGTCAGTTACAGACCGTGTTCACACAAGGTTGCCCATGTTCTTCAACAGACGACTGCAAGCTTATTACACAGAAGGAGAAAAACCACAAAGCTATACATAGGACAATTTAGAAAGATCTTAACATTAGCAGAAAAGACAATTAATCAAATCCCTAACGCATCTCATTCTAGCTCTGATTCTTAAAGACTTCCTTTCAGTCCTGACATCCTGGATTTCTTTTCACTTCCCATAACCTGGAGATTTCTACTAACTGAAAGCTCTATCTAGAGATTTCTATGAACAGACCTGGTTTTCTGTTCTTCTGAACTCAGCCTATTACTAACCCTGACCATCTCTTTCTGTGTAGGTCGTAAAAGTTAGCATTATAAACATTCAGTTAAGTCCCCAGATATCTGATTGAGGGACTTAATTAAACCGCTTTCTTCGAAGTTGTGTCTTTAGTTCACTGTCCCGAATGACTTTCTGACTTCCTTGGGAAAAAAAACAAGCCAAACACTTTCACACAGCTGAATCGAAAATCAGTTTTATGACTACTCAAAAGTCCAAATTTCTAAATGATGATACCAATCATAAACATTTATTATATCAGACAAGTTAGGTACTTGTATCTCATTCTATTGGTAGTTTCACCTAGAACAAATTGTTAACTTGTTACCTGATATTTAGCATGAGAGACAGCAGTCCACATGAGAAATGGCTGACCAGAAATGATTTCCTCTTGCCGTGTTTCATAAGTATAATGGAAGGGTCGTAAATATAAATCTGACAAAGCAACTGACACCAATTAGCTCTGTCCTTTCCCTCCACCTAATGTTGATAAAAAATATCATTTTTGGTTTAGTGACAGTTCCTCAGCATCCGAACTCAGGCAGTGAGCAGTTCATACCCAGGCTTTCCAAAGGGCAGGAGCAAATTACTGCAGCTGCTGGAATTTGTACTGAAAACAAATGCTGGAGGTCACAGCCGGTTAGATAGCATCCATGGAGAGAGAGCGAGCTAACACTTCAAGTCTGATGAAGAGTCATCTAGACTCAATGTTAGCTTGCTCTGTCTCCATGGATGCTGTCTAGCCCACTGTGATCTCCAGCACTTGTTGTTTTCAGTTCTTTCCAAAGGGGAGCACTTCTCCCAGCAACTATGATTCATGGATGATGGATTATAAAATCAGTGAGTAAAGTTCTTTTCCTTCTTAGTTGAAGCGGCAGTTGGACAACTCAAGGAAACTTTGAAAACAAATTTGTGCCCAAAGGCTATCCATATATTATGAGATGTCTTAATGAAAGATTTTAATTTGGACAAGTTTATTCCGAGTAGAAATTAAATACAGATGAAATGTTAAAATTTCGTAACCACTGATATTGTTGTGGGAAGTGGAAGTGTAACATTTATTTACTTAGTACTATTCAAGCAGTCATTTTTTTATTTTTACAAAATTGTCTCCAAGAATAAATACAGAAAAATGAATCTCTTCTTTCAGCAGGAGTTGGCTATTTTATGGTGATCGCTTCATTTCAATTCTTCAGCACCTTGAGCTTGATTTTGGCTGCACATATCCTGAGCTCACTAAAATTACATTGAACCAGCCAAACTTCATGCATCGTAGTTAATTCTGATCTGGTCCTAATTGAATAGTTCTTGATTTGAAGGTTTATAATATTGTTAGTGGTACTATTTGAGAATATGCGTTCTAAAGTGGAGTTGATTTTACTCTTCTGGGCCGGTTGTGTTATGTTTGACAGGTGACTCATTTTGAACAATGAGTTAAAAATGGTATTTACAAGAAGTCAAGATTTAAACTAAATGGCTAGCAAGCTATCTGGAGAGATAATTGATAAGGTGTTCTCTGACTTGAGTTTAATGACTCAGAGAGACTGAGGGAGTGAAAAGGCCAGAAAGAGATTCATGCAGGGAAGAAGGGACAACAGCAGAAATGCATATGTTAGAAGTCTCCAAGCAGTCATGGCTGGGAGAAGTCCTGAGCAGAAAGTTTCAGAAGCAGAGGCTGTGGAGGTGTCAGAGGAAGGCATCCTTCAAGGCTGTTGAAGATATGAGTTTAGGGAACCCATGTTCATTAATAATTGAGCTGAATTAGCAGCTTGTTTTTAAAGGGCCTCGAGGAGAGGCATTAACTAAAGAAAAGAACACTGAGTGAATGTACAGAAATCTGCTGAAAAGAAACTGCTGCTCAGCCAACTGAGCAAGAAACTTCTTCATCGAGACAATGAAAATTCAATCCTGAGGTTTGAATACCTTTTTTAAGTGTAATTCTGCGATGAAAGGGATGAATCTTACTTTCCTGACATTTGTAATGAGATATTTTCAATTGCTCTTGCACAGTGTATTATAGTTCATATTTTACTTCTGTGAAAAACAACTGTTATATTCTGTTCAGTAACTGAGCTCTACACGTAAACAAAAGGAAAAATGAAATTTATTTGTTTGTTGAGCCAGGTTTTACTCCATTCTGATTTATCCAGTATTGCTACTAGTTGGGATCATAACAAAGTGGGATCAAAAATCCTTGAATGGAAGGGTGATCTTTTAAAAATGAGTACTTGTTTATATTGCACAAACAGGAATTACTACAGAGTATTTGCATAAATTCAAATTCTACCATGATTTTGACTGCTTAACTCATTTTAGAGTTTAAATGGAGAGAAACCTGAAATTGCTGAACCATTGCTAAAATTACCAAAGATTCAGTTAGAAACTTTTAAAAAAAACGTGAATTAGAGGAAAAACCGAAATGGAGAACAGGAGGAGAAAATAAAATAAAAAGGAAATGGAAGGAGAGGCACTGAGAATATAAAAATGGAAAGGGTAAGAGAAGGGAGGGAAAAAAGAGAACTGATATGACTTTGACATAGCATGGTGCTGATCAGCGACATGCTTGCTCCCTTGAATATCCAGTTCTTTCACCTTCATAAGCTGTCCATCTCCACTCTCGCTCTCTTGCTCCATCGACACTACAAAACAATGCACAGAGGCTAGCATCCTATAACTGACCACTGAAGACTGTCTGCGCTAAAAAAAAATGCAAGTTGCACCAAGGCAGGAGATCTGTAAGTCGATGCTGAAATCCATGAGCGTAGAATAAGAAAGCAATTTGACGTAGGCATGACCTGACAGACCGTTGTGCGTGCAAAGTGTGTGAGTGCTAAGAAAGCGAGCTAACAGCAATAAGATGCATCCAGTGCTGATGCGCATGTAGCCCTGTGTGTAAAGTGACCTGGCACAAGCATGCAAGTCGTAGATACTCCCGAGCTCCAATGTGAAATGTTGAAAGACTGAAGTGGTGTATGGGTTGGTCTGAGAACAGACACGATAATGTTGTGAGGATGGTGGTTTGCCAGTGCCAAGTTGTGCAGACACCAGGGTAAAGGAGCATGGCAGCTATGGAACAAGGTAGGGGCATTGTTCTGAAGTTAGTTGGATAATGGCCGGGACAAGCAAACTGTAGCTGCATCTGACTTGCATGTTGAGGGTTTGCCTCTTGGGGAAGGTGAGGAGAATTGGAAGTGGTGTATATATGAGGTGAGTTAGAGTATTAATGAAATGAAAATGCATGGAAAGTTGGCAATCACTGGTCAAAAAATGAGGCTCTGAAGCCATCATTTAAAGGTTAAGGGGAAAATAACAGAGCCTTTTTCAGTGCCAACTTTCTGATTTCTCTTTTCTCTCACACTGTATTTTCCCAATTTTCTTGCCATTGCTTATGACACCCCAAGGCAAGGGAATACTCTGCCCATTGTTGCTCAATGTAAAGTACAGCTGAGCTGTTAAACTCTGACCTGTATTATTCTGACGTGCCATTCCATAGATCTGCCAGGACTACTGTAATATACTCAGAATATGGATATTAATGGCATTATAATGTGACTAATGTCTTGGTTACTAATGTGTGACTAATGTCAGGGTAACACTGACTAATGTCAGTGTCACTGGGACTCTGTGAAATAACTGTGCTGGAAAACTGCGTATTTCCGAGATCAGTATTATGCATGATAGTGGGTCAATTTAAAGAGTTTGTTGGAACACTCCAAGAAACAGACACTACTCACTGTTCAGATAAGGTAGCGATCTAGCAGTAGCAGACCAAGAATAGAGGCAGCACAGTCTAAGGAACAGTCTCTCAGTAGTACAGGACAGAATTCTTACTCCAACACCTCATGCCAGCCGAACACATGAGGACTCCTCAAGTAAGGATTCCATCAGTTTAGACAGGTCAAACCAGTTTCTACCCAGATTTTAGATACAGGTTACATTCCTAGTGAAATCATTTTCAATATATTTTCATTTTCCTCATTTTGACAATGTCCCTGTTGTGATGAGTGAGGAGGCCTCTAGAGACAATTTGGTTTTTTGACATGTCAGTGCATTGATATAACTAGATAGATATTCATTTAATCAATGAAAAGGGAAGGGTAAGATTTGCTGTAAATTTTCTAAGTGTTGTGTAAAACCTGCAATCTTTCCCATAGGTGGAGAAATGATTCAAGACTTCCAGTGTGTTATAATGAAGTAATACATTATGTTTCAAATGCAAAAGGATGATTGTGGTGAGCCATTAAGATGTTATGTTATGATAAATGTGCCTGGCTCAGGAAAACAGAAGGAAACTGTGTTCCAATATCAAAATGACATTCTATAATGAATGTAGATTTCAGAAAGTTTTAAGTGAATGTGCTGGATTTTACAGCCCGTCAGCAGTGTGGGGGGTGGGGTGGTGGGGGGGTGATGTTGAGAAGGTGGAGTGCAAAGGGCATTTGGAGGATGGAAAACTTTATGGGAAGCATTCCTACTTCTTTTTCGCCTGTCCCGACTGCAAATATACCAGTGGCATGGAAATGCATGGGCTGTTCATCTGCCTATGGACTAATTATGACATTCAGTGACCAGTTATTGTGCACTCAAGGCCCTCATCCTTCTGCCACTGGGATTTAACCAGCAAATGAAGTGTCCCATGCCAACCATCTGGTCTGGCATCTCATAGTGTGGGGAATGACTTTTCTCTTTATGGTGGGAAGATGGGAGTTGCTGGTGCCCCTTCCCTGAAAGTCTGTCTGGATTCCTCCTGCCCTGTCAACCCTTCCCTGGAACATGGGCCAATGATTCACACCGTAACCACTCGCCTTTCATTCCAGCTCCTTGTGGCTGAGTACTGGATGCAGTCTGAGCAGTGGCCAGTATTCCTGGTGACAGTGCTGCGATTGTAGAGCTGCAGACCATTTGAATGGCCAGCAACTCTCAGAGGCAAGACATTCTGCCCAGATAAGAGGGTAAGTTTCACCTTCAATTGATTTAACATAATGTTAAAGATGTTGGAGTGGTGATGGATTCACCCATGACCTTTTGGGCTGGGAGATTGGGACTGGCATGCCTTAAATACAGTCTTTCCTTTTGGTTTCATTCCCCATGCATTCTAGTGACCATATCTGACATTTGCTAATGTGAGTATTGAATTTTGTGATGTGCCTCAGGACCAATAAGGGATGACTTGACCTGATTTTCGTTCGACTTTTCTCATACTTAAGAGCTAAAATTTGAAGCACCTTGAAGCCAATAGCAAAAGTCCCACCAACCTGTGACATTTTCTGTAACTCCATGCCCTTGTATGGTGCACCTTGCCTTATTACCATTCACTGGATTAGCTATACAAATACTGTGACTATATGATCTACTCAGTGGGTGGGAAGTCTGCAGCAAGTATCACCCAAAGCTTTTTCTCCATCTGCGATGTTCAAATAAAGAATCTGATGGAATAATCTCTACTTGCCTCAATTAAATGCAGCTTGTACAATACTCAAGAAGTTCAATACCATCCAAGATTAAGTACCCTACATGATTGGCACCTACTTAAACATTCACTCCCTTCACTATCAATACACAAAGGCGAGCTATCTACAAGATGTACTGCAACAACTGCTAAGTCTCCTTTTGGGAGCACCTGCGAAACTTGCAACTTTAACCACTTGGAAGCAAAAAGATGCAGAAACATGAGACACCACACCCACATGTTTGCCTCCAGTTAGGACGCCAGTCTATTTGGAACAACAGCACTTTTTCTTCTTTGTTGCTGGGTTAAAATGCTGGAACTTCCTTTCTAAGCACATTATGGGTATAGTGACAGCACACTGACTGTTGGGTTCAAGAAGAAAGCTCACCATCACCTTTGGAAGGGCATTTAAGGATGGGGCAACAGATGCTGGCCTTGCCACCAATGTTTGCTTACTTGGAAAGATTAACAAAAAGGCCTGCTGACAAAGTTGGCACATTCCTACCCAAGTCCTCCACCTCACTGAATTTTCCCCGGTTATACTCTCTTCCTTCTTCTTCCATCAGGCAGAAGATACAAAAGTTTGAAACACGTAGCAAGAGATTTAAGAACAGCTGAATTCTGCATACTGTTCTATTACCCTGATGTACTTATGTAAGGTATGATTTGTCTGATTAGCAAGCAGTACAATACTTTTTTACTGTATCAGTACATGTGACAATAATAAATCAAGTCCAATCCCTTAATTTGTTAAGCACTGTCACTCTGCATGCCAGCTCTAATTGTAGAGTCCAACTACAACACACCGTGCTCCTGTTTTGCTTTGAAAGCTATGTCAAAAAGTATATTAGGTCGAATAATCTTATTGTTGATCGTGAGGTACTTCACAAATTTCACAGTCATGTCAGCGATGGTTACCAGAATGCACGGGGAATAAAACCATAAGGTAAGTCTGGATTAGAGGATCATTTATCAGTTGTGATAAAATATTAAATCTGAAAATGTTAATTATTTTCACTTCCTAAAATAATTTCCCCCAGAGGTTTCATAGGTGCTAGAGTAGACAAGAATTGCTGGATCATACTGCAGCTTTTCTCCCCAAACAACCATGTCAGGAAACGGGTGAAGCAATAGCTTATTATACAATGGGAATTTACTTTAAAAATAAACAATGTTTAGTTGAATATTTATCCATTTTCCAATACCAATGTTGTTGGCTGATAAATGACAAGAACCATTATAGCACAGTAACACGGTGATAAAACAAACATTTCTTTCAGTGCATGGCTGAAGCAGAATATTACATTATTGTACTGAACAGTGCCCAAAGGACCTGCTGGATACTTTAGACATTCTCCCAATGCATACCTTGACTTCCTTCTCCCCTAGCTAAATTTTTGGGAGGTAACCTTACTGATTTTTGCTTTTCTTTTCTTAGAATTATTTAGCTCACTCATTGAGAAGATGCAAGCAAAGGAAATCTTGAGGAATCTGCAGCTACTGGAATTAGATGAATTCAGCCAGTTTTTCCGCACAATTCCTCCACCAACACTGGTGGGCATTGCTTCATTTGCAGCTATTATAGCATACTGGCTAACTACCAGACCCAAACCCCTGAAGCCACCCTGTGACCTTTCAATGCAGTCAGTGGAAATTGAGGTAAGTCCTCTCCAAGTCATATGGCATCAATAAAATTGTTAATACAACAGTGTTTTCTAGCTTGCTTAACTATACACTTATAGCCAAACATCTATAGTAATAGGTTTCCTTCTGATCACTACATTCAGTTTGGAAGTCCTCCTAAGATTGACTCCTGGCTCTTTCCTCTTCCTCATCTACAAACTGCCTATAGAGGGCCAGGAAAATTTAGACTGTTAAATACATAGTTTCACTCCTGGGTAGATATTGAATAGACTTCATGCTTACCTTACCTCACACACTCCAACTGTACCTCACCCAGACCACTTATGCTGTCCTGGCCCTGACCCGACCCAATGCCACCACTAGACTCAAACTCCTCAGAGCTGACCCCACTGTTATGATACAACATCCACATGCACAATGCTGGTACTGTACTTTTCCACTCTACCAATTTTCTCAATCTTTTCATTGCTGATGCTTTTGTAATTTTGTAGTTACATTAAATTTATCAGTATGAGTCAAGATAGCCTGAGATAAACAAGTAATATATATCATATAAGAGTAAGTGTTTGGAAGATTGTCTAATTCCCTTTGTCTTTGCAACAACAGTAAATAGAGGGCTAGTGGCTTAGATGTTTATGAACAGACAAATGGAGCATGTTAGACAAAGATAAGAAGTTTAAGTTAGGGAATTAAGAATAACACATAGGAGCAGAAGTAGGCTGTTTAGCCAGTCAAGCCATCTGGTCCCAGACTCTCCACAAAGAGAAACAACCTCTTTGCATCTACTATGTTATATGTTTCAATGAGGTAGCTCTCATTCTTCTGAACTTCAATGAGTATAGGTCAAATTTACTCAGCCTCTCCTCATAAGAAAACCCTACTATGCTTGTGATCAACCTAGTGAATCATCTCTGGACTATCTAAGTTCATAACCTTACATGTCATTTCATCTGCAAAGCTTTTTGCCCACTCACTTAACCTGTCTGTATCCCTTTGTAATGTCTCCTGCCTCCCACAATTCATTAACCGATCCCTTTGGCACTTCACTCGTTGCAGATTAACATCTTGAAAATGTCCCCCTTATCCCAACTCTCTATCTTCAATTGGTTAGCCAATTGTCCTAATCATGTTAACTAGGCCAACACCATGGGCTGTTATTAAGTAGCCTTATGTGCTGTACCTTGCCCATTTGGAAATCTAAAATATATTACATTTACTGGTTCCCCTTTATCTATCCTGCTTGTTACCTCCTCAGAGAATTCTAATAAATTGTTAGGCATGATTTATCCCTTTAAGAAGCTTGGTTATATTATGCGTTTGGAAATGCTCTGCTCTTACAACTTTATAATAGACTCTTAACATTTTTCCACTGAGAGGTGTTAAGCTAACTGGCCTATAACTACCTCTTTTACATTTTTGTCCCTTTTTAAATAAGGATAGTACCTTGGCAATTTTCCAATCATCCTGAACTTTTCCAAAACCTAAGGCTTCTTGGAAGATTATTGCCAACATATCCATTATCTCTGTTGCAACTTTATTTTTAAAAAATCTGAACTCCGCATTCTACTGTGGTTTCATCACTTTCTTAGGGCATCTTTTTACTTTGAGATTATTTATTAAACCTGCCTTATTACACATTACCAGTTCCAAAATAGCCTGATATTGGTTGGATCTACAGCATATGGACCCATATTTACTGCTGGTGAGGCAGCTATTAACCCAGCATAGAGGATAGTTATGTATGGGAGACATTACAGAATCCTTATTCCATCAAACTCTGAAGGCATTGCCTGTGAAACTGCCTTTTTTTTCCATTGGGCAACTCCTCTGCACCTGGAACCCTCCAGAAGCTTCCATTTTAAATCCAACTTCAGAGAGTTTGATAAAATGAATTGAAATAGTCACTGAGGAAAATTTGACTAACTCCTGAGTAAATATTTAACAGACCCTTGCTTATCTCTCCTTGCCCAGGCCTGGACATCCCCCCACAACCTTCCCCCCACCCTCCAACCCCATTCACAAAATTGGACCCAAACACCTCAGAGCAGACACCTACCTTCCCTTGCCTCCTCCAGATTTGATTTCTTCCATGAACCACAATCTACCCGAAATGTAGCATCAAGTACTTTTGCCATCAAAGTTTGTCAAGCTCCACATTTACCATGGATATGTGTCACCCTGGATCATCTTGGTATCCAGCATCGCTCACTTGCTGCAACAGCAACACACCACCTGTCCTGCCATCACGATCATATTACTTAATTACAGTAGTTTTCTGCTCTCTCTACCTTTGAATCTCTCAGTCTTCACACTTAACTGTAATTTTTCACACCTCTATCAATTTATACTTCTTATTTTTAAGAGGAAAAATGTTAGAGACCTAAATGCAAAAACATTTTACTTTAAAGATTTGAAGCAATCACTAATCTTCCCACTAATCAGCAGCTTTATTTGCTTTTGGATCATGTTGTGGTATGTGATCTCACTCCACTACAGGTCTCAGTGGAGGTAGGCTGCTCAGTCTGAGCCTGTTATCCTTTCCCACTCACCTCTCACTCTGGAGACTTCTTGCAGTAGACTTTACTTAAAGCACTTTGTTTCTCACTCTGCATTGATTTCCCATTTTTCCCAAATTCCCAGATATTCTCACTTGACCTCAGACTTACTTAGGTGAAGTATCCCTCAAATTGTTTGTGTTCTTTGCTTGGTGTGCCGTTTACTTTAATCAGTTAAGATGTCCAACCTCTCATTCAACTGTACTATACAATTGGCATAAAATTAAGCAGCGCATACATGTCTATGTATAAAATGAAATATTTTCACGAGGTTGGGCCTGGTAATCCAAAAATATGTATATCACCCTCTGCAGATGAAAGAAATAACATTTTAATGGTCAACGTTGTGTTTGCATCAGTCACGCAGACACTTATTTTTTGTTTATTGTTGCTTAGAGGACTTGAGTGTTGAAGGGTTGTAGGAAATAGATTGATTTCAAGTTTTTGTAGAAGTACTTGTCATCGTTTCTTTGAAAGAGGTAATAGAAAGTTCATTATAGACAGTGGCTTTTTTTTTAACAAAGCTTCTTGAATGGCACACAACAGCTGATGATAACGACTAGCTTTGTTGTAGATCCCTGATGGCAAAGTTTTGAATAGTGACACAAGAAGTTGAGGCAGACAAACAGGAGGCTGGAAGAAACACTGCAAGCCAGGCAGCATCTGGAGGAAAGGAGAAGTCAACAGTTAGGGTATTATCCTTCTTCACGACTGGCTGTGGGGATAGAGGGAACTGCAGATAACGGGGAGCGGGAGAGGTGGGTAGCGGAATGGTAGTGATAGGTGGACACTGGTAGTAGGTACGACCTGGTTGGTCGATGGGAGGGATGAATCCGGTTGGTGGCTGGAGGGGAGGGTCAGTACGTGGAAGGGAGGAGGTGGAAGAGAGCCAGGGGATGGGTGGGAGGTTATTTGAAATTACAGAACTCAATGTTGAGTCCACCAGGCTGTAGGGTGCCCAGGCGGAAGATAAGATGTTGTTCCTCAAATTTGTGTTCTGAATCGCTGCGGCACGGAGGCGGCTGAGGATGGACATGTCGGACGGGAAATGCTCGGTGGGGAGTGTGTGGTCAGGAGTTGACATGGACAGTGACTGAGAGGTTAGGCTAGCTGTTATGGACCAGGCAAAGATACTCAGCAAAATGGTCACCTAGTCTACGTTTGGTCTCACCGATGTAGAGAAGACCACATTGGGAGCACCGGATTCAATAGACTAAGTTGGAGGAGATGTAGGTGAAGCTCTGTCTCACCTGGAAGAACTGTTTAAGGCCCTGAATGGAGGGGAGGAAGGTGGTGTGTGGGCAGGTGTTCATTGACTTCACTAACCCTGCCCTCAAATTCACTTGGTCTATTTCAGACACATCCCTCCCCTTTCTTGACCTCTCCGTTTCCATTTCTGGTGACCATTTACGGATAGACATTTACTATAAATCCACAGACTCTCATAGCCACCTAGATTACACCTCCTCCCACCCTCTATCCTGCAAAAACTCCATCCTGTTTTCCCAATTCCTCCATCTCCGTCGCATCTGCTCTGAAGAGGAGACGTTCCACTCCCAAGCTTCCCAGATGTCCTCCTATTTCGAACAACATTCTTTTCCCTGCTCTGTCATCCAGACAGCCCTCCATTGTGCCTCCTCCATTCCCCACTCCACAGCTCTTAACTATCCCCTCCCACCAAGATAATAAAGATAGCGTCCCCTGTGTCCTCACTTTCCACTCCTCCAGCCTCCACATCTAACGTATCATCCTCAAAGACTTCTGCCAACTCCAATTCGACCCCACCACCCGGAATATCTTCCACTACCCACCCCTCTCTACCTTCCACAAGGACCATTCCCTTCGCCACTCCTTAGTTCGCACCACACTCTGCACTAACCACTCTAGTCCGCCCAGTGCCTTCCCCTGTAACCGTAAAAGATGCAACACCTGCCCACACACCACCTCCCTCACCTCCATTCAGTGCCCTAAACAGTCCTTCCAAGTGAGACAGAGCTTCACCTGCATCTCCTCCAACCTAGTTTATTGCCTCCGGTGCTCCCGATGTGGTCTTTTCTATGTTGGTGAGACCAAACATGAACAAGGTGACCTTTTCACTGAGCATCTCTGCCTGGCCTGTAACAGCCAACCTAACCTCCCAGTCACCGCCCCTTTCAACTCCCTGCCCCACTCCCCCTCCAACACGTCCATCCTCGGCCTCCTCCAGTGTCGCAGTGACTCGGAACACAAATTTGAGGAACAGCACCTTATCTTCCACCTGGGCACCCTACAACCCGGAAGACTCAAAATTGAGTTCTCTAATTTCAAATAACCTTCCCCTTCCAGCCCCACTTCCTCCCTTCCATTCACCTATCCACTCTCCCTTTCAGCTACCAACTGGATTCATCCCTCTCATCAACCAACCAGGACGTACCTACTACCAGTGTCCAACTATCACCGCCATTCTGATACCCCTCTCCTCCCCCTTCATGTCTTTTGTTATCTGCAGCTCCCCTTACTCCCACATCCAGTCCTGAAGAAGGGTAATACCTGAAACGTTGACTGTTCCTTTCCTCCAGATGCTGCCTGGCTTGTTGTGTTTTTCCAGCCTCCTGTTTGTCTTCCTTGGATTCCAGCATCTACAGTTTTTTTTTGTCACTAACTTAAAAAGTTGAGTTGGGGGAAGTATCTGTCTCTGTCTGTCTGTCTCTCTCTCACCTTTTGTGACTAGCAAAAATATTTTCATTTTATGCTGTGACCAGCGGATTAGTGGAACAAGTGACAATGCATTCCTCCAACAGCAGACAGAACATCATCAGACCAAGACTCTGGAACAGTCTATGCTTTATCCTTTTGCCTTCAAGAATTTCCCATTGGCCAATGTTTCTTCTCAGTGAACCAAACTCTGTCATGAAATTTGCTTGGCTTTAATGGGAGTGTGTGTGCACATGTCTAAGGGCTATTCAGAGGGATATGCATTTATACTTCTATATTAATGATGTCCATGTTGACAAATTATTTCATCTTTTTTGAACAAGTCTTGTTTTGATATAATTGTTTCGTTAAGAAAGCTGATGATGGATCATGTTTAGAGCCTGATACACATGAGTTATTTTAATTGGTCATCTTGGTCACTGGAAAAGTGCTTTGTTGTGGCCTGTAGAGGAGTAGGATTGCACTGAAGGTGTACCCCTCCAACTTCTGTCATAACAGTTGTCTACATCTCTGAAAATGACTTGTGAAAAGACAGAAATAGAGAAATAGCAGGCAGGATGAATACAAGTAGAAATTACAGCTAAAACAAAGAAAAAATACACACCCATTAAGGGAAGACAGGATTTATTACGAAGAAAAAGAGGGTAAATGGGTATAGGTCTTGAGGAAAGTGAAGCACTTTAGTTATGTCCATATTTTAACATAGAACAGTCTCTCTTGAACCTGAAGTACTGATTTTATGGATTGCCATGACACTATCTGCTTCTAAGGTTTGTGTGATTGAGCTTTCCAATGAGAGGAAGTAGTGAACACTGTTTATAAAAATAAACCTTCTAAAATGGCCATGAAGATGTGTTACATCAAAACAGTAATCTATCAGTTAGAATAAACAAAAACTTTTTAATTACATTTTTAATTGAGCTCACTTTCAAGATCACCACCTAACCTATTTTTGGAATGAAAACTCCATGTCTACAAAGCCCACCAAAGTCAATCGCCCCCTGAAGTGTATGAAAGACCCCACATCTCTTCATTAATATGGCACCAATGACAATGACCTGACAATTCACGATTGGAGATGGGTTTTTAAAAGGCTAATTACTTAAGCAGTGAGGCTATGCTTTAAGATTAATTAACTTCTGCATGGCACCCTGAGCTAATCACGCTACAGTTAGAACATGCAGTCATGTCTGAATTACTGGCAGTTGGAGAAATTAGTTCACATGACAAGAACAGCACCTTGAGATAGGAAGAACTGCAGATGCTGGAGTCAGAGACAACACAGTACAGAGCTGGAGGAACACAGCAGGCCAGGCAGCATCAGAGGAGCAAGAAAATAGACGTTTCAGGTCAGGACCTTACTTCTGAAATGGGGAGGGGGAAGGGAGCTCAGAAATAAATAGAGAGGAGGGGTGGGGCTGGGGAAAGTAGGTGGGATAGTGATAGGTGAGTGCAGATAGGCAGCAGTGGGGATTGGTCATTGGGATGGGAGGGGCGGATAGGTGGGAGAGAAGATGGACAGGTTGTGTCAGGTCAAGGACCTCTTCTCTCTATTTATTTCCCAGCGCACCCCTCCCCAAGACAGCACCTTTGTGTCTTAAGCACTTACTTTTTAAGCAAAACTGTGCAAACAGCTAAGATGATAGGTATGGAACTTCCCACATAACTCTGTACATAACTGGCAATCATTTAGCCCCGTATGCTACTGTTTAACTTTCTCTCCATGTGCAATAAATATTTTAAAAACCAAATCAATCCACAGCTGTTCTTCAGAAGGACTGTTAAGACTTTACCATTTTTATTCATGAAGACGGCATAAATACATTACAGCTTGATTCTCAATCTATTTTAATAGAAGTCAGCTTTTGCTAAAGGAAATTCATTGAACCCTTGCTCAACTTGTATTTTCATTTGTTGGTTATGTTTCAAAGACTTTGCTGGTAAATCAAAGAACAATATCTACTTGCTTTGGTAAGAAATGCTTTCAGAGAAACTCATAGGAAGCGGCTTTTGGAGCACTGTGTTCCAGTCATCAGCTTTTTACACTGGCATCTGTTGTTTAACCCATGAATTTGCTTATCAGTAGTTTCAAGGAAAAGTCAGCTTTATCTAGAGGTTGTCAGTATAAGCCCTTACTTTTCAAATGTGAGACTGATGCATTTCTGAATATGTTTGGTTAATTTGCAATTCTACCTTTGAACCAGATATTACTTTCGTTCACTGTTTGTTTCATGAGAACATAAGGCAGAGCTTTTTAAATGAACTGATAAATTCTGCACATTAATTACATATGTACTGTTTATCCTTAAAAAATTTATATATTACAAACAAGCTGCTGAATGCACCTTTTAATTTTTTAATCCTTTCTTTTAGATTCCTTTAATGACATTCCATCACGCCACCTCAGTGATCTTCTCCAGTTCCCTCACATTTATCCTCTGTTTCTGTAGCACTGAGTAACTGTCCCACACTTGTTCCATTCTACCGTTCAGAGCTTGCACCCATCCCCACTTTGTTTTGTCATTTTAATACTTCCTTTCCATTTACGGTTGCCTCATTACAGATAATGAGCAAGCTTCTCTGTTTCTTAAGGATTTATCAAAACACTGATCTAATTCTAATTCCAGTAACAGTTGTGCTGACAATCTAGATGTGTTTATTATTATCCACCTGTACAAAGTTCTTTTACATTGGTTCATACAAATATAGGTATTGTTTTGTTTCATTAGGGTACTGACCAAGCTCGTGGCTCTGTATTAGGCGACAGCCTCCATCTAATGACGCACTACCATGACGATGCAAGGACAATGTATGAAGTATACCAACGAGGATTACACATAGCAGGCAAGTTTCTAGATCCCAGAAGAATCTCCATTTGGCATTTGAAAAGGATTCTTTATAAACACTGAAATAATCCATCGAATTTCAAATAGCGCAAAGCAAGTGTTCACTTTTTGGAGCAGCGAGACGATGTTGTTTATCACTTTTATGTCTGACAGAATCATGATTAAACATCTCTTCCAGAAATCAGTTTTGCACTTTGTCAGTTCATTGGACTGCATCATTAGCAGTTCCTTCTCTTTGTGTGGATGCCTATCACCTCCCTTTCTGTCCCTCTCCTCTTTCATTTAGCTTCCTATGTCTCATTCTCCTTTCCGTCGCCTTTCCTTTCCTTTCCCTTGCCTCGCCTTGCCTTGCCTTGCCTCACCTTTCCCTTGCCTCGCCTTTCCCTTGCCTCGCCTCGCCTTTCCCTTGCCTCGCCTCGCCTTTCCCTCGTCTTGCCTTTCCCTTGCCTCGCCTTGCCTTTCCCTTGCCTTGCCTTGCCTTTGCCTTGCCTTGCCTTCCCTTGCCTCACCTTTCCCTTGCCTCACCTTTCCCTTGCCTTTCCCTTGCGTCGCCTTTCCCTTGCGTCGCCTTTCCCTTGCCTCGCCTTACTCACCTCTCCTTTCCTTTGTTTTCCCTCCCCTCACCTTCTTTCCTTTTTCTCGCCTCCATTTTTGTCTTATTCCTTCTCTGCCTTCCTCGTGCTTTTCCTTTCTTACTCTTTTTGGGTTTCTGTCTGGTTTGTGTCATCAGCTAGACACACATTGTGCATTGATGGGAAGGAATGCTGAGTTTCCTGCCATAACTGTGGGTTGTAAGGTCCTCCTGTTTGCTGGCTTTTTGTGGTTCATTGGGACATGTAGGTAGGTGAGGGGCTGGAGAACTGGTGGTGTTGATGAGCAATAATACTGACAATTTCACTCTCAGTAACTCTTTATGTGTGTTTTTAATGGTTTGAGCCTGCCGCGAGTTGAACAGGCTCTGACCACAACCAGCTTCTAACATTTCAGAGCAAACCTACATAAGGTGAACATTAATCAAGAAAACCAAAGCAGATTATCTGTTGATGGGAATCAAACCAGAATTATGAATAGTGTTTTTTTAAAAATGTACTGATATGCATCTTACTCCATTTTACCACTGAATTGCTAACTTCAAGGAGTTTGGAGAATTACCTCCAAATAAACGTTTTCTTGTAAGAAAATGACGTGACTTTATTTGGAAGAAGAAATTTAATTTGAGTGCAGGGCATTCTTCTTTTGAGTTTCACGGCACAGGCTGTCTAAATAGGAGTGCACCAGGTTGATACCATGCTACTGCTGTCTGCAGTAATGGTTTACTCGAAGCAGGAAGGCATGGCACTGGAGCAAGGAAGCCAAGAGTTTGTGGTGGAGCACTACACTTGCAGTGGAAAACTCATATGCATTGCCCACTTCATCCCTCAACAAAACATCTGCTGATGGGTTTTTTAGAGCGATTCCAGTGTTTTTTAAGTCAAAAGTTGACCACTGGCCACCTCGTCTTAGAAGAGGAGCTGGGCTAAAAGTGTTAGGCCAAGGGATGGACATTCAAAAATAAAATATAAGCGAACAATTGGAGTTGTTTTCCAATTAGATATTGTAATTAAGTGAGGTATCTTCTGATTATTTGAATGTTACCTGTGTTTAGAAGAAATTGTACATTATTTGAACTGCTATGCCATCTGTGTAATGTGATATTTTGGTACCAATAGATAACTTGTAGATAATGAACTCCAGTAATTACTAAACATGGTGTCTATTTGTAATATATTAAAAATCTTCTGGAAAGCACACACTACTACACTTTCTTATCAAGGTTTTGTTGTCACAAATAGATTCTGCAAATTACACTAGGTAGATATCCCCAAGATATTAAGCTCAATGTTTGGCTGGTCTGAAAAAAGTGAATGGGGTGCTCATATTTATAAAAAGAAGAATGGACTATAGATCAAATAAAGCAAGAACATCTGTTAATATAATGCCTTCAGATCTCAGGATGCTGCAAGATGACCAAATAAAAATGTTTCAAGTCTAGTCACTGTTGTTATGTAAGAAATGCAGCAACCAAATTGCACATAACAAATTTCTGCAGACAATAATAAACAACAGTCAGATCATCCAAGGTTTTTTAAAAATTATATTATTTGTGTGTAGAATTATTTCCTGTTAATGATTCAGCTATACTATAGAACATTTGTCAGTTCATATATCAAATGTAAACTGCATAGAATGCCCATGTGCAGACAAAGCTGTTGTCCTGAAATAGTATTGAAATTCCTATGTAAGGTCAGGACCGATTTTTTTTTTTTTTTTTTCTCTGCATCATCTATGAACTTACTGATGAATCCTTATACATTGAAGTCTAAGTTGTTTATATTTACCACAAACAGCAAGGTCCCCAGTTCTGATGACTGTGGAACCTTCCTGGACACAGGCTTCCAGCCCCTTGACCATCACCCGCTGCATCTGCTACACAGCCAATTCCGGGTTCAATTAGCCAAATTTCCTTGGATTCCATTGATTCTTAACTTCACTGTCAATCTCCTTCATCAAAAACCTGACCTGTAATGCATTCCTCAGAAAGAATATTGCTGAAAGTTCTGCAGGACTTTCAGGAAGTAGCCCACTATGCTGGCGGCCTCCATTGAATTGATATGAACATTTACAGTGCCATTACAAAAGTTTTTCCTCTTGCTGTCTTTCACATGAACATGTACTGAAAGGGAGACACAAGATAAAGCGGAAGCTATCAATTATAGGAGAGACATACACGAAGCAGAGGCCACGGCAACTCCAATTTTAATCATGAACATATACTGCAATATTTTCTGCTTGAAATAGGTATCCAGCTAGTTACCATATGAGTTGGCTGGAAGATAGTTGATTAGTATCAGCTCTCTGATACAGCTGTAAAATTAGTGTTCAGATTAAATTACTGGCTAATATGCAAAAGCACAAGCAAACCGTATAAGCAGTTGCTACTGTAACCTAACTGGGTTGACTTGATTTTGGAGATGTTGAGAGAAACAGAGTCCCAGCACTAATATGCCATTGATTAAAACGAAGTTTACATGTTTTTGTTATTAAACAGAGCATTCTACGACCTCGTATGAGTAATATCCTGGAGAATCTGTGAATTTACGGATGATATACAAAGGGATAGCATTTATCTCCTTGGGGAGTGTCGGGGCATCAGGGAGATATTGGTGATGGCTAGCAGAGTGGCATTTTGAGGCTTGGTCCCATTTCAGTTGTGATGATACTATGGCTCTAAGAGGTGTATTTTGTCTCTTTTTATGAAGAAAGGTTGAGACAGAGGAGATGAGCACTCTGCTCAAAGCCAGTAGCATAAACAGTTTGTGAGGCCTTGGGCCTTTTTTTTAATGTTGGAATAATAGAAGCAGCCTGAATGGGTGGGGTCAAGCTCCGACAGAACCAGGATTTTTAGTGTTAGCTTTCTGCAGTTGCTGGGGTCTTGAAGTAGGATGTGGAAGCTCCTATTTCTCTCTCTATTACAACTAAAAGTTCTCTTCCTGCTTCTAGAATTGCATGTAAGATAATCTATTTTGTTGAATTTGCATTTACCAAGTATGTGTTTATGGGATATTACTATATTGGAACAGTTAATTATTAGTAGTTAATATATGTACTTTGTTCAGCATTTCAATAGAGTTGCAGTTAAGCCAATTCTTTTATTTTTATTTTCTGTATTATAACTGTAGTGTAAAAATAAAGTGTGTTTTGCTTAAAGTCAATAGTTTGATCAATTGAATTGCATCTAGAATGCAATACCTTACACCTACCTTTAAAATAAGAAAAAGTTAGGGTCTAGACTATCTTCTCAATATATTTTGAGGGGATTTGTTCTGGTCCATAACAGAGCAGTGGGCAGATGAGGAATGCCTGCTTCATAATATTGCAGAATCATAGATGATCAAGTGGGGAAGTAGGTTATTTAGTCCTTCATAACAACACCATGACTTTTCTTGACATAAACTGTTTTAGTCTAATTACGTTCTACTGCTTGGTTCTTCTGATTTGCTTCAAGATCTGTCTTTAAGAAGAGACCGTCAGATACCCTTTCAAACGAATTTATGAATTGTGCCTCAACTGTGAGCTCATAGCTTAAAATTTCACATTGTAAACATGCATACAAAGGCATTTCTTTCTAAAGGTCCCTTCACTTCTCTTTCCATGTGGTTACCTTGGCTTCCTGTCATCTTTCCAACCAACAGAAACAATCTGTTGCTTTTTTTAAAATTCATTCACAGGATGTGGGTATGATTGGCCAGGCCAGCATGTTGTTGCTGTGTCCTAACTACCCTTAAGAAAACAAGGTGCAGGGCTGGATGAACACAGCAGGCCAAGCAGCATCTCTGCTCCTATGATGCTGCTTGGC
>NC_063343.1:47463634-47486536 GCF_021869965.1 Rhincodon typus | reverse complement strand
AGGCCCGAAACGTCAGCTTTCCTGCTCCTCTGATGCTGCTTGGCCTGCTGTGTTCATCCAGCTGTACACCTTGTTATCTCAGATTCTCCAGCGTCTGCAGTTTCTACTACATCCTAAAGTAACCCACCTGTTTTATGTATTGGTCTAGTAAACACTCTTCAAACTCTTCCAATGCATATGCATCCTTTCTTAAATAAGGAGACAGACACTTTGTAATACTTTAGATGTAGTTTCATCAAAGCTCTGTACAAAAGAGGCATAACTTCCCTGCTTTTTTATCCAATTCCCCTCACAATAAACAATATTCTGTTAGCTTTCCTCATTATTTGCTGTGCTAACCTTTTGTGATTCAGGCATTTGGACATGCAAATTCCTCCATCTCTGTTTAGATGATATGCTTTTTTTAAAATTCTTAACAAAATGGACAATTTCACATTTTCCCAAATTACACTCTTTTCCAGATCTTTGTTTACTCGCTTAACCTTTCGACAACCCTATGTAGCTTCTTTTAGTTCCTCTTGACAACTTACCTTGCTACCTATCTTTGGTAATCAGCAACTTTAGCAACCCAAAGTTTAGG
This sequence comes from Rhincodon typus, assembly GCF_021869965.1. Lineage (NCBI taxonomy): Eukaryota > Metazoa > Chordata > Chondrichthyes > Orectolobiformes > Rhincodontidae > Rhincodon > Rhincodon typus. The sequence goes on along the minus strand of NC_063343.1, from coordinate 47,485,956 downwards.
ATGCTTCAATGTTTGTAATTGATTTGGAATATCCATAAACTAAATACATTGGTAGTGGATTAGAGCACATTTATTTGAGATCTACCTGCAATGGGTATGAATAGGTATTTATTTTTCAACAACCAGGCAAAAAGACACATGTTACTGTCAGTGAGGGATCACTGGTAAATGTCTTTCTAAAACCTTTCTTGTCACTACCCAGACATTTCCTTTATACTAGTTTAATCTAATTACCAACAGTGGTGAATAATCTTACAGGAGAGCTGTTAGTATTATGGAGTAATGGATAAGTGAAATAACTGTGTTGCTTCTTTGTTTAGGGGATGGCCCTTGCTTAGGATTCAGAAAAGCCAAACACCCCTATCAGTGGCTTTCGTACAAAGAGGTGAGAACAAATTTAAAAGTATGATCAGATAAAATCTTCTTATTACAGTCATTAGTCTCTCATCTTAATGCCGTTTCATTTTTTAATTTTCTTTACTTGTTCAAGAGGTGTAGGTATCACTGGCAAGACTAACCTTTTATTCCCCACCCATAATTACCGTGTTGAAAGCGGTGGCAAGCCACTTTTTGAACCATTGCTGTACATGTGATGTAGGTGTTTCAATTGTACTGTTAGAAATTGAGTTTCAAGATTTTGACCCAGCAAAATAGAAGAAGCAGCAACACGTTTCTGCTTCAGGATAGTGTACGAATGGAGGGCGAGAAATTAGATGTTACAGTGTTTCTTATTCTGGCTGCCCTTCCTCTTTTAGGTGATGCAGGCAGTGATTTGGAAGGGCCTATCAACATGGCCTCATTGAATAGCTGTGGTACGTCTTGTAAGTGGCTCAGACTGCAGCCATGTCTTCCAGATTACAGGAGGAAGTAATCATCCAAATCTTCTGGTCTCCAAATTGTTAGAAACCAGACATCTAGATATATGGGCAGAGGATGAGTACTGGGACCTTGCAGATGTACTGCTACACTGACCTTTGTAGGAATTACCCAGAGAGCTTAACTTCCTATGGGCATGAATGTCTTCAACTCTGAGCATGATTTTCAGACATTGGATAGTTCTGCAGTACTTTGCTAGCTGGTTACCTCAGGAATGTTGGATAGTAGAAACCCACGTGACTCCTTAGTGTGTACAAAGCCTATCGCCAAATTGCTCATGCTGACACCCCCTTTTCACTCCCAACCTCAGACCACCTCTTCTGATGAGCCTCCTCTGAACCACAGATTTCCTCATCCTTGCCTGATTTTTCCAAACCACTTTTCCCATTCACAAATCCATGTTGACAATGTACAATTAGAACCATTATTATCCCTTATTAGCTAATTACCGTAACCTTTATAATAACCGATCACATTTTCCTTACTACTGATGAAAGGCTGACAGATCTGTAGTTCCTTATTTTCGCTCTCCTGAACAGCGAGGTGACATTTGCTTCCTTCCAATCCACAGGAACCATTCCAGAATCTATAGACTTTTGGATGATGATGATCGCCAATGAATCAACCATCTTAAAAGCCACTTCCTTCAACACTTTGGGATGTAGTCCATCGGATTCTGGGCAGTTATTAACTTTCAGCCCCATTAATTTATCTACTACAACCTTATACTGTTACTAATTTCTTCAACTCCTCATTCTTTCTAGCAATTTAGATCTCCTAGTTCTGGGAGAAATCTGGTATTTTACTCAGCTAAAACAGACACCAAACTAATCATTCTGTTTCTCTACCATTTCAAATTCTCCTGACTCTGCTTAGAGTGGGTTTTGGCTAAACATTTTCTTGTTACATTCCTATAGCAGCTTTTACAGTCTGCTTTTTTCTTGCTAGGTTGAATTCATGTTTTCTTCTCCCTCTTTCCTCTTGTGGGCCTACTTGGTGCTCCACAAACTTCTCAGTCCTCAGAATTACTGCTGTGTCTGACAACTTTATTAGTCTTTTAATCTGAATAATCCTGAACTAATTTTGTTAGCCATGGCAGATTTTACACCATGAAGGAATGTGTAGTTGCTGGAATGGAACTTGAAACTGGGTTCCTGTGGTTCAGAGGCAAGAATGCTACAGACTGAGCCAGAGGTGCACAGCTTAAAGGGACATTAGTTACAGCACAGCTCCATTTAGCTCAGTTTCATTGGCTGGGGTCTGAAAACAAATGGGACATAACCAAAAACACCTTTTCTCACAGGTTGCAACCCGAGCCGAGAACTTGGGATCTGGACTGCTCCAAAAAAACTGCAGGTCATCTCCAGACCAGTTCATTGGTGTTTTTGCACAGAACAGACCCGAGGTAAGAGTTGGTTACAACTATTTATAAATACCATTACAAAAAAAGAATTTTTTTGTGATATTTATTTGTATGAATGAAGTTTTTTCTTTTTGTTATTTTTCTTTATTTCATAAATGCAACTTCCCATCCAGTGGATTATTGCTGAACTGGCATGCTATACCTACTCCATGGTGATAGTGCCACTTTATGACACACTTGGACCTGAAGCCATTCGCTACATAATTAACACAGGTAAAAGGAACAACATTCTTCTGAAAATTACATGCCAGTCTTTAAATTTAAATGTCAAAAGGTGAAATCAAACGATCCTTAAATTGCTGGTGTTAAAAGTGAAGCTTCTCTTTGGTTGAAATCTCCTATTCTGAAATTGCGCAGCAGGAACTATTCTGTTGAAATCTAGTTGGCCAGTATATTTAGGCTCAAAAAGAAACTAATTGACTTACTTCTATAAAACATCACAAAGAAGTGTCCATCTTAAATTAATCAGAATTGTATAAGAAAGTGTCTGATTTTTACTTTGGGTTTTTCTGATCAGACATTGCATTGGAAAGTGAACGAAATATAAAAGAAATTAAGGCACCTTCTGATGCATGTGACCACTCCTGTCAGGAAATCTTCTGTCCTTGCATGCTACCCTCGTCTAAATTGTGCCATCCTCACATATCCACTGGAAAGCGTCAGTAACTAGTCTGTCACTTCCTTTGTTAAACTATGCCTACGCTGACCTCTCTTTCTGCTGTCTTCCATTTGCTCTTTGCTTTTCCATTCTGATTAAATGGTCAAAATACTGACTTTTTTGTAAAATGTGACTCTTAGAGTTCTTTTTGCTTTTGAAATTTCAGATACTTCATTTTCTCTTATTGTTTGTCTATGGAATTTTTAGCTTATATCTTAGCATTCACATTTCAAAGCCTTCTAATTTACTCCATAGATATTTACTTATAGTCCAGGTTTCTAAAACATACAGTAAATAGGTAGAATGTAGCAGTTTATTGGTGTCTTCCTTGTTACAAGCCTGAGTTTTTTTGTTGTTAACACATCTGTTATCTTCAAAATTACTGCTGAGTATCTCTATCCTTCTAACTTCTGTATCACATCTGTCAACTCCTGTTATAAACATATTTATTTGTTCCAGTATGATATCATCCAGTTTAATCTTCACTCTCTAGTTTATTTTAACAGATTCCTTCTAAAAACTATTGTTTTGGAATTTTGCTGTTCGTAAATAATCCCTATTTTAAACTTCTAGGTTTTACTTGATCTATGATATTTTGTAGAGCTGTTTCTGATTATGTAAGTCGTGCTATGTCATTGGTGTACCACAGCCTTGTCATGCTCTTGCCTTCAATTTTTATGCTGGAAGTAAATCTGATTCTCTGAATGTTTGTTTGCTTTGTGTGCAGACTGATTAAATTGGTGATATTACACAGTTTCATTATATTCATTCGCTTGAAATATGCTTTGTCATGCTTGAAACAACGCAAAGATTTCCCTGTTCTAGCCTAATGTTTACAATTTGATCCCAGTCTGGATAAAACTCACATCTTTGTCAATTTCACATTACTACTAACTTATGGCAATGAGCATGATTTAACTCCTACCCTGACTGAAACAAAAATGGCTTCATGGATAACTTCCTTAACATAAAATTAAACATTTTAGGACCACCAAATATTGTCACATCACTGGAGCCTAGTATTCTATTGCTGAAAGTATGACTTGATTTTTTAGAAGTACATGATTAAAATTCTCTCCCCTATACGGTGGTATCCCTGCTATATCAGTAGGTCTGAAAATGTTTCATAGATTCTACAAATGCAAATATTGAAAAAATACTCTTGCTTAAGGATGTTGGTCATCACTTTTCAATTGATACTGTACCGTTCCTTTTTGGATCAAAAAGTCATAGCTAACAGGTACAAGACATGCAACATTTTGAGGAGGCAGTAACCTAATGGTATTATCAATAGACTATTAATCCAGAGAAAAATTCCTGGAAGAACTGTAGATGCTGGAAATCAGAAACAAAAACAGAAATTGTTGGCAAAACTCAGCAGGTCTGGGAGCATCTGTGGAGAGAATCAGAGTTAACATTTCGGTTCGACTGACCCTTCTTCAGAACTGAAATGTTAACTTTGATTCCTGTCCACAGATGCCGCCAGACCTGCTGAGTTTTTCCAGCCATTTCTATTAATTCAGAGACCCAGGAAAATGTAACGAGGACCTGGGTTCAAATCCTGCCATGTTGGAATTTGAATTCAGTAAAAATCTGTAATTAAGAGTCTGATGAATCTCTTGTTGATTGTCATTAAAAAAAACCATCAGGTTGACTAATGACATTTAGAGAAGGAAACTGCCATCCTTACCTGGTCTGGCTTACATGAGAGTCCAGACCCACAGCAATGTGAGTGACTCTTACCTACCCTGACCGCAATCAGAAATGGGTAATAAATGCAGGCCTGCTCAGCTACACGCACATGCTATGTTACACCCCTTCTGAAGCTAAATGTTATTATTCCTTATAGGTCACTCCTTGAATGCCATTCTTTCAAAGTGCAATCTGCAGAATAAAATACCTACAGCAATCTGTTAGGTTTGGTCCTCTGTTTTCACAGAATTGAGCTGAATGAATTGCTAACAGCCAAGATTATTTTCAAATAATGTAGTAATAATTCTCCCCTTGCAAGGAAAATCATTTAATTTCACCTTTTTTTTGACTCAAATGGTGTGTCTTTTTGGCAAACAATTCCCCCTCAAACACAACACATTGAAGGAAATCGTCACTGTGATAAAAATGCATTCTGACTCCTTGAAAATTGTTTCCCAACCAATTTCTTTTCATGAAATTTAATACATGATGCAAATTTAATGTTTGTATTAAACAGAGCTATAATAACTAATAATGAAAACGATTAAGCACAACACTTGAAATCTAGATATGCTGTTTTTTTCACATTGAATTTTAGCGGCTTTCAATCTTACCATTCAGAATATCACACTTAAAATAACCCGTCTTATTCCTGTATTGCCTGAGATTCTGCTTAGATTCAGGCAACATACGCTATGTTTTCTTATCCAAGAAATTATGAAATGATTTTTTTAAATCTCCAAGTCCCAAAAAACATACTTAAAAATATAAAATATATATTAAAAATATTTAAAACAGTTCATTTTTACAACTGGTAACGTGGTAGTGGAGCATTGTGTATGTGTCACTAATGTATGTATCTTTCTTTTTTTAAGCTGAGATTTCCACGGTTATCTGTGATAAGGTAGAAAAAGCAAAAGTTCTTTTGAAGAATGTGGAGAAGAAGGAGACTCCAGACTTGCAGATAGTCATCCTTATGGATCCATTTGACATGGACTTGGTTCAGATGGGAAATAACTGTGGAGTGCAAATACTGGCACTCCAGGAAGTGGAGGTATGTGAAAATTTCCAGTGACTCAGTCAGGTGTTACGACGCAGTTGAGTACAAATATACTATATGGCCTGTGTTTATCATACTGGTGACTGTAAATCTGGATATTAATCTAGTTTCTAAATAAAGGCCAGTGATTTGACACAAGGTAGAAGGAAAAAAGGAGGCTCGGTCAGTGTGTCCCATTCTTGTGCAACTTGTAGGAACTGACTCAGAACTAGCAGAGATAGAGAACTATTAATTTCAGGCAAGTAATGGGGGCTGAGCCAGTGGTAGAGTGGTTACAAGTTCAGTGACTGGGAAATCTGTAAGGACTGGTTTCCATCAGATTATGCCAAATTTAATAGGAGGATCTGATGACAATATTTTAGAATTGATTTCCAAGTTGCAGCTGCTGGTTGTCTGCCAGGCACATAGACCTCAGGCATCAGGCTGAGTTTTATCACAGCTGAAAGCTCATGAAGAAGATTGATGGCGTTTTGAAGAGTGGAAGAGCCTAGAGCAATTATAGCCCAAAGAGAAAACTCAAGAATAGTTATAAGCAGAAGGTCATGTGTGATTGGGATCAGGCAAACAAGATACAAAGACAAGATCATGGGACAGCTATGGCATGGCCATTAGAAGAATATCAGATTGTGTGATATTTTGGGTTCTGATTACGGGTCATGGTAGTCTGATAATTGAGGAGGTCAACAAGGGATGTTGCTCAGGAGGAGCAAGGTCCCTTGTTGACCTCCTCAATTATCAAAGTGATGGAAAGGAAGTCTTCCATTCAGCATTTCTCACCTCCCTTTAGCTGCTGGATTGGCCAAGCCCCAAGTAACCAGGCCGGCTGCTGTTAAAGCTGGAACAGAGATAACAACTAAAAAATACATTGTTATTTAATATTTTAAATGAGATTTTCTTCACCTGAAAGTGAGTTGGTCACCTGTAAATGTCCATTTCTGTTAAATCTAAAAGGTGACAGTAGGCTGGAATGTACGTTTGAAATTTTTTGTCTTGTAAAAGATTATTGAAATGTTAATCGTGATCTTGCCTCTGAAGTATGTTTACTGTGGAGAGAAGTGGAGATAGTAGCATTGGGACAAAAGTAGGAGTTTTCTCTGGCAAACTAGTTGCCTGCCCTCAAGCATGTCTGTCAACCCTGGAAGTAGGTGTGATGGAGTTAAATTGTGTTCTGACGAAGGGTCACTGGATCCAAAATGTTGACTCCGCTTTCTCTGCACAGATGCTGCCAGGCCTTCTGAGTTTCTCCAGCAATTTCTGTTCTTGTTTCGGAGTTAGATTATCTTTTTCGGGTATTAAAATTACTCCAAAGAGGCTCCATTTAAGACAGCAAAATATTGCACATACTGGAAATCTGAAATGAAACCAGACTGCTAAATCTACTTAGTGGTCTGACAGCTTCTGCAAAGAGAGAAACAGAGTTTCAAATCTATGACTGAACATTGATAAATATTTCCAGCATTTTCTATTTTTAGTTTAAGTTCCTTTTTAAGTTGGTCAGGAGGCTATGTTCAAGTAGCTCCCCTTAAAGAGGCTCTGCCAACAAAATTAAAGGAATTGGGTGATCGCCTCTTTTCTTTAAGGGTTAAGACACAATTAATTAAACTTAAATGCAATGTAAGGGGCAAATAAGTGAATTCAATACAAAGTTCCTTCCAGTACTGATCAGATGCAAAAGGTACGCTGAAAGCCAACAAAAGATAAGACCATTGGATGGAGGAGTATAAGGAGGCCATTCAGCCTGTCAGAGGCTGCTCTATCATTCATTGAAATCATGGCTGATCGGATATCCCTCAACTCCACTTTTCTGCCTTTTCCTTATAACCCTTCATTCCCTTACTGCTTAAAAATTCTGTCTGTCTCAACCTTGAATACATTTAAAAATGATACTGAGTTCTGAGTTTCACAATGGCATCTGTTAATAGCATTTGTCACTAACTTGTCAATCTCTCTTAGAGAGACCGCATTGATGTGCGAAATTGGTTTATAACATTGGGATGATAACAGTGAAGTCTAGGCCCTGAATTTTGTCCAGAAATGGGAGAAATCCTGGTTTGGCAAACCTGACCTTTAAAAATGGCTGCCTGCACTTCCCATTTTTGGTCTGGGAGGATGGGGTGGATTGGGAGTCAGGGCAGATGACCTTGAAACAATGGAGGAAGATGCTGGTTCTCTGGGAGCACTGAGTGGAAAGGCTGCCTGTGGATTCTGGTACTATGTTTAAACATTTCTTCCACTCTATCTGACTCACTCCCCTCAGTCTCCATGACCTTCCATTCCAACCCATGCAACCTAATTCCCTGTAACTATAGCCATGGCCTCTCAAAGCTCGATGCCACTTCATGGCCGTCTAACATTTCTCATGGCCTATCATACTTCCTATGCCTTCAGTCTTGCCCATGGCCCATTATTGTCCCATTATATATTATATTCCAACTCACTGCCAATCAGTCATTGTATAAACAAGCATTTCATTGAAGTTCTTAATCCTTTTGTAGAATGGGAATTTTTATTCAAATAAACAATTAGAACTGCCCATCAAAATGCTTATTTGATAGGTTCCCCAATGTATGTGTGATAATTTGGGGAATCAGTGATGCAGCTCCAATCCTACAATGGCTATTGTCAACAGGAATGCTGAAATGCCTCGCATTGTCTTTTTTAATCCACACTAATTTAAGAAAGTTTCTTGATGCTTTAGCTGTTCTTCAACAGCGTTAGCAGTTTCAATCATGATCACAGTCATCAGCAAAATGGTGGAAGGTGTTGTTGATAGTCCTTTCAAGAGATAAGCTGCTCACTGATGCTCCGTTTGGGTTCTGCTAGAACTGTTCCATTTGTGACCTCATTACAGCCTTGATGCAAATATGGATGAGAAGCTGAACTCCAGAGGTGAGGTGAGAGTGACTGTCCTTGACATCAATCAGCATTTGACCAAGTGAGGCATCAAGAATCTTTAGGAAAATTTGGAATTGGAAGTGGGGAAGCTCTCCCCTGATTGGGCACAAAGGAGGACGGTTTTAGTTGTTTTGGGAAGTCAATTGTCTCAGCCCAAGGCATTACTGCAGGTGTTTCTCAGATGGTATCCTAGAGTCAATCATCTTCAGCTGCTTCATCAATGATCTTCCCTCCTTTAGAGGGTCAAAAGTGGGGATGTTCACTGATGATTGCAGCATTCTTCACCACTCGCAATGCCTCAGATACTGAAGCAGCTCAAGACCAAATGCAGCAAGCCCTGCAAACACTCACGCTTGGGCTGATAAGTGGTAAGTAACATTAATGCCACAAAAGATCATCTGGATCAAGAGAGAAATCAGCGAACTCTCCTTGACACTGAATATTATTATAACCAATTGATTTTTTTTGTTTTAAGTAGATTATAGAAATAACACATTATGGTTACAAATCTTTTGCAATTAATTCTGTGATGCCTAAGAAGCTTTTTTAAGAAAATCACACAGCAGAAGGTGAGCTAATCTAAGAAGGTCAAGCAAAGATACCCGACACCATGTAGAACTAGGGGTCAAGTCATGCTGTAATGCACAGTTTTTGATCTCCTTACCTGAGTAAGGATGTTCTGGTTATGGAGAGAGTGCAAAAAGGCTTGCCAGACTGATTCCTGGAATGGCAGAACTGATGTATGAAGAGAGATTGGATTTGTCAGGACTCTATCCACTGGAGTTTAAACGAATGAGAAACCTATATAATTCTAATAGGACTCAGCAGGGTAACCACAGAAGGATGTTCCTGATAACCAGGAGTCCAGAATTAGGGCTCACAGTCTGAAGATACTGAGTCGGACTGAGATGAGGAGGAATTGTTTTCCTAGAGTGGTGAGCTTATGGGATTCTCTGCCACAGGAAGCAGTTGAGGCCAAAGTATTGAATGTTTCAAGAATGAGAAAGAAGTAGTTCTTGTGGTTAAAAGGATCAAAGGATATGGTGAGAAAGTTGGAAGAGTGTATTATGGGAGGGGATCACCCATGATCATATTGAATTGTGGGCAAGCTTGAAGGGCTGAATGGTCAATCCTGCTCCTATTTTCTATTTTCCTTTGTTATTTGTTTATTGAAGATAATGGAGTGAGCTCTTGACTGGGTGTTTGTGTGGGGAACAACTAATCAGTGGTGTTGGAGATGGTGGTTCAATTGGAATAAAAAACTGATCAGAAAAATATATACCTGGAATTCTGTCTCATCAGTAATTAACCACGAGTATTTAATGCGCAGCATCCTATCTGCAGTGTTTAGAGCAAGGCCCAGAATACAGAATTAAATGGTGCAAACCTTTTTTAATAATTGACTACCAAGTGATTAGCATTCTTAGCAGAGACATGTTTGAAAAACAAGTGTAAATTAAGACATAAAATATACTGTAAAATATGTAAAACATTTTTACTCTGGTTATTTTCTTCCCTTCTTGCTTTCAGAACCTTGGACAAATGAACAGGCGAACTCCAGTGGTGAGTGAAATGATATCGCTGACTTACTCCTTCTTTCAGAGAAATTTCATTCATGTTTAAAGAAAGAGAAAGAATAATTTGAAAATGTACACCAACTGCAGCCAGCACAAATGCATATGTTCTCTAGTTTTCAACACAAATTTATTTCCAGTGAAGGTTGAACTATTTGTAGATTCTTCATTTTTGTTTATTTTCTGCCTTCAGCCTCCACGCCCGGAGGACCTATCAATTGTCTGTTTCACTAGTGGAACAACAGGTAGGTACCACATGAGATGCTTGTAGTTACATTAATTAATGGCATTAAGATAGGTTTAGCATTCCCCATCTCTGTGTCCATGTGTACCTTACCATGGAAACCTGTTCACAATCACTGATTTGGTGAAATTATAATTTCTGTTTGTGTATGTGTGTCAGGATGCCACAAAGTGCTGTGAAACCAATGAAGCATTACCACTGTGTTTTAGGGAATGTAGCAGTGAATTAGTGCACAGTAGATTCTCTCAAATGTCAATGAGATTTTAGTGAAGTTTAAGTGATTTTGGTTTGGGGATAGTCTGTGTGTCTCAGCAGGCTATGGATAACTGTAGTTATCATCTAGGGATTGCATCTCTTTCATTTGAATCCAAGATTCTCTTTCAGTAAGTAACACAGCTCACAGTTCTACATTGGTGGTCCAAGACTACCTTTAATCACCAGAGTTCCTATATCTTCCTGATCTAGGACTCATTACTCATAATGTCAGTTTCCTAAATGTATAGATTTATTTATAGTTTTAAAATAATAAATCTTCCTCACGTTTTAGCTTTTGAACTTTTTTTCCCAATATGGCTTTTATTTGAAAGATCATTTACACTTTGCTACTTTCTGTAGTCTCAGCTGAGCAAAGTAGAATATGTTTTCTACTACTGCAGTAATAAGGTCATCTCGCAATGATGCATAAAGAATCTTGCTGGCACATCTGCTTTCAAGCAATGCTTTGACATGGTTAAGAGAATCTCTTGTGGAGTCCAGAATCATGAATTTTTAATACGCCCACAATGCTTATATCATTGTCAAATATTCACAGTAAATTCTTTGTAGCCTTCAGAGCATAAACTAATTTGGATAGAAGTGCAAAACAGGTAGTTTTAAATTGCCCACCCCAATAAAATTGAATCGCAAGCAAGCCATTGACCAGAGTCCTGATTTTCACTGCAACCTATTCCAATATACGTCAGCAATTCCAGAAAATCACTGTGTTCCAGAGTCTTACATGTCTGAAAGTTTGATTATTGACAATTTAAACCATCTCATTTTTTTTCTTTTGAAATATCCCAAAATCATTTGTTTATGCTTCTAAGTCTTGATTTTGAGAACATGCAGATAATCATTTTTTTTATTGGTTAATTATTACGCACATGGAGGCAGACATTCAGTTTCACAATGCCTATTAAATACTCAGTTGCCAAGTTGAAAAGAAAGAAAAAAGACTGCTGAGATTTTTGGCTACTGCTTTTGAAAAGTAACTAAGGAGCTGCAAACCAGCAGTTATTACAAATACTGCAGGCCTGACAGATTAGATTTCTGTACTTGGTCCAAGGAATATATTCAGCATTGGCTAATGACCAGAACCTGCAAACACAAAAACATTAAATCGAGTCAAACATAGCATAACAGGGTTATAAAAAATTATTGTTAATCCTCAATTTAATTATTTCACAAATGTAGCAGAGGTCTAACACACTCTTAAAACTATACTGTAGTAAATATTGATAATTAACCATTACCTATGTTTAAAAATCTATACAATATGTTGACACAGTCCCCAGTAAAGTTTTTGTTCCCCAAAATAGCAGCCAGAATTAAAGTACTCCTGTTTAAGCTTTGACAGGCTCCACGGTGTTAGTTGTATTAAGGTCTAGGAACTAATTTCTGGTAGTTGTTGGTTGGATTAGTTCACTGCCACCAATCCTCCTTTCTAGACAGAGTCTAAGCACTTGTTGAATTATCAGTGGCAGACATTATACCACTGGAGAGTCTCAACAGGAAGGGGTCTGGGCTTCGGTGTGTAGTTTATTGCATGATAGCAAAAGGTAAAATTAGAATTAACTTGTCAGGCATAATTACGATCATGAGCAGGTATGTCTCCATTGGGACTAATACAACTCTGCCTTATTCTTCATCCAAACGTTGTATTCCATCAAAATGGGTGGAGCTAATGCAACTTCAACATTTAACTCTTTCAGAACCATTACTTCATACAACATGCCCATCCCAACTTCCTCCCTTAGTTAACATTTATGTATTCACATATATAACTACATTTAATTATACTATTTCTCTATCTCCCTCTAAGTTTCTGATGTCATGAGTGCAGGCAGTTTAGAAGTTGCACAGTTCTTCCTGAACTCATTCCCTTCCCATCTGGAGGATCAGTAAGCCTTTGCCTTAAGGACTGTTGACTTTGATTGGTTTGTGAGTCATTTCTCTAGTGGAGGACCTTTTATCACTTTGTCATTCATGGATAATGTTGTTCCTTCTGAACCCAGCACTTACTCCATTCACTTCACTGAAAGACCTTTCTGTTGCAGTTGAATTCTTCCCTTCTGGCTTGGGTAGCTGTCCCATAACGTCATCTGTGGGATTTTTAATCTTACAAATGCCCACTGTGAGAGATACAGCTTGATTAAATCCTCATTCTACCTAGAATATACAGACCAAGCAATTTCTTCTCTTTGACCATGGCTTGAATTTGTAGACATTAGGCTGGCTTCCATGAAGATGCATGTAACCCATCTCCATTTTGTTCAAGTAAATCTTGACTTGCCAATCTGCTGATACATCTGAATTGAAGTATAAAAACTCCCTACTTCAATTAGAAATAGCTCAATTAGATTGGGAGGCTTTGTTTGGCCTGTCCTGTCTTTCTGGTGAAGCAGATGCTTAAGCATCCTCAGTTGTTTTACTGGTAGATTGTTGCCTGCTCAGCAGAATTCCTGTCACTGACATTGACTATTCTACTTTGACAATGGATTGACATGTTCTTCGGTAATGATAGGAATGGAGAATGTTTCCAACGGTTCTGTAAATGTATGACTGACTTGTGCAGGCAAAATGATACAATTCTCTTACATCAATATAGGTGATCTCATTCGGTTCTTCTTTCTCAGATTCGCCATGAGCATACAAAGCTCAATCAAATCATCTGCTGGCTGCACTTTGACCAGTCAGTTGACAACAGTTTGTTTGTGAACCAATTCTCAGGGAACCAGTCAAACTCCTTCTGGCACCACGAGGATGTCAAAGCCAAGAAATGCATGCAGGCTCATTAGTGAGGAGTGTCGACTGTGAACCACAAACATTTTAAGCTCTTTTATAATTTAATAAAAAGAAAAAGTGCTGGATGAACTCAGCAGGTCTGGCAGCATGTATGAACAGAGAAACCATTGATGTTTCTATCTGACTTTAAATGTTAACTCTCTTTCTGTCTCTACAGTTTCTGTCAGAAGCTTCTGAGATTCTTCAGCGTTTTCTCTCTTCATTTCAGATTTCCAGAATCTCAGTATTCTGTGTTTATGCTGTTTGTGTTGCAGAGTTAGAATACCTTTTAATTTTGAGAGTTGTTCTGTCTGGACCATTTGGTTTTGTTTTTTACACTGTAATTTCTATTTCTTCAACCATGGTGTCTGATCTGACAGGATAATGACAATCATTCCTGTATGACATTTAAAATTAACATAATGGCTATTGACATAATTAAGCTCTGTGAAAGTCAGTTTGGATAAATCACTAATTTCCCCTAGGAATGCTCTTTCTAATAGTGGTGTATTGTCTAATGTGGTTACCTTTTCTGAATTATCTATGGATTCTCATGGAAATTGAACTCTTAAATTTGCTTGTTCAAGAATTTTCATTGTTCACCAACTGAAGTAATTGCCATTGCCTTTTAAAATATCAGATGGTTCTGCAATTTCTTTAAAATTTTGGTAATTTATGACGTCATCTTGTTGGGACAAACTGAATACAATGATGTATTCACTTAGCGTCAGATTTAGTGTTTAATTTTGAAACAATTCTACATCTTCAAGAATAATTTTCTCCAAGATCTCCAATCTTACTTTCTGTTTGATACATCCCTGACATTAAATATTTTTGGTAGAGTTGTTTCTCCATCCATTTCTTCTCAGTGCCTTTATTTATTTTATTCCTTTTAAAATTATTTGAAATCAATAGCATCCTAATGCTGTTTTTAATCTGCCATTTTAAAGCTTGCATTCTTCAATTAAACCAATGATGTTTAAATTATCTTAACATTTCTTCAGATATTTCAACTCCACTGTTTTGCAGAATGTGCTTTCTCTGCAAGCTTTTAAACTCTGTATTACAGCAAATCAGTTGAATATTCTTCCAATAAAGCTTTAAAGCTGTTAAGCTATAATACTGTATTTTTGTATTGATAACTGAAATTTTCCACATTTTTAATGACCTAAATGGTGGTTTTCTGCCTTCTGGAACATGCTTCTGCCTTTTGTCACCAAACTAGAGGTTTCCCATTTCTTTACAAATGGCCTCCCACCTTTCACACACCAAAACACAGTGCATATCCCCCGCACAACTTTTAAAATAAACTGAAAGCTGCAGCTTTACGAAATCTTTGCATTGAACTTGCTATTTAAATATCCTTTATAAGTCTTCTAATGTCTTACGTCAGGCACTTCCTCAAATCTTTTACATTTTCCTTTGTGCCCCCTTAAGTAAATTCCCCTACTTCTCTGAAACTGGAATGCGATGTCTATAGCAATGTCTAGTGGGGCCCCCTCGCAACAGTGATGATGCTTGTTTTGAAGCTTTCACTTGTTTCCTTCCCGACATAGTCTTTTGCACACTTTTTTGTAAAGTTTTTTTTTCCTTGCACTCTGGAATCTTTAACCTTACACTGGGAGCTCCCATTTGCTCACACAGTCTTTAGAGACTAGCTTTTACTCTTTTCCTAGCCCACATTGTTTTCCCAGTGCTTCTGGTCTGCTCTGAGGTAAAGATATTCTTCTGGAGTGTTGCTTTCATTCTGTTTCTGCTTCTACAGGTGCTGCTGACTATTTCTTTTTCTTTGCATTTTAGCTACTGATAAACTGTCTATCTTCTTTAAAGTGGTAATGTTCTTAAAGTGATAAATGCTCTTTCCTTCTGATTTTTCTTTTGCTGGATCAAATAGATTCTTTCCACTTTTATGACCTGAAAATATTTCAGCAGTGGTGCCCACCACTGATCACCATGTCGTATTGGTCTCTTGGTACTGACCTCAAATGGGCTAGTTTTCTGCCCCACATATTCCTTTCAATGCTGAGTCTAAGGACCTGTCTAAATTATCACTGATAGTGGATACACCACTAGAGAGTTACAACAAGGAGCGACACTTGTCTTGCACAAAAATGTTTGGATGATGAAAAAAGTTTAAAGGTATAATTAAAATTCACTAGTTAGGCATAATTACAAGTATCAAGAGCCAGGGATGACAGATGTCCCCACTGTGACCTTGTGCTTGACTGCCTGATTCTCTACCCAGAGACTGTTACGTTATTAAATTGAGTGGAACTAACGCAACTTCATCAATTAAGGCTTTTGGAACCACGACTTTATCTAACAGTGTTAATTCCTTCATGCAGTCAAGATTACACTATTTGTTTCTATTGTGTGGCTGGAACAATCTTTCATCCCTTGCAACCTAAGATTAGCCCAACCCTGATTTATAAAGTAATATTCTTCTTTCGCTCTTGACTGAGTTTTTAAAAATCTTGGATTCCTAATGAATATAGATTGCAAAATAAACTGATCATAATTTAATGTCACATTCACAAGCAAAATTTTCCTGGGTTTAATACTGAAGTAGCACCTGAAAATGGGGTGTTATGCAAAGGAATATTAGGTGTGAATCTTTTCCCTCCACTTTGTGCTTAATCGTCCATATGCCTTTTCCGATTGGTTGATACTGTTTAGGTTTAGAACTAGGAGCAGGAGTAGACAATTCAGCCCCTTGAGCCTGCTCCATTATTTAATGCAATCATGGCTGATCTCATCTCTGCCTCAACTCCACTTTTCTGCCCACTCTCCATAACCCTTCAAACTATGACTAATTAAAAATCTGTGTATCTCTTCAAACTTGCTCAATGTTCTGGTGTCCATCACACTCTAGGGGAGTGAATTCCACAGATCCATGACCCTTCATGAGAAGTAATTTCTCCTCAACTGTTTTAGTTCTGCTTCCGCTTATCCTAAAACCTATGGCTTCTCATTCTAAATTTGAAGACTCCTTACAAAAATCTGTCAATCTGTTCTCACTCTTGCAAATGACCTAATGTTAGCAGCTTTTTTGTGGGAAAAAGTTCCAGATTTCCAATAAGATTTTTCTAAAGAGGTGCTTCCTGAAATTGTCCCAAATGGGTGAGCTCCAATTTTGTGTTTGTGATCCTTTATTTCTGGTCTCTGTGATCAGAAAAATTAGTTTAGCTAACCTATTAAATTGTTTAACATCTCATCATAATAACCCTGGTTATGAGGCTCTCTGTTCCTTCATCTACATCAACGGAAAATGCATAGAAAAGTTGATACCCCAGGGCAGGTTTCTGGAAATACCTGTGGTCCTATCCTGCTAATGGAATATGTAACTGTTATCCTTTATTCTCTTTATTGTGCCTCTCAACTAATTTCCTATCACATGAAAAGTCTGGCTGAAATTCTACGCACTTACAAATTGCCACGTTTGGAACTTTCTTTATTCAATATTTGCTGAAACTGCCTTAACTACCACATCAGCAGCTTCCCCAAAATATTCAACTACTTTAATTAGATATGACTTGCCCTTTACAAAATCTGCGTTGGCTCTCTGACCAATTCAGATTTGTTCAAGCACTTGTACATTCAGTCCTCAATCACAGATTTTAGTCACTTCCCTGTCCTCTTCAAACAACAGAACGATATTAGTAGTTTTCCAGTCTGAGGGGATAACTTCTGAAGTGAGAGAATTTTGGAAGATTGTAACTAAAGCACTTACAATTTTCTTATCTACTTATTTTAATAGCCTGAGGTGGACACAATCAGATCTTGGACATGTGTTTGTATAAAGTCTGAAATTCCTTTATTTGGCATTTGTCAATTTTTAAAAATATGTTTTCTACTTTGTTAAAGTAAAAACAACTCACAATATAATTTTTCTTTTCAGGGAATCCTAAGGGAGCCATGCTCACACATGGAAATGTGGTAGCTGATTTTTCAGGCTTTTTGAAAGTTACAGAGGTGAATATGTGCACACTGCTATTGGATTATAAGTAGAATGATACAAAACTAATCCTGTCAGAAGTATTGTTTTCAGTCCCTATTGCTCTGCTAACATTGTATAAAATTGAAGTTATACAACTTTTTTTATACAGTCTTTAATTTGACAAATAATTTTAAATGCTTTTGAAACCTCCTTTTCTTTTGTCTTGTGAATATGTCAGTTTTCTTTATTAAGTACTAATGACAAACACTGTAATTAAGGAACCCACCTTAAGAGAGAATTAAAATTCATTATAGATTGCTTTTATTTATCCTGATGATTTATTTTCCGGTGATGGCCACAATAATTCAGTCCATAATAACATAATGACAGCAAATGGTTTGAATAAAAAAAAACAAAATCTTAAAATCCATGCTACCCTGCAGAAATATTAATTCCCTTGGCTTGATATCAATGAAGGAAAATCCGTTTTAAAATGCTTAATATCTGTCTTATTTTTTTGAGAGAGATTTTTCAAGGATTTCCTGCTCTTTATTTCCAACCTTAGGGTGTATAGGTTAAATGCTCCCAATGCAGTTCTTGATCTACCTGCATGGGGTTAATCAAGCCTCTTTGAGCCATCATTTGGCAACATGATCAAACTTCAGACCTTTGTTGCAGATACAGTAGTGGAACTTCAATTATTGGTTTTTCAGTACAGTGTGCTAACATGTTATTATAACTTCCAGGATTGTGAAGGTTTGGACTGTAAATGAAAATCGTGAATCACTGTAGCTGTTCTTGTAATGTCTATGACCAACTCCATTTCTGAAGAAGGGTCTAGGCCGGAAACGTCAGCCTTCCTCCTCCTCTGATGCTGCTTGGCCTGCTGTGTTCATCCAGCTCTGCACCTTGTTGTCTCAGATTCTCCAGCATCTGCAGTTCCGACTATCTCTTATGACCAACTAAGCCTCTTTAGATCTTTCTTAATAACATTTGATCATCTCAATATTGTTGTTTTCATTGTCATCAGGCATGTTATTGAGATACATTTGATAAAGACAGCAGGAAAGTTAGTGTAATTTGTGAGGTTAACTAGTCAGGAAAATGCAATATTAAATTTCATTCTTTTCAAACAATGTGTGATCTGTACATTTTGGAAAAAGTTAGCTTTAAGTGTTTCATTGGATTTAAAGTAGAAATCATAAAATCCTTATAGTGCAGAAAGGGCCCATTCAGCCCACTGAGTCTGCACTAACCCTCCTGAAGAGCATCTCACGCAGACCTAGACCCCCACCCTATCCCCGTAACCCCACATTTTCCATGGCTGATCTGCCTAACCTGCATATCTTTGGACTGTGGGAGGAAACCAGACTCAAGGTAGAAATCCATACAAACACAGGGAGAATGTGCAAACTCCACACAAACAGTTACCGATGGCTGGAATTGAACCTGGGTCCTTGTGCTATGAGGCAGCAAGCTAGCCACTGAGCCACCATGCTGTCTGCATTAGATAGTCCCTGAAATCCAGTTTAGGGATCATGAAACATAATTGATCTGCACATGTTTAATATACTGCAACCGGCCTACTTTTTAATGGTGTGTGTTTATTTGGATGATTGGTTGCAGCCAGCACCAACTGTGTATGGTTCATTGGCTACAAGCATCAGCATTGGACCAACATAGTTGTGTCGTGGCTTGGATTACATGTCTTAAAGGGGAGATACGTTATGGCTAGGGCAGGTTCTGGCTGTCATACAGGAATCTGACCTTGGGACAAGTTGAAAAATGTAACAAATATTGAGAAAGAGTGGGCTGCAAGGTTTATCAAACAGATGGAAGGATACTGTGTTCCTGCAGGGGCCCAATTTCCTATGCTCCAGAGCACATGCACACATTTCAGAATTCCGCAAACCTGGTGCACATTTGATATCTTGCACCATCATAGCGCTCAGACAGATTTGGCACTTCTCACTTACTATATTGCCCTATCATTTTCAGAACAAAGTGGCATAGAACTAAAAGAAACAGGTGCTAACTGGAGGGGTCAGATGCATCCGCATATCCTAACTATCATAGAGTTTGTATCAGTCATTATTGGGGAGCCCATTGCTTAGATTTTGGCCAGTGGTAGGGCCAAAAGCACTAACGATGATGATATCCTCATATTCAATCCTCTTTACTCACATCCACTTCCACCTCCCAAATTTAGTTATTTGCAAGATACACGTTGTAAGCATGCATCTCTCCCACAGAGGAGTACAGCACTAACTTGGCAAAAGGACCCTATCTTTTCCAGCATGGGAGTGATGGCCAACTCTGATACCACACTTAGAGAACCAACCATGATACGTGTCATAAACCTCACCTCACAGCTTCCACTGAGCACCCACAGCAGTTCCTTGAAGTCTGGGTTCTACTTGGAGGCTCAGACTGATATCATACAAGGTCAGACTGCTGCCATCATACTTGTGAAGTAGAGTCTGCAAAAGCACATGCAGGATGTCAACAAATCAATAGTATTTTATTTAACATATTGCTAGGATTGTTGAGGTGTCACCCTAGGAAAGTGACTGTTGCTCCAAATAGCCTAAACCTTCTGTACTCTCTCTCCTAATGATAGCAGTTGTCCTCATCCCACTATCACTCTTTCAGAGGCTTTGTGGTTGCCTGTCAGCCAGCCAAGCTAATGTCTACGTGACGCAGTCTAAAACTGGGCCTTTGATTTGTGAGCATGCTCAAAGGCTGACTGCTATCTTCTCCACTAAAAGTCAGTGTTGTCCACCAGCTCATTTGCAGCCAGTTGGGTGGCATTGCATAGCAGCAGTAGGGCAGACTAAAGTGCATTGAGAGTAGACACTTATGGAATGCCGGAGGGTGAATCGTTGACTTCTTTAGGAGAAATGAAACGATCTGTTTATAAATATGGTTTTGAATGTTTACTTTGGTGTCTTTTATTTCAGCATTGTGGCCGAGGAGGTGATATTCTTAAGCAGTCCCTCAGGACTGAGGGCAGTCTTCTTCCACTCAAGACTTGTGGGTCTTGAGGAAACTAGACACTCCAATGCCAGATCTGCACACCTTACCACTGGTTGGAAAGGTGGTGTTTGAAGAGGCAGATTGGGGATGGATACTTGAGTTTTCACTTTCTCTTTCCATTGGTTGTGTTTGACCTCCACCTGGGCATGTCAGAGATAGTTGGCCCTTCCACAGATGCTTCTTCTCTAGATGGGGTACCTTCGGCCATGAGTTGGTAGGGATTTTGCATTTTTTTCAGGGGGGCTTTGAGAATGTCCTTGAAGAATTACCTCTGCCCTCCTATTAAGTGTTTGCTGTTCCAAAGCTCAAAGGAGGAGGTGATTTGGAATTCATGTGTCAGCCATGTGGTAATTTTGCTGTTTAACAGTAACCAGTGCCTTAATACTGGGGGATTATTGGCATGAGAGAGGACAGTGTTAGTGGAACACCTGCCCTGCCATGGGATTTGTAAGATTTTTCAGGGGCATCACTAGTGATATTTCTGTAGGGATTTGAAATGTCTGCTGTACGTTGCCCATGTCGCTACATACAGGAGGGTGGATAACACTGCTGACCTGTAGACCCTGAGCTTGGTGTTAGGCTTGATGTTTTTGTCATCAGACACTCTGTGTAGATTATCGACCCCCTTCCTCCACTTCTCATGCTGTTCTTCCTTCTCATACTTCTATGTATAGCTGATGGTAAAAGCTGTCTGCTCATCATAGCAAAGTTGTGAAGCATATAATAGAAATTCAGAGGCACAGTGAACTGACACAGAATGAAAGCAACATGACTGGATATTGGGCACTGACCTGCATGTTTTGTCACCACTGGTCATCTGCCAGCTGAATATTTAGGGAGTGGAATCCAAGGATAGGGCAGAGTTCACATGTAGCACCATCATAACATGTGTGTGCACTTAGTGGTATCCTGCGCCATGGTAAAGACTACAATCCAACTAAGCCAGAGAATTTAAAAAAAAATTAGTTCTCATTAAATGAATAACCTTGGTGACTGCACTTAGGATAGAGTGATGTGTTTACTGCAAGTTGTTACTAAAATTTCCTGCTCCAGCCTGGTCGTTATGGTCAATTTCTTCATCGTCTGGTAATGTACTGAGGTTGCAACAGATAAATTTCCGTGAGGATTGAAATGCAAATGTTTCACATTGTCCTTTGCTGATGTCTAATCAAGAGAATTACTTCCTGAAAGTCTGGAGTGGGTATGATTTGCTGCTTAGAGCACTTCTCCTCTACCTCCTCCCAGTTCCACCATTTTTTTAGCCATATAGCTTCTGTTTCTTCTCCTAATTCTGTTTTATTAGAGGGGAGAACCTAATATAGCCCTTGAAGCTAACAAGCTGTCCTTCCATAACTGCCATACTGTCCTGTAGACATTTCTAACTTTAAATGAAATAGGAAGTAGCAAATGTTTGTAAAATCAGAGTAACAGCCAGAAGATAATAACTAGCAACTAACCTGTAATTTATCATTGCACTAAATATCACTGATCCAGGGATTAAGAAAGAGTAGTATTTGGAGTATTCAGCTTCACAATTACAATCTAGGCATCAGTTTACTATTGTATCAGAGATAGTAGGAACTGCAGATGCTGGAGAATCTGAGACAACAAGGCGTAAAGCTGGATGAACACAGCAGGCCAAGCAGCATGATAGGAGCAGGAAGGCTGACGTTTCGGGCCTAGACCCTTCTTCAGAAATGGGGGAGGGGAAGGGTGTTCTGAAATAAATAGGGAGAGAGGGGGAGGCGGATAGAAGATGGAAAGAGGAGAAGATAGGTGGAGCGGAGACAGACAGGTCAGAGAGGCGGGGATGGAGCCAGTAAAGGTGAGTGTAGGTGGGGAGGTAGGGAGGAGATAGGTCAGTCCAGGGAGGACGGACAGGTCA
>NC_063343.1:47440787-47463234 GCF_021869965.1 Rhincodon typus | reverse complement strand
CCACATCAAGCAGATGTTCACCTTCACATCTGCTAATGTGGTATACTGCATCCGCTGTTCCCGTTGTGGCCTCCTGTACATCGGGGAAACCAAGCAGAGGATTGGGGACTGCTTTGCAGAACACCTACGCTCGGTTCACACTAAACAACTGCACCTCCCAGTCGCGAAACATTTCAACTACCCCTCCCATTCCTCAGACGACATGTCCATCCTGGGCCTCCTGCAGTGCCACAACGATGCCACCCGAAGGTTGCAGGAACAGCAACTCGTATTCCACTTGGGAACCCTGCAGCCCAATGGCATCAATGTGGTTTTCACAAGCTTCAAAATCACCCCTCCCTCTACCGCATCCCAAAACCAGCCCAGTTCGTCCCCGCCTCCCTAACCTGTCCTTCCTCCCACCTATCCCCTCCTCCCACCTCAAGCCCCACCCCCATCTCCTACCTACTAACCTCATCCCGCCCCCTTGACCTGTCCGTCCTCCCTGGACTGACCTATCTCCTCCCTACCTCCCCACCTACACTCACCTTTACTGGCTCCATTCCCGCCTCTTTGACCTGTCTGTTTCCTCTCTACCTATCTTCTCCTCTATCCATCTTCTATCTGCCTCCCCCTCTCTGCCTATTTGTTTCAGAACCCCTTCCGCTCCCCCATTTCTGAAGAAGGGTCTAGGCCCGAAACGTCAGCCTTCCTGCTCCTATGATGCTGCTTGGCCTGCTGTGTTCATCTAGCTTTACGCCTTGTTGTATTAGTTTACTATTTTAGGTTTACTGACATAATGATCAGTCTGCTCTGCATATTTCCAGTGATTGTACACTGCACGTGGTTTAAAACCCTAACCAATAGGATAGTCTGTGTCAGTGGCACCAGCAGTATGTACACACATCATAGATGCTATTTTAGAAACATGAAGGCATTCATTGCATACAAAAAGCAGCATCAGTGAGCACAATTTTTCGCTCAATTTCTTACCTTTAATGAAGTTTCAGGAGTACAAATAATGTACTTTATTTTTATTTGCTCATAGGATGTGGTGTAGCTGGCCTGGCCAGTATTTATTGTCCATCCTTAATTGCCCTTGAGAAGGTGGTGGTGAGCTGCCTTCTCAAACTGCTGCAGTCCATGTGCTGTAGTTAGACCCAGCACTGTGGTTAGGCAGGGACTTCCAGGATTTTGACCCAGTGACATTTGAAGAAACAACAATATATTTTCAAGTCAGAATGGTGAGTGTCTTTCAGGGCAATTTTCAGGTGTGCCTATGTATCTGTTGCCTTTGTTGTTTCAAATGGCAACACCATGGATTCGGAAGGTGCTGTCTCAGGATCTGGTCAGTGGCATGCAGTGCTGATACTGAGTGTTGATTCTGAAGGGAGTGAATATTTGTGAATGTGATGCCAATCAAGTGGGTCACCTTACCCTCGATGGTGTAAAGTTTCTTCTTGTTGAAGTTACTCATCAATACAAGTGAGGAGTATTCCATCATACTGTTGACTTGTGCCTTGGAGATGGTTGATAGGAGTTGGGAATCAGGAGGTGAGTTATTTGCAGGAATCCTAACCTTGGACCTGCCCTTGTTGCCACAGTACATTTTGGTTGGTCCAATTCAGTTTCTGGTCAGTGATAACCCCAGGCTGTTGATAGTTACTGATTTTGTGATGACGACACCCATTGAATGTCCAGGGACGACGGCTAGATTCTCTCCTGTTAGAGATGGTCATTGCCTGATTATTGTCTGGCATGAATGTTGCTTGCCACTTTGCAGCCCTAGCTGTAGATCTTGCTGCATTTGAACATGGACTGCTTTAGTATCTGAGGAGTCAGGTTCGGTGGTAAACATTGGACAATCATCAGAAAATTCCCACTTCTGACTTTGTGGTTGAGGAAAGTTCATTGATGAAGAAGCTGAAGGTGGTTGGGCTAGAACATGACCATGAGGAACTCCTGCAGAGATATCCTGGAGCTGAGATGTCTGACTTCCAGCAGCCACTACCATATTCTTTTGTGCCAGGTACGACTCCAACCATCAGGGAATTTTCCCTGTTTTCCATTGACTCTAGTTTTGTTAGGGCTTCTTGATTGCATACTTGGTCAAATGTGGCCTCATGTCAATAATTCTTACCTTACCTCTGGAATTCAGTTCTTTTGACCATGTTTGAAGCAAGGCTGTAATGAGGTCAGGAGTGGAGTGGTTCTGGTGGAACCCAAACTGAGCATTAGCAAGCAGGTTGAGAGCACTGTTGATGATCCCTTCATCACTTTATTCATCATGCAGGATATTTCCTTCTCCTCCTCCATTTATGTTATGGCATGTATGAAGCAGATGGCAATAGATTTTTTTTTCAATGAAGATGAGAAAGGCTAGAAGATTTTAAGCTGCCCCCTTTTCCTGAATCTTCAACTTAAATAAAATTGCTAATATATTCTGCAATTCAATTTTAAGTTTTATTTTAGTAAATCCACACTGTATAATGACTATGGGAGTGCTGATATTAATTATGTTAGATTTCCATGCCATGGAAATCTCACCACTTACTTTGAATTTCGCTTTCTATTAACCATGAGCCAAATCTAATTTTCCTACCAACCCAACATAGCTCTCCTGTAAACCCAACAATATTCTTGTGTTAGAAAGTTGCCATGCAGATTTATGTTGTATATTGTTTAATCAATTGTTTACATTTTTTCTAAAGGGATGGACTGAGAAAGGCAACATGTTTGGCCCTTAGTGGTTTCCTACGAAAGTGTTAGATCATCTTGTAATCAGGTAGTCTAGTGATGAACAGGTTCCCATAAGAATTATAGGTTGGGTGTTTCAAGTTTTTGAGTCAGCAGATCCATAAATCAGTAAATTTGCTCATCGGCGGGGGGAAGGGAATTTGCAACATAACGCCATTTGCCCTGGTCTGTGCTTGTATCAAACTTGCTGAAAATGTATAGAGTTGTATGAACAGAGATTGGTGTAACTGTACTTGCTCAACTGAATATGAATAGTGCATAGTATAGAAATAGCAGAGAATAAGATGGGAGAAAGTGGAAGATATCTTATTATCAATGTTCCTTCTAATATCTCCTGCCACTGAAACTTAGAAGGGACATTGCTCATAATCCATATAAATGGGGTTATTACAGTAATACGACTAGTTATTAATTACGTTTTCTTCAGTAATTCATCTTGTCAGTTAAACAAATTGCGTAGAAACTTTTCTTGGGGTCATGTCGCAATACAGAGGTGTGAGATCAACCACCTGATATACTATGGATTCCAGTGGAACTGAATTATGTGTCAGGAGCTGACTATAATAGGCATTCGATCCAATATTGTCCATTTGTGCCACCCTTTAGAGTGCAACTCTGAGAATGTTGAATGATCTTTTGGGAAATTAAGTTTGTTACAGTTTTTCACAAACTCACACTTGAAGTGAGACAAAGACTTCTTGGAAAATAAAACAACTGTAATCAGTGTTTTCAACAAGTAAGAAATTATTCCATATAAGTAGCTACTTACTGATAAATTGAGCAGATCAGTGTCTCCCCAGTGTTAATTCAATCATTTTGTGGTTAATGTTCACTTCCTCCCACTCTACAGTTCAAGTTTCTGATTTAAGTGATTGGAAAAACTAATGAAATTGAAATCTGCTGAGAAGGTAATTTTCTTCAGCTCTCACTGAGTAAGCACCCTTATTTGACTTATCCTCCAAAATTAAAGATTATGGTAGACAGTGTCACTGAGCATGGAATGTATGAGGAGCAACTATTGATACTGTAAAACTCCAAATCCTGCTGAGTCTTAAATATCCCCATTTAAACCACAAGCAACTATCATGAATGTGACAAATATGATTTACCATGCTTAATCTGAATTTTGGAGATTTTATAGTAGATGATGTAATGATTGTTATGACCAGATCCTGGACGAAATCCCCAAATTCATTACAGTTCCACGCAGGATTCCTCAAACTGGGTAAGGAGAGATGAACTGACTCCCCTTCCTTATTCACACACCCCTCGTTAGGTTGTAACGAGGTTAATTAGAAAAGGATTCCTTTCCTTGTGGGTATCTTTTAACCAGACTACATAGAATTATGTTTTAAAAAAAGCCAATTTAACCAGACTTTCTTGAGCTACCGTAGAGTGATGTTTGCCAGTTACCAAATGAGAGAATACTTAATAATGCAGTACACCTGGACAGAGTGAGATGGAGATGCATCCGGATGGAGGGAGACAGAGACACATCCAGACAGAGGGGGACAGAAACACACCCAGAGAGAGAGAGAGACAGAGACACATAGAGACAGATAAGAAATAAGTGGTATGTCAAAAAGATTAAAAGCTTTATAAAAAGGACAGATGTATGGATCAGTCTCTGAATTATTTGCAAAGAACCAATAGTTGAATATAGGAATATCATTTACATTGATATTTGAACAGAACATTCACAATATTCTTTGTTTTGTCAGCCTACAAAATTTCCTTTGCCCTGTTGTTACCTTTTTAAAAAACTGGTTTACAGCACTCAGAATTAGAAGGGGTCTTTATCTTCAACATAGGGATCTCTAGGGTATGGTTCTTCACATGTGTGGCCTTGAAAATATGCTAACACTCAAATATAGGCTACACACAAAGCCATTCAGTCCCACCATTTCACTCCAGTAGCATTGAAACTGGCTTTTTAACCTCTGTACTGGTGTATTCCTGGACGGTAAAACAGACATGCCTGTAAGAAGTGGCTTTCTAAAAGGGGAAGAGATAATCAGCTTCCTCTTTATCTCTAAGCTCTTAAATCTTTCCTGTTTGAAATTTCCCTGACCATTTCAATGTGTGACATTCAATCAGGACTTTGCCATACAATCACAGAATCTGCATGGTTTTATTTCTGTACTGGTCCTCCTTTTAAAAAAACAACATTGGAATTAAAAATAAAAAATTGTCTGTAAATACTTTGGGTTGTAATCCATCATCATAACATGCATATTAAACTGTAGTACTATGAAGCAAAAGCAACACAGATATGTTCCTGTAGCTCCTTAAATAACAGGCTCATAACCTCATTTCCTAATGTGGAGGGACTTAGTGGAGCGAGCATTTCAAGTTGCAGGGGTACCCTTCTACAGGAAGGGGAAAATCAACTGAGGTTGTTCTCAGCACCATGTTATTTATTTGAATTTGGGATGTGAGCATTGCTGACAAAATGAATATTGATGTCCTTTCCAGTTGTCACACTTGAACTGTTGTAGCTGTTGAATTAGCCCCAAATCCGAATGTCATGTGCCATGGAGGGGAACTTGGTGGCAGTGGTGGCACTCCCATGTTGCCCCTGTTCTTCTCGAAGAACATAGTCCTATGTCTTGTTCTATCAGGCCTGCTGTGCCATTCAGTTAGATCATGGCTGACCATTTACCTCAAGACCATCTTTCCTGCATATGCCCATATCTCCTCTTGCTCTCTAGGGTTGTGATCACGTATTTGGAAGATAATGTTGAATGAGCCCTGGTGAATTGCTGTAGTGCATCTTGCAGATAGTATGCTCACTGCTACTGTTGTGTATTGGTGGTGGTGGAAATGAATGAATATTTAAAGTAGTGGGCAAGATAGTAATTAAACAAGCTGCTTTGCCCTGTAAAGTGTCAAGCTTCTTGAGTCCTGTTGCAATTGTACTCATCCAGGCAAGAAAGTATTTTCTCTCACTCCTGACTGTCTGCTGTGGATAGTACAGGTGGATAGACTTTGTGGTGGTAAGTGAGTTACTTTTTACAGAATTCCCAGCCTCTGTCTTACTCTTACATCCACTGTACTTATATGGTTGGTCAAGTTCAGTTGTGGTCCATGGTTTAATGGTGGGGATTCAGCAATAGTAATTTTGTTAATGTCAAGGGGAAATAGTTAAATTTTCTTTTGCCGAGAAGGTCATTGGCTGACACGTGAATGGCACAAATATTACTTGCCACTTAACAACCCAAGATGTTGCCCAGGTATTGCAGAATGTGAGTACAGATGGCTACAGTACCTGAGGAGTTGCAAAAGCAGTTAATCATCAGTGAACATCCTACTTTTTAAGTCTTATGGTGGAAAGAAGATCATCAATAAAGCAGCTGAAGATCATTGGATACTACCCTGAAAAACTCCACGGCCAGGAGGCCCAGGTTCAGTTCCCTGCTGCTCCAGAGGAGCTGTGTTATAACATCTGAGCAGGTTAATGAAACAAAAAAAAAGAATCTGGACACCAATGTTGTGGAACTGAGATAATTGACTTCGGGGTCCTTAGTGCCATACTCAATCAAATGCTGTCTTGGTGTCAAGGACAGTGACTTTCACCTTGCTTCTGAATTTCAACACCTTTTGTTTTATTGGTCATTTTTGACCTAAGCCTGTAATGACATCAAGAGCCAAATGCCCCTGGCAGAAACCAAACTGAGCATCAATGAGCAATTCATTGTTGAGTAAATGCCACTTGACAGCCCTGTCAATGATATCTTCCATTACTTTGATGATCAAGACGAGGCTGGTGGAATGGCAGTTGGAAGAATGGATTTGTCCTTTTTGTGAACAAGGCAATCATTAGCAAATTTCCACTTTGGGTACCTGCCAGGGTTGTAGCTGCATTGGATCAGCCTGTCCAATGGCATGGCTAGTTCTGCAGAACAAGTCTTCAAGTCTATTGCTGGAATCCTGTCAAGATCCAGAGTCTTTGTTGTATCCAGCATCTTTTAACCATTTTGTTATATTATGTGGAATGAATTGACTGAAGTCTGGCACCTGTGGTGCTGCAGACCTCAGATGGATCAACTGTTTGGATCTTCTGGTTTAAATAATTACAGATTCTTCAGACTTGTTTTTGTACTCGAGCTGGACTGCACCATTATTCTGGAGCCTCCATCTCATTTAGTTGTTCCTCAGTTGGCTGGATGGCCGATTTGTGATACAGATTGCTGCTAACAAGTGTGGGTTCAGTTCCTG
Organism: Rhincodon typus; assembly: GCF_021869965.1. NCBI lineage: Eukaryota > Metazoa > Chordata > Chondrichthyes > Orectolobiformes > Rhincodontidae > Rhincodon > Rhincodon typus. Next base: position 47,456,280 of record NC_063343.1, on the reverse strand, counting down.
CATTAGCTGAGATTACCATGAAGGACTGTTCTTCTCAACCTGTCCCCTCACCTGAGGCATGGTGACACTCAGGTTAAACCACCATCAGTCACCTCCCACTAACGAGAGAACAGCCCTATGATCAGGTAAGACTACGGAAACTTTATATTTTTACCCAACTGGATACTGCAGGGCTGCAGAGCTTTGACTTGATCCATTGGTTGTGAAATTACTTAGTTCTTTGTGCTACTTCCACTATTTAGCATGCATGTGTTAGAGATTCATTAGGTTGTTATTTTCATGTTTAGGTATGCAAGCACACTCCCCTACAATCCTCATGAAATCCAGGTTCATAGCGTCTTACTCTTAAAAAATTTTGCTTAGCCTAGGGAGTAATCATCTTGATGACCATCTTGGGACAGTGGCTCAGTGGTTAGCACTGCTGCCTCACAGCACCAGGGACCCAGGTTTGATTCCACCCTCGGGCAACTGTCTGTGTGGAGTTTGCACATTCTCCCCATGTCTGCGTGGCGTAGGTTTCCTCTGGGTGCTCTGGTTTCCTCCACAGTCCAGAAATGTGCAGGCTAGGTGGATTGGCCATGCTAAATTGCCCCATAGTGTTTAGAGATGTGTAGATTAGGTGGGTCATAGGGGGATGGGTCTGGGTGGGATGCTCTGAGGGTCGGTGTGGACTTGTTGGGCCGAAGGGCCTGTTTCCACACTGTAGAGATTCTATGATCTATGATCTATGACCATCTCAGCAGGGAGTGATATTGGGTCCAAGAACCCTGAAGAAAGAGGGTAAAATGGATAGTAAGCAGTGATCCCTGCACAGCAAGCTCAGCACATAAGTCAGAGGACCACAATGTAACCAAATACAGAAGAGAAATGTTTGAACTCGGGTAAAATTATTGCCTTTGAAATCACTATCCTGCCTTAGTGATTGTTTTCCAGTGATCGAGGTAAGAGCAGACCATTATTGTAACATTTTGTGTGTTTGATAGAATTATCAGTTCAAGGAAGCAGTGAATAACACAGCGAGAAACTTTATTGTTAGAACAGTAACACAGTGAACTACCAAGGATTGTGATAACATTTCAGCACCAATGCCAAGTAAAGTGTGATTGAATAATTAGCAATGGGTAACATTTCACTGAAAAAATATTTTGTTTATTTTTCCTGATATCACTTCCATAACTGCACAAATGTTATTTAAAACAAAATTGCAAGTGGTGTTATTTGCCATAGCATTAATTATGATCAATATGGACCTACCAGTTGTCTGTTTTCCCAATTTACCACCTCTTCTGTCTTGATGGTACTGACCACTGATTCACTAAGTACCAGCAACTTGCAGTCCATTTTTCAAAATTCATTTGTGGGATGTGGGCATTGCTGGCTGGCCAGCATTTATTGCCCGTTCTTAGTTGCTCTTGAGAAGGTGGTAGTGAGCTGCCTTCTTGAACTGCTGCAGCCCACTTACTGTGGGTTGACCCACAATGCCATTAGAAAGGGAATGCCTCCATTTTGACCCAATGACAGTGAAGGAATGCTGATATATTTCCAAGTCAGATGAAGAGTGGCGTGGAAGGGAACTTGAAGGTGGTGGTGTTCCCATGTATCTGCTGCCCTTGTCCTTCTAGATTCTAGATTCTCCCTCTCCATTGAATGACAATTCTTTATTTTAGTTCAGGATGGCAGGTATAAGCTAAGGTAGGTGGAAAATCATTGCTCCTTAGCAACATGGTACCAGGAGAATTTTATTTTCTAGGCCTCATTTGCATTGGTGAGTCATCTCCTGAGAGAGAGATGTCGAGATGCAGGATGCTGTTGCCAAGATTGAAACAGTGATCAACAGCTCTCAAATAAATTGCTAGGAAAACTTCCGGCAGGCTGTCACTATTGGGACAGGTGAGGAGGGGTTCTGGTTTGGGATGGTGTGCCTGGAAAGTGCCAGGTGATCCAGGGGCATTTGTATCCAGAGGACCCAGAAACACTGAGTGCATGCTGTCCAGAGGCACCTTCTTAAACTTGACCTCTCTCAAGCTGAGGTTGGCAGGCAGGGAAGAGTTGGAAAGCCCGGCTACTTCTGAAGTACACTGAAAAGATGCTTCTGGGAATGTGTATGTGTTTCTTCCTGTGGCTGGCTGCCGACTGTCACCACTCTGTCCCCTTGTGTGGAAGAGCATCGGGAGTGAGGTCAGTGTCCCTTGCTCTCCCTGTTACCCTGCTGTTGGCTAGAGCGATGGAGTGCTGCAGGTCTGGACTTGGCACCCTATGGAGGTCACCGCAAGCTTTGTGTCCAGTTGTCCAGTGCTGCTGACAAAGCTGCCTGCTGCTATGTCTGCTTGTGCATTTGGATGAGGTCATGAATTGCTGACCCCATGGGTTGGCTCCTGTCTGGGGCTGAGCAGGTAACTGGTCGCCAGCAGTCCTTGGACTGCCACTGACCTGAGTGTTTCTTCTGCATAGACAGAGCGGTGATGCAATCACCAGCAGATGCCCCTGACTTAAATCTAGCAGAGGTGTCAGTGTCTATGCTGGTAGGAGGTGCAAGAGGCAGCCTTGCCATTGAATCCTCTGTGGTATCTGTGCTCTCCTCCTCAGAGATGGAGCAGGTTTTGCAGGCTGTCCACTTGATTGTGGGAAATTGCTAATGCCACTTGTGCCTGTAGGAGACAAAAGAGAGAGTGCATCATAAACAAAACTGCCTCATTAGGGGCATTTAAGTGGCTATCAGATAGGCATATGGATGATAGTATAAGGTAGCGGTGGAGGTTAGATAGATCTTAGGTTTAGGGTAAAAGTTCGGCACAACATCGTGGGCCGAAGGGCCTGTACTGTGCTGTACTGTTCTATGTTCTATGTTCTATGTTTAAGAATATATTTACAGTGAGAGGTAATGGGAGAGTAGCACAGTAGTGCACAATGCTTCTTTCTTGGTTGTTGGGACACTGATGTTTTGGCATCACCATTGAAGCAGTTGCAGTCCTTGCCAGTGAGTGCCAAAACCTTTTCTTCAAAGGGGGAGAGAAGCCAAATGGCAGGTGCTCCAATGCATATCTTGACTCTTTCAAACCTATTATGGGTTGTTTTCTTCTGGAATGAGAGAAAGTGAGGGGTTGAGACCTTAATGCAGTGGTACAGCTGTTGGTGCAGAGATGTGAGATGACCGGCGTGAGTGAGTAGGCAGCTCAGAGGCCATGTAGAGTTAGTAGTCTAGGGTATGGGGGTGGGTGAGAGGGGGAGCGAGGGGAGATATTGCATGTGATAGTGAGATTGGCACATCAAGAGCTTTGGTGGGAGTTAAGTACAGTGGCGGAGACAGTGAATGTGATGTACCAGAGGGAAGGTAGTGGCCCTTAGCCTGGTGGAGCAGAGAAGGTCATTCATTGTTGGGTGTTTCTCTGAACCATTGAGACCACACTGACCCAGGTGACAACCTCTGAGCAGGCTGGCAGGGTCTGGTGTTGTAGCCCCTCTACCAGTCTTGGGGGAAGAAGATGTCCCTCCTCAGCACCAGCCTGTCCACCAGGACATCCAGTTCACTGTCTGTAAAGCAAGGTGCCAGTATCCCCTTATCTACCATTTCATGCAAAGAAGATCAGAGATTCACACTCTCTGTCACTACTGCAGTATCCACATTGTAATAGCCCTGAAATCCTGGTAATCCAGTGCAGAATAGGTTGCTGTACTGCATGCCACTTTGCAGTGCAGCAGTTTAAACTTCCACTGCAGTATTCAGGTGGCTACTTGTAGTCTGCAATGGAAGCTGTGACATTAGCTATTTAGATACTGCATCATGGGTTCAGATAGATTGCTACCATTTCCATGCTGGAAAGAATTGTCTTCTCGAAGACCTGTGTCAAGTTGGTGTTGGTTCTGTCCATGTTCCTTAACGTTGACTCTGTGCTTTCTAGGTGGGTACTGAATGCACCAAGCAGTTTGCTTTTGCAGACTTCTTGACTGAAGGATGTCCCATCAAAATGCTCATGTGATTCCTCTGCAGTGAAAACTTAACGTTGTCCCCAATGAAACCAACTCCATGCAGCGTTTTTCCACAAGCAGATCCCAACTCTATACTCTCCTCTAAATTATAGTGACAGTGTCTGAACTGATGGCTATGAATGGGAAATGACATTGCTGTGCCCGCATCATTATTGGCTTCTTATGTTCCTCCACTCCCTGGTCGGGTTTCACCTCTTGGGTATCTCAAAAGCAGGGATTGGCTGGCGGGGGGAGGGGAGGTGGTGGTGGACAGAGAGTAAGGGGTGCATGACAGCACCATGTGCAGTTTGTAAATCAGAAGATAATGTGTCATTAAGGGAAAGTGGGATGTGAAAAGGAGAATTAAGTAGGATGGTAACGTCACTTCCAATAATTTTAGCTCGTTCATTAGCTATGGTGCAAGCAATGCCCATCCCAATAATGGTCAACATTGTATTCTCCATTGGAATCAGGATGTGTAGGCTCATTTGTCTCTGACTTGTTTGTGTGCCACCATGTCCTGCAAGAGAGAGGGAAGAGTGTCAACATGTGTTATGGAATCTGCATGAGTTATGTGACTGCCATGGTTAAATAGATGGCAGTGTGTGCAAGCTGAGAGGTGAGAGTTTGAGGGTGAAGTGGAGCCTATAAACATCATATGAGTCCTGATCGATAGAGAATGTTGGTCAGTGAGTGATGTGATGTTGCAAATTGACCAGTTTTGACTCTGGGGTCACACTAAGTGTGAAGTTTTACAAGTCCTGTTCTTGCACTCACATTCTCACTCTCACTCTGCTGAAAATTTGCCACTAAAGTGTGAATATTTGCTAATGTTTTTACACCTGAGAGGAACCAAAGCAATTTAGCTTAGAGTTTTGGAGAAGGTGCTTGTAGAAAATATAATCTATTACTCGTCTTTGCATTTAATTTATTATCGGAACTTAGCAAATTAAAAAGGGTATACTTTGACTATACACACTCCAAATAGAATTGTTCTGAATCCAGCACTGTGTAATGCAACACAGAATGATGAGGTATAGGCTGTAACTTTCTCACTTTTCCCACAGTTGAAAAGGGTCTGATGGAGGAATTAAGGAAATGTCAGACACTTTTCTCTATGATTAATTATTACCCAATGAATTCAGATTATTCAATGATTTTCCTTTCAGCATAGGTGATTGGTACAACATGCTGTAGGTAATTTTTGTGCTCCTGTCAGTCATCGGTTTGGAGACAGTGCCTTTACTATAACTGTCCCCAGCTGCATCCTGTAACAATGTGAGCATGAGACATATGAAAAGTGGAGTATTTGTTTAAAAAAAACTCGAGAATAGATATGAAATTCTCTGACACATTTTCTAGTCACTGGCTGACCAGTAAGCATTGGCAGAGCCTGGGAACAAGTTACCTATTTATTTTACAGGAAGAAATGAAATGTGATACAGGTGCAACCTCATGTTGCTTGGCCTGCTGTGTTCATCCAGCTCTATACCTTGTTATCTCTGTGTTTTTTCAATATCATTTTGAAATTGTGTTTTCTCTAGTCAATGTACTAGTTGAATCAAAACAACCTTCAAAATTGCTATAACAGTGTTGATATTGTGCAGTAACTTTACGCGTTATTTCATAAATGTGACATTGCACTATTTACTCTTAACGGAACAATGTCACAAAGTATTCCCAAAATCCAACGTTGTGCTGTCAATGGCATCATTCACCACAAATTCACAGCTTAGAGAGAAGTCAGTTTGAAAATACAACATTACGGGTGGCTGCAGAAATTTTGAGGGTAGAGAGAATAAAAACTGTGGATGGAGATTAAACTGTGTGAAGCAACATAGTTCTTCATAGCAATTCATTTTGTGGCAGGCTATCAATTTGACTACAAAAAAAACTTTCCTACTTTAAGGCAAAATAAATTGACAGTCAGTTACCTCAATCAGTTGCAAAGAACATGAACAGATCCTTGACAACAGCCTGTTGGCCAGGAATCAAAGTAACAGCTGATATTATGAGGAAGTTGGCCATAAAAGGAGAGAATAATTTATTTTCTTTCTACAAAAGCAACAATGTCAAAGATACTGGAATCTAATATTAAAAATAGAGAAAGCTGGAACCATCCAGCAGATTAGACATAAACTATGTAAAAAAAAAAAGCATTAATTTTTTCATGTTGATGGCCTTTTTTTACTTGAGCTGAATTGGTCAAGTTTGCAGTTGTAGAGTTTGTTGTGATGAACCTGTTTAATGACAGCATAAGGTTTGTAAAATACAACTAACTTTTTATGTCCTCTCCACATAACTGTGCGATGACAAAGCCTGTTTGATTCATGACTATTTCACATCATTTTCTCTTGTGTTGTAACTTTCTCTTTGTCTGTCTGTTAGTATATTCTGCTCTCTGTCTCCTATTCCTTCATACCCTTTGCAGAAAGTGATCTTTCCAAGACAGGATGATGTCCTTATTTCCTTCTTGCCTCTGGCTCACATGTTTGAGAGAGTTATCCAGGTAAGAATCTATCTCACCAGCTTGTGCCCACTTATTATGTTTTACAGAGCCAATGGTTGCCTACATCTGCTGATGTACATATTTCCTACTTACCATTAGCACATATGTTTGAAAGAATGGTACAGGTAAGAAGGTTGCAGGCAGCAAAGGAACATCTGCCACTCTTCTTCACATCTAAAAAGTGTGCACTTACTTGCTGTTCCCTCTGTCTTTATGCTTTCAATAAAGTACTGTTGATGAGCAGTATATACTTCCATTAACACAGCATTTCTAGATTTATTGATTATAACCGTATCACACTGTGGCTACTGATAATATTTGCTGATAGTTTTAATGCTAAATTTCTTTAATTTTCATCTGCATGAGTACAATTAAAAACATTGCTTGTCATCCTGTGACAGAGAACTTGATCAATATTATTGTACACAGTCAAATATTAAGTTCAAGTCATTGCAAGATTGTGCAGCTTGATGCACATTTTTCTTGAATATCAATGCTGAGTGCAATTTAATGTGCTCACAAAACAGTTTTGAATGAAGACAGTCTTTCAATCTACTTTTGTAGTTACCTGTCCAGAATGTCGATGCCTTAAGTTTCCCATAACAGTATCCAGATGTTTCCAAAACTAGTCCCAAACCCCAACTTCTAGTTTACTTTCCACAGACGTACAGGGAAATTCAGAGGGAGAATCATTCTTCATAAAACATCTAGAGGAAATGTCATTAACTCTCAAATAGGCCATTGGTTTGTATCTGATAGTGGGATGGAGCATATCTGGTAAGTTAATTGATTCACGGTGTGAGGTTCTTGTATCAGCTTTGTCAGTGGCTAAAACCGATATTGCAGGCCCATCTTTGGAAAAGGCAGAGTGTCTGAAGGGATTAAGAATGCAGGAAAAATGCAAATAACAAAACATTATTATTAAAATTAACTGCCATTTATCACATGTACATATGAAAATACACATATGTGCGACCTTAGCAATTGAATTTGGGAATGCAGTTTTATCATGTCTAAAATACATACTTGACATGAGATTTTTGGGATTTCTCTTCGTGCCGTCTAGCCATGAGAGGTCATAATGGACAGAAGGAAGATCATTTGGCCCATCAACTCTTGACGAGGTGATGACATTGTACTAATGTCATTGATAAGTACTCCAGAGGGCAAGCTAATGCTCTGGAGCATGGATTCAAATATCACTGTTTGCAGTTGGTGGAAATTAAATTCAATTGATAAATCTAGAAAATAAGGATAGTTGCTATAATACTGCTATGAAACAATCATTGATTGACATAAAAATCCACTCTGTTTGTTAATGTCCTTTTGTGAAAGAAAGCTGTTGTCTTCATCTGGTATGGCTTACATGTGCCTCCCCACCCAGGGCAATCTGGTTGACACTTAAGCATCCTCTGAAAAAGCTTAAAGAGCTACTCTGTTCACAGGCAGTTGGGGTTGGACAACAAATGGAAGCAGAGTGGAGGACATGCCCCTGTCTGCATCAATAGTGCTGAGAATGGAGATGGTCAAGAGCGTCAAGTCCCTGGGGGTGACGATCACCAAAAATCTGTCCTTGCCAACCCACATCCACACTATAGTCAGGAAAACACAACAACACCCCTGCTTCGTCAGCAGCCTAGAGAAATTCATCCTGACCATAAAGACTCTTACAAATCTTTATAGTTGCACCATAGGAGGCATCCTGTCTAGATGCATCACAGTGTGGTATGGCAACTGCTCTTCCCAAGACCACAAGAATCTGCAGAGAGTTGTGGACATGGCCCAGTCCATCATGCAAACCACCCTCCTATCCATTGACTTCAACTATACTCCCTACCAAAGCAACCAATAATCAAAGACCCCTCCCAGCCCCATTATATTCCCCTCCATCCTCTTCTGTCGGGCATAAAATATAAAAATTTGAATACACAAACGAACAGAATCAAGAACAGCTTCTTCCCGCTATTATCAGACTTTTGAATGAACCTCTTAAATATTAATGTTGATCTCTCTCTGCACCTTTTCCACAGCTGTAACACTATCTTGCACTCTGTTCTGTTACCCTGATGCACTTGTATAGTACAATCTGCCTGTAAAGCAAGTAAGATAGCACTTTTCACTGTACCTCGGTACACATGACAGTGATGAATCAAATCAAATCAAATCAAATGCTGGCCTGCTAGTGACATCATCATTCCATGAAAGGATGAATCTGTACCAGCTCTCTGTAATCTAGCATTCCACTTTTGTATCTTGATAGTTTGGCAAACTATCTCCAACATGTGTCCATCAAAATTTCCTTTTGAAATCATCTATTGAACATCTATGCTTCGACCACACTCATAAGCTGCAAGTTCCTGGTCAGTCAAGAAGCTCTGGCTTTGGTTGCCGTGCCTTCCTCCCACTTGTTGGAACATGCCTGGCCTCCTTGAAACAGATTCATACAGCATAGAAAAGCCACTTTGCCCCATTGAGTCTGCACCAACATAACTGCACACTTCATGGCTAACATCTTCTCCTTAAAGATAGACCATTGTTCCGTTGTAGTTTTTCCTATCAACCTTTGCTTTAATTTTATCCTAGCCAGATCCCGCTCATCCCAGTGAAATTGACCTTTTCAAGTTTAGAAGTTCAACTTTAGATTATTTCTTGCTTTTCTCCATTACTAATCTAAATCTTACGATAAAATGATCATTCTTAACCCAATGGTCCCCCACAGCCTCTTGGTCATCTTACAAATAATCTATTTGCTCATGGCTAATCTGAGATTTTTTGAACAACTGCTATAAAAATATATTGGATCATTTTATGTAAATATTTCATTTTCTTTCAGTCTGTCGTAATATGTCACGGAGGTCGGATAGGTTTCTTCCAAGGTGATATTAGACTTCTGTCTGATGATATGAAGGCTCTTCATCCAACTATTTTTCCTGTTGTTCCAAGACTGCTAAATCGAATGTATGATAAGGTAAGCTGTCTTCAATGTAATTATTCAAAGTTTGGTAATTGTTGTGGGATATGCAAACAACCAATGTTCACAAGACAACAACTTGCATTTATATAGAGTATTTAAAAAAGAGGAATACCTGAAAGTATTTTACAAAGGGATGAATAAAAATAAAATAGATTTAACAATGAATCAAGGAATGGACGCTAAGCTTGTGCAAGTTAAGAGAAGTAACTGAAAGTTTGGTTTAAAAAATTGAATATTAAGTGAGAAGAGAGGCAGAGACATTTTATGCTGAGTCACAGGTTGGGTTTAAACGCAAACTGTTTTATTGACCATTAGTGGGATGAACATACAGAGTCTAGAATTTGAGTACATGCAGGATTTGGAAGGTCCATAAGACTAGATGAGACTACTTTTATTCATTCATATGATGTCGCCGTCACTGGCTAGGCCATGATTAATTGTCCGTCCTTAATTACCCAGAAGGCAGTTAACAGTCTCTCACATTGCGGTGAGTTTGAAGTCACATATACACCAGCCCAGGCAAGGATGGCAGTTTTGGACATTAGTGAATCAGGGTTTTTTTTTCATGACAATTGACTGTGGTTACATAGTTGCCATTTAGGCTAGCTTTTAAATTCCAGATATTTATTGAATTCAAATTTCATCACCTGCCATTGATCAAATAGAACCCATTTTCCCAGAACATTAGCTTGGAATTCTAGATTATTGGTCCGGTGATATTACCACTATGTTACCACTTCCTCAAAAGATAAAATGGGAAGAGATGATGGATGGATTTGAAGATAAACATTTGAAGGTATGTTAAATATTTTGAAGATGGGGAACAGCATCGACGAATGAAAATAGGGTTCTGTAATTTATTACGTATAAACTTTATGGCCAAATTGAGATTGAGTTGATGTACAGAGGGAGGATAGTGAGAGACACAGCTAAGACCTGTAGAAATTGAATTAAATTTTACACTTTTGTGGAATCAAATTACATTCATTGCTCATGGAGATCCATTCCTAACCCTAACCTTAGGATAAATTCCTCAGCCTTCACCATAAAGTCATACAACACAGAAACAGACCCTTGGGTCCACCTTGTCCATGCTGACCAAGTTTTCTAAATTAAATTTTTAGTCCCATTTTCGTGTGTTTGGCCAATATCCCTCTAAACTTCTCCTATTCATGTTACCTGTACAAATGCCTTTTAAATGTTGTAACTGAACCTGCATTTACCATTTCCTCAGGCAGTTCATTCCACATATGAACTACCCACTCTGTGAAAACATTGCCCCTCAGGTCCCTTTTAAATATTTCTCCTCTCACCTTAAAATAATGCCCTATAGTTTTGAACTCCCCTACCCTAAGGAAAAGACGCTTGCTATTCACCTGAACTATGCCCCTCATGATTTTATAAACTTCTTTAAGATCACCTCTCAACCTCCTATGTTGCAGTGAGAAAAGTCACAGCCTATTGAGCCTGTCCTTATAACTCAAACCCTCCAGTCCCAGTTAACATCCTTCTTAATATTTTCTGCACCCTCTCCAATTTAATAATATTCTTCCTATAGCATGGTGACCAGAACTCTACACAGTACTCTGAGTGGAGTAGAGTTTGGGAAGAAAAGGCCTCAAATTTTCCACAGCTCAGTAAGGCCTATGGCCTGATGTTGTTAGCTGTTTAATTTTTAATTCAGATTTAAATTCGCAGTGGCAATTATGCAAGTTGGAGCTGAGGCCACTGGGAAATTGTCCTGACTGCAGCAATAAAGAGATTTAGGTGATATTATCTCAACCATTTTGATAGGCCAAGGCATCTTGTCTCTCATCTGAAACAAGGGGGAACCACAATATAAACAGCAGGAAGCTTTCACTAGGGATGACATGGAAAAATGCTGGGAGAGGATGTGAGACTTTACCCTTGTCAAACAGTTTGCTGAGTTTGTATACAGGAAGTAAGAATCTGAGGTTAGGATTTTTTGAATCAGCCGTAAAATATTACAAGTAAGCCTTCAATAGTACTGTCACACAGTAGTACCAGCTTACACATGTGCACAGATCTACCCCCTTCGCTGTAGTATGCATATTATCAATTGTTTATGCTTACAGCTATTCATATTTTCAATTACTCATCAGACTGTTGAAAGATGAAATATTTCGCTAAGGTTTACACACTATTAACTTGGCAGTCAAACAAAACATCTTAATTGGGTAAGGTAAGCTGATAAATCTACCACAAATTGGACTGGCAGTGACGATGCAATGACTTTCCTACACAAATCTCCGGCTAAGTTAGCTGTCAGATCCCAATGGTTTCTGGTGCTTAGAAGAGCACATTGAAAAAAAGGAATCTTTTGGAAAATGGCAGAATTTCAGTGTCTCACTGCACTGACTGAGCAGCATTAAAAATACTTTTTAGATGTGTACTTTCCTGATATAGCAGCACTAAAGTACAAATGTCTTTTCAATTATTTTCAGATATTTAGCCAAGCAGGCACACCAGTAAGACGCTGGCTACTTGAATTTGCAGCCAGAAGAAAGGCAATTGAAGTGCAAAATGGCATCATACGGAACAACAGCCTCTGGGACAAACTCTTTTTCAAAAAAATACAGGTAAAATAATTATTAATTTTACAAATGCACTTTCAGATCATTAGGCTTAAAAGGCTTAAAATGAGCACTTCTGTCTGTCGAATTGTCTCCTGGGAAATGCTTTAGGATAGTATTTTGTGACCTAAACTGATGTGCTAAGAATTAATTCATTACAGCTTGATCTGAAAATGGTTTTTCATATAAAATGTAGGTCAGAGTATTATTAGGAAAAGTTGTGAAGTCGATTCTCTTCGATAGAAAAATATGATAGCTCCCGATATCAATGTGATTTTAACCACTACAAGGAAGTGGCTTATTCTCCTGCATACCAGTGAAAATCTACTTGACTCGTTCTTTGGTAACAAGCACAACATTCCACATATAATAAAAAAGCAATGAGAATCAACATTTAGTGGAAAATCTTTAGTCCACACCAGACTCACTTCAATAAAACAAAGTCTGGCTACAATCTCCAATTAACTTCAATTCTGGCTGTGAACAGGACAAGAAAACTATATAAGAATGTGTTAAATGTTACATGTCAGTGCCTACTTTTAGTATAACTTAAGTTATTTTGATTTCTACTTTACCATATTATGGAGCTCCAGTATTTCACAGGGAGCAGTTCTGCTGACATGAACAATGGGATTATTAGCACGGTGCTCCGCAGGGAGCCACAGAAATTGGTGTTTAGGCCACATGGGAGGGATCTGAGCCAAGAAAAATTAGCACCAGCTAAAAATACAGCACTGTTGTTTTTTGTGGCTCAGTCACCTCCTTACAGCCACTTCAGGAATGAATGAGATGTAAATCTGTTTGTCTTTTTAATTTATCTTGAAAATGCAATTTCACCTTTGAAGATTAACTGAACAATCATTTGCAAGACAGCATTTTAAAATTACACTATAAAACCAGTTTGAATATTTTGGATGGTCCAAGCAGCATAAAGTGGTGAAACTTATGTCTTTCTTTGCATTTGATCACTGTATTAACTACACAGGATAGCCTTGGAGGAAAGGTGAGAATGATTGTCACAGGAGCTGCCCCTGCCTCACCTGCTGTACTTGGCTTCCTAAGAGCAGCACTCGGTTGCCAGGTATGAAAACCAGAATTTTATTCATTCTTTTATCATAGTTATTTCAGTTTTCATAAAATGTTTTGAAAATAATCTAATTTTTGGAACAAAAGGTATACTTCTGATCAGCTTTCCAAAAAAATTCCCACACAAGTACCAAAACAATGAATGATTGGAGGTTCAGTTCTCTTTTCTTGATTGTGCCTGAAGAGAGGCCCCAAGACCAAATTTGTCAGGTTAAACTGAGAGCTGCAGCATTAGGTGTTAACTAATATGCTGGTCACATTCGCAGACAAAGCTCACTGGATTGAGTGCCAATCACCTTGTTAAAAGCCGACTGGAAAGTTTCAGCAACTATCCTGGCCATTTTCAAGCCTTATCCGGGGCATCCCATCCTGCAAATCAGAGGCTAGGAGCTTCTGGGTCCTAAAGATCATTAGCTGAGGCCTATTTCTCAGGGGATACAGTGCCATTGGATCATGGAGTTGTACAGCACAGAAACAGACCTTTTGTTCTACCTCATCCATGCTGACCAGATATCCTAAATTAATCATTTGCCAGCATTTGGACCATATCCCTTTCTGTTCGTATACCCATCCAGATGCCTTTTAAATATTGTAATTGTATCAGCCTCCATCACCTCCTCTGGCAGCTCTTTCAACACACACACCACCCTCTGCCTGGGAAAAAATAGCCTCATAGGTCCCTTGTATATCTTTCCCATCTCACCATAAACTTACGCCCTCTAGTTTTGAACTCGCCTACCCTAGGAGAAAGACCTTGGCTATTCATCCTATCCATGCCTGTCATGAGTTTATAAACCTCCTTAAGGTCACCCCTCAGCCTCCAACACTCCAAGGAAAATAGTCCCCTCAGCCTCCAACACTCCAAGGAAAATAGTCCCATAAAATAGTGCGGCACAGCGGCTCAATGATTAGCAGTGCTGCTTCACAGTGCCAGGGATGCAGGTTCAATTCCACCCTCAGGCTGTGTGGAGTTTGCACGTTCTCCCTCTGTATGTGTGGGTTTCCTTTGGGTGCTCTGGTTTCCTCCCACAGTCCAAAGACGTGCAGGTCAGGTGGATTGGCCATGCTAAATTGCCCATAATGTTCAGGGATGTTGGGTCAGACATGGGGAAATACAGGGGTAGGGGAAGGGGAATGAGACAGGGTGGGATGCTCCTTTAGAGGGGTGGTGTGGACTTGTTGGGCCAAATGGCCTGTTTCCACACTGTAGGGATTCTATGAACATAAAATAGCCATGGGCCCATACAAATATTTGCATGTCAATTCTTGCAGCACACCACTAGTCACAGATCTCCAGTCCAAGAAACAGCTCTCCACCATCACCCTCTGTCTCCTACCTTCAAGCCAATTTTGTATCTATTTTGCTAGCTTTCCCTGGATTCCATGTGATCTAACCTTGCTAACCAGTTTATCATGCAGAATCTTGTCATGTGTCTTGCTGAAGTACGTGTAGACAATGTCTACTGCTCTGCCTTCTTCAGTCATCTTTGTCACTTCTTCAAAAAACTCAATCAAGTTAGCGGCAAAAAGATAATTTTTCTTTCGCTTATTGGGTGGTAGGCACCATGGAGAAAATTGGGGGCTTGAAGGCAAAGGCAGAAGACTGGCTTTCAGAGGCTACCCTTTATCCCCATCCATGCCTCTTATTGCCACTATATTGGGACAAATAGAGTTTCATCCCTCAGCCCAGCAGGCAGATTGCCCTTGTTTCTCAGTCTTTCTCTCGCCTGCTGGGAAGGCAGGTAATTGGTACAATGATGAGTTGAGACCCTTAAGTGGCTATTAATTAACTGCTTGATAGCCTTAATTGCTGGTGAGTCAAAAAATATACCCAACATATTTTTTGGCCCTGCGCCTTAATTAGTGAGGTCGTAAGATGAAGGTGAGTTTCCCTCCAGGGCCAAATCTCTCAATGATTTCTACTTCTCACCACCTTCTCAGGAAGGGGAAAATTGTACCTGAGGTTTGTTGAGGGAAATGGGCAAGGTTGAATAGAAATGCTGTGGTAAATAACTGTCACATAACTCATAGAAGCATTTCAAGAGTCAACTGGCCCAAAATGGCATATGGCATCGCTACGTAAATATTCTTATCAGAATCCTATAACCCAAGGTTTTGGAGTAGATCTGTAGCTCGGGTTGTGGGTGTTGAGGTTGGTTGGCTCGCCGAGCTGGTTTGTTGTTCTGCAGACGTTTCATTACCGTACTTGGTAACATCCTCAGTGCAGCCTCTGATGAAGCGTCGGTGTGTTTTTCCACCTGGTTTTTAAACTCTGGGGTCCGTTGCGATGGATTGCCTCACTTCCGGGTTTCCTCCATAGTGGAATGTATATGGGGTCGAGTTCAATGTGTTTATTAATAGCCT
>NC_063343.1:47393367-47435787 GCF_021869965.1 Rhincodon typus | reverse complement strand
AGGCTATTAATAAACACATTGAACTCGACCCCATATACATTCCACTACGGAGGAAACCCGGAAGTGAGGCAATCCATCGCAACGGACCCCAGAGTTTAAAAACCAGGCGGGAAAACACACCGAATCTTCATCAGAGGCTGCACTGAGGATGCTACCAAGCACGGTAACAAAACTTCTGCGGAACAACAAACCAGCTCGGCGAGCCAACCAACCTCAACATCCTATAACCCAGTTGTATAATCTTGATTTGCATTTTTCAGCTACTCATGGGTGAAGCATATGGCATTAAAACAAATCCACATTTCTCCCACCTTTCCTCAGCTTCTCAGGCCATCTGTGGTGAAAATAAAACACTCCAAATGGAGGCAAACAATTATTTTTAAAAAAGAGCAAACAAATTTTTCAAGTCCCAATAGTAAATACATTGGAAAAAAATATAATAATTAACTCTTAAAATGAGCAGAAAGCTTGCCTGATCAAGGACAGAGATAGTGTGAGAGAAGATGGCATCTTAAACACAGAGCCATGATTTAAAAAACTTAAATGTAATAAATGAGAAAAACTTCCATAAAGTTTGAGAGATATCAATCCAAAAGTAATTCAATCCATTAACCCCACAAAGAGGTACTACTTATCATGAGGATCACAATCCAACAATGTGCAATTAATACGTGAAAGAAGCTAAATTCCAAAACACAAAAGTTAGTTGGTCAGAAGAAAGTCAGACACAGACTTAAGTTGGAACTGGCCAGGCCCAGCTATTGGAGAAGAGGAAACACAAGTTGGTTACATACAGTTCTATAATACCTACAGAGGTAGACTTTGGCTCCCAAAATTGTTCCTCATCATGCCTCTTTCCTCCTTGCTTCTAAAAAGTATGAGCTCAGAAAGCTGTTTGTCATGAGGATAAAGATCATTCAAGCACCCTCCTTTGCCACTTCCTTATCTTGCCCTTGTCCACCTTCAAAGGCCAAAGACAAAGTGGACTAGATTACTTTTGGGTGGGAAAGCAATATCCTTTCATACCTGCCTCTTACATCATTCAAAGTGATTTTTTTTTTTGAAGGCCACACTTCAACTAAGTCCGGCCCTAAACTCCGATTTTCCTTTAATTTCTGTCTTGCATGCCATCTCGAAGCTCATTGTTCATAAAACCCACCTCATTCTCCTGAGCTTCTTCCCACTAAATTCAACATCCAGCATCCACTTATGGCTCCCATGTCTGTTGTTATTAATTGTTCTCTCTTGCTAAGTTTTGTCCCCTCTCTCTAAAATGTGCCTCTCTCCTAAAAAAAAAAATTCCTGGCTTCTTCATTGCAATCTACAGCCAAATGTCAATCTCCCTTTACTCTCCAAAGTTCTTCAATATGCTCCCGCACCACCCAAAGTCATGAGTCTTTCCTGAAACTCTAGTACCCCAGCTCCCAAGGCCTTCAACTCTGGAATTGCCTTGCTAAATCTCTTCATCTCTCTTTCCTCCTTTTAAGACCGTGTTCAAAAATATAACTCTTTGACCAAGCTTTACATTTGTCATCCTATTTCCTTATTTGACGCAGCGTCAAATTGTGTTTTGTAACATTCCTGTGAAACAATTTGGAGTTTTTTTTTACTTAAGGATGCTGTTTAAGTAAAATTTGATGCTAATTGTTCAGTCAGAAAATAGATCTCTTTCCTTCCTTCAGTCACTAAAATAAAAATGTAATGCCTTTATTTGTTCACTCATCATCAAGACACAATTCCTAAAAAGGCTCATTTGTGTATTGAGGCAAAATATAATACCATGGAACGTCAATTCCCTTCCTCCCTTTCCCTTCCTCCTGTCTGGATTCTTGGACTCTCCAATTCTCCTCTCTTACTCATCTGATTTCAGTCTCTTTTCTGTCTGAATCTCTGTCTTCTGCTTTCCCTTTCTTCCCTTCTCTCATTTTCTCTCCTTTACCTCACCCACTCAGGCTACTTCGTACCATCATCTGTGCTGTTTCCTTCTTTTCCTTTTTGGCCTCCAGTTTCAACTCTCTCCTTTCCTTTCCCTCCTGACTTTCTCAACACTTTCATTTTCCTCCCATCTCTCCTCCTACCTTGTTTTCCTTCTCTTCTCACTAACCTCCATGTTATTCCGCATTTGATGACATTTAGCAGTAGGGCTGTCAAAAATACGTCTCTTGGTGTTCTTTGAGATCTTCTCAAGGGCTACTTTTTCATTCTCTTTGACTTTTTTTTATTAATTATTTTCTTAGGTTAGAATATTACCTAGATAAATGAGACCACGGTTACCAAACATTCCATACATTGAGGGCCCCAGTAGAGATCCTTGGAAGACACTAATTTGCAGGACAAATGTAAATAATAGTGCCTGATCACTACTCCTATTCTGTCTCTTGCAGCAGCCAATTTCCAAACTGGGACAAGAATTTGTCTTCTATTCCATTTTAGCTAACTTTAGCTAACCATCTCTTTATAAGTCCAGATAACAAGGTGTGGAGCTGGATGAACACAGCAGGCCAGGCATTATCAGAGGAGCAGGAAAGCTGATGTTTTGGGTCTGGACCCTTCCTCAGAAATGGGGGAGGGGAAGGGGGCTCTGAAATAAATAGAGAAGAGGGGGAGGCGATGATAGAAGGTGGATAGTCAAGCAGATAGGTGGAGAGAAGACGGACAGGTCAAGGAGGCGGGGATGAAGCCAGTAAAGGTGAGTGTAGGTAGGCAGTTGGGATGGGGGTTGGTCAGTGAGGAGGGAGGGGTGGGTAGGTGGGAGGGAAGACGGACAGGTCAAGGAGGCGGGGATGAGGTGAGTGTAGGTAGGAAGTGGGGGTGGGTGTTGGTCAGTGAGGTGGGAGGAGCGGATAGGTGGGAGAAAAGACAGGCCGGTCAAGGAGGCAGGGATGAGAGCGGGGTGCTGGTCTTGGGATGAGGTCAGGGATTTTGAAGCTTGTAAAGTCCACATTGAGACCATTGGGTTGTAGGGTTCCCAGGCAGAATATGAGGTGCAGTTTTCTGGACTTTATAAGTCCATCCTCATGAGTCTGTGCCTCTTGAATTCCATTTAAATATAACATTCATAGATGTCCTCCTGGCCACTATTTTAGTCATTTCTTCAAAGGAAAAATAATTCAGGTTGGTAATCTACCATTTACGAATTCTCTCTGAGCTGAAAATTTTCAGCATTCAGTCAGACTGTCCTCAATTATAGAACCTAATATTTTTCTGTACTTAAGAAATGTGGGATGGCCTTTCAGCTGTTTAGAATTTAATTATCCTATACTTAATGATCAAGGGGCTAAAGGGAGGAGGAAATAAATACAATAACTATCATAAGGGAAAACTCAGAAAACTTGTGACCCAGCGTCTACACCCCTTTCTGGTAAAGAATTCTAGAAATTCACTACCCTCTGAGAGAAAACATTCCTCATCTCTGCCCTAAAATGTTAACCCCTATTCTGAGATTACGCCTTCTAGCCCTACACAATAGGAAACAACTTTTCCCCATCTACCCTATCAAATCCTGAATTTTGCATATTTCAGTAAGATTGCCTCTCATTCTCCTAAACTCCAATGAGTACAGGCCCAACCTACTCAATCTCTCTTCACAAGATAGGACCTCCATGCACAGGTCCAACCTGGTAAGTCTTCTTTCATCTTCTTCCAACATCAGTATATCTTTCATTAGATAAGGGATCCAGAACTGTTCACAATATTTCAGCTGTAGTCTGATTAGTGCCTTCTGTAATTATAGTTAGCCTTCCCCATTTTTTATACTCCATTCCTTTTGAGATAAAGGCCCATTCCATTTGCCTTCCTTCTTTTCTACTGAACTTGTATAATAGGTTTTTGAAATTTAAACATGACGACTCCCAAACTCCTCTGTCTGTGGCTTTCTGCAGTCTTTCCCCAATTAAATAATATTGAGATCGTCTACTCTTTCAGCCAAAATGCAAAACTTCATATTCCCCCACAATTTTATTCTATCTGCTAATTTTTGTCTGCTTGCTTAACCTGTCTATATCCGTCTGTAGACTCTTTGTGTCATCATTACTGTTTGCCTTCCCACGTTTATTGTCATCTACAGAGGTGGCTATGATTCATTCACTCTCTCATCCAAGTCACTTAATATTTTGTAACAGTGGGCCTACCACTAATCCCTCTAGCACCCCATTAATTATAGGTTACCATGCTGAAAATGACCACTTTAACCCAATTTCCTCCTTTTTTATTTGTTAGCAAATCCTCTATCAAGGGTAATATACTATTGCAATGCCATGGGGTCTTATTAGGTAGTCTAGTGTGAGGTATCTTATATGCCTTCTGAAAATCCAGATATGTTACATCTGCTGCTTCCCTTTATGCTGCTTTTTGCTTCCTCAAAGAATTCTCCAAAAAATCATGCATAGTTTCCCCTTCATGAAGCCATGCTGACTAGTTTGATCATATTGTATATTTCTAAACATCCTGCTATTATGCCCTTCATTATAGACTCTAACATTTTCCCAATAACAGACTTTAAGCTAACCAGCCTGTAGTTACATACCATTTTTAAATAAAAGTGTCACATTATCAGTTTTCCATTCCTCTGGGACTTATCCAGAATCTATAGATCTAAGAATGTATCAGTGGATTCATTATCCTTGTAGCTACTTCATATAATATGCTGGTATAAATCCCATCAGGTTCAGGGGACTTATGATTCCTTAGTCCTATTAACTTCTCTAGCAGTTTTTGTACAATGATAATTATTGTATTTATTTCCTCTCCTCCTTTGCCCCTTGATTACTTAGTTAGTAATTTTAAAATGCTACAATGCCTTCTATACTAGACACTGGTGTAAAGTATTTATTCAATTCTTCTGGCATTTCCTGATTCTCCCACTGGAACACTACACTATGGAGAAGCATAGACTCAGGAACAACCTGATCAAGACTTACAAGGAGGTCAAAGCTGGGATTTAAATATTGATGGCCATGATCCTTTTTGAAAAGACAGGGAGGGAGGAAAGAATACTGGGGTAGCAATTGTTAATTGGAATAAGTATTATAGCAGGAACTGATCTTGGATCAAAAGATGTAGAATCCATATGGGTGAAGGTAAGAAATTACAAGAGGAAGAACGTTTTGGTTACAGTAATCTGTATGTGGTTGATGTTGCATTTGAATATTTTTTCAAATAGGAAGCAATAAAATTTCTCTTTCTGAAGTAAAACTTGTAATTGGCTCCTTCATTTTTAAAATGGTGAACTGTGTTTTAATTGAAGTGTGATATAGCTGCATACGAAGAGCAATTAAAAATCTTTGCTATGACCAATCAAGGAAGTCAAAACAAAAGAGCTGATTCATCCATTGTCACCTGGCCATAAAGCATCTCAGAAGAATGAATTGCTTGAAGACTTATTGATGCTCTGAGCAGTAATCAGTCAACTGAACTGGTTAACACTCCACTTCATGAACATTAGATTTGAAATCTCAGCACTACTTTGTCAATTATAATAGGTTTTCTACATTAATGGTTGTTCTGTCACTCAGAATGTTGTCTGCTCCTTTTGTCAATCATTGTTCCGTATACACTATTATTCATTTAAAAGCTCTCAAAATATTACAAACGTCCATCTCAGATGTTTTTAGCCATAACAAGTGATATTGAACGATGTCAGCAATTCCACAGCAATTAACACAGAAGTTGCTAGAAAAGCTCAGCAAGTCTGCAGCATCTGTGAAGAAAAAATCAGAGCTTACGTTTAGGGTCCAGTGACCCTTCCTCAGGACTTATAAGAAATTATGAGAATGAAAGTATTATTCTTGCCATGCGTCTAACTTTCCACGTTTGTATAACCAATGTGTGATGTGGTTAGGTCTATGAAGGTTATGGACAGACTGAATGTACAGCTGGATGTACCTTTACCACACCTGGAGACTGGACATCAGGTATTAACTGATACCTTTTATTGCTTTTTTGAACATATGTATGCACTACTTATCAAAGATGTTTACACAAGTTTTCTGAAATATTTCCAGTTTCTGCTAAAGTATAACAGTGTGTCAGGGAATAATAGTAAAATGTCCTAACAGTTGAAAACTGAATGCTAGCTGCAGCCCTTTGAGAAGCATCAGTGAGATGATGTTGAAGGAAGAGCTTCTCTATTTGGTCTCTGAGCAGAATTAGTGGAGGCCTGAAAATTGCTTGCTCACTTATCCTCTTTCTCAGTCATTATATGTTATCACATAGAGAGACCAAATGAAGGTGAAACCATGAAAATTACTTGTAAATATAAAACCAAATCCTCTTCCTAACTAATTTTTTAAAAATCTCCTATGGAGATGCACATATGGGAAGGCAATTTTGACAGTGGATAGTATGAAACTTAGAATCTTAGCTTGGCTGCCTAATGGAAATAAAAATTGGAGGAAGTATTTAATGGCTAGATAAATTGCTAGCATACATTGCACACTATTGCCCAATGTCAAAAATACCCCATGGTCACAACCAGAGATGCATTTCAGATCAAGCAAGGATCAAAATCAGAAAGATGGTGCACTAAGGCAAACAAAGGGAGGTAGTATATGGGAGGGTAACGTAGATAGGGAGGAGGAAGATGGAGAGAGATAAATTGGAGAAAAGGGAGGTGAGAGGAGTGGAGATAAATGTTTAGGAGAGGAGAGGAAGAACAGAGGAAGGCACCGGACATGGATAAGGATAGTGGAAGTGGAATGAGAATATAGTGGGGAGAAGGCAATGGGGAAAAACAAAACAGGCCAAGTGGAAAGGGAAAGGACGGGGATAACAATATGGGAAGAGCGGGAAGATGGAGAAGGAGGGCTGAAGATGGGGAGGGGAGGGGAAGAGTGTGCAGTGAGAGCAGGTGAGGGGTATAGATGTCAGTGAATTATGATTATAGAGAGTTGAGATAGAGTAGAAGCAGGGAGAAAAGGAAGGACATGAATAGGTCAGTTCTGAAGAATGAGAAAGGGCTTACAAATTGGAGGGGAAGTGGTAAAATGATGAGAAGTTTATTGGAACAAACATAAGACAAAGAAATGAAAAAAAGGAAAATGGTCGGAAGAAGAAAAGGAATGAAACATGAGAATCTAAGGAAAATGGCAAGATCTTTGGGAATTGAGGTAGGAAATGAGGAAAAAGGGAGGAGGAATGCTGAGAGAGGTTGGATATGGATGAAAAAGGGAATAGGTTTTTTGAAAGGAAGAAAGTTGGGAAAAAGAAACAAAAGACAGGGACGGGAAGGGAAGATCCAAAGGGAAGGCAGAAGAGCAGAGGTGGAGGGAAAAAATGGATGGAAAAAGTAGAAAGGAGTTAGATGGACTAGTAAAGAGTAAGGGATGAAAGGGCGATATAAGGAGGAGAAAGAGCTTCAAGGTAGAAAAATCTAGTAGGATGAGGTTTGATGGAGAGATGGGAAGGCCAAGATGGAAAGAGAGGACAGAAAAAGAGAAATGAATTCATGGAGGGGTTAAGATAGCAGAGATGAAAAAACAAAGAGAAAGGAGAAAGGAAGGGATAGAAGAAAGTGAAGAGAGGACGTGAGGGGAGCACAGTAAATGAACAAGAAAAGGGGGAGTGCAGTGATCACAAATGGGGGAATGGAAGGAAATGGAAGAATAAGGGAGAGTAATATGGAAACAGTGAAGGGAGGGGAAGGTAACATAAGAAATGCTGTCAAAGCAAGCTGGGGAGATGGGAAAGATGTAAAGTAATTGAAGTAAAATGAGGAGAGATAAATGGAACATAAAAAGGAGAGGTGTGGCAATGAGAATGAGAGGGGCTGCAGGAGTTGGGAAGGTGAGGAGAAGAAGTATGGAAATGCTTCCAGTCACTTGGTCAAATCTGGCTTTGTTTAAGGAAAGCAAGCATCAATCTGTTCAGGCAAAGTTGTATTGAACAAACTTGTTCGAGTAATTTGATGTTGTAACATAGAGGATGGATATAGATCATGCCATTGATGTGTTTCATGTGGACTTTCAAAAGGCAGTTGATTGACGTGTCACAGAACAGGCTTGTCAGCAAATTTAGAACTTTTGAATAAAAAGGAAAGTTTCAGCAGGGTATGAAATTGACTGAGTGAATGGCAGAAACAAAAAGTAGTGATGAACACAGCAGGTCAAGCCGCATCCGAGGAGCAGGAAAGCTGATGTTTCGGGTCAGCTTTCCTGCTCCTCTGATGCTGCTTGGCCTGCTGTGTTCATCCAGCTCTACACCTTGTTATCTCAGATTCTCCAGCATCTGCACTTCCTACTATCTCAGCAGTGATGAACAGTTGTTTTTCAGATTGGAGGTTTATTGTGGAGCTCCCCAGGAATTGGTGTTAGCCTCCCTGCCCTTCCTGATGTACGATAATGACGTAGACATTGGTGAACAATTTCAAAATCTGATGATAATCCAGAACTTGGAAGTATGTGAACCTTAGGGAGAATAGTGTCGAATTTGGAGAAGATATAGACTGGTTAGCGGAATGAGTCAACAAATGGAAGATGAAATTTGATGTGATGGGTTAAGTGATTCATTTTGGTGGAAAAAATATGGAGAGGCAATAGAAAATAAAAGATACATTTCGAAGGGGTGCAAGAACAAATACAGCTGGCAGTATATGTGCTAAAGTAGTTGGTGACAGGACGAGTTGAGAAAGTAGTTAATAATGCATAGTGGATCCTGGGCTTTATAAATAAGGCTAAGGACTTCAAAAATAAGGATGTTATGACAATTCCATCTAAATCATTGTTTCAGCTTCACTTGGAATTTGGTGACAAATTCTGGACACCACACTTCAGGGATAATGTGAAAACATTAGGGTAGAAAAGATACAGAAGAATGGCACAAAGGAGGAATTACTTCAGCTATGTACTTAGGTTGAAGACATTCGGGCAATTTTCCTTGGGGAAGAGAAAATTTAAGATTGTATTTGATAGAGGAAGTTTGGGATAAACTGTTCCTAGTGGTGGTAGGATCCAGAACCAAAGAACACCAGTTTAAGGTGATTGGCAAAAGAAGCAATGGAAACTTGAATGAAGAATCTTTTTAATGCAAAAAGCTTCGGGTCTGGAATGTATTGCCTGATGGAAGATCATTTAATTGAGTTCTTCCGAAGAGAATTGGATAATTACTTGAAGAGAAAAAAATTAGCAGGCCTATAAAGAAGTGGGAGATTGGAGAGCTGACACAGACAGGTAGGACTGAATGGTCTTCTGTTCTGTAAGCATTACAAAGCTGCATTATTTGTGGGAGGACAGGGGATGAGGGAAAGAGAAAGGAGCAGGAGAAAGGTAGAAGAAGGAGAAGATGGAAGAGAAGAGAGAGATTAGGAGGCAATGGGGAAAACTGAGGGATGATCAGGAGAAGGAATTTAAGTTTAATAGCTAAACTCTAATTTGTCAGTCACTTGGCTGTTCTGTCAGTCATGCTGATGTCTGATGGTTTATTGATTACTATTAGATTTACTACATTTTGTGTTTTGGGAGAATCTTTTTCCTCTCTTGCTGCTATCTAACTCCTCCCACTCCTTCTTCACTGTTCTCCACATCTCATACACATAGCTAGATCACAGTTTAAATATTGAAGTTTATAAGTTTTAAGGCTAATATTATTTTTCTGTTTTTAACCTGAAAGAAAGACAAAGAAAGAAAGCAAAACATTCTGGGGGAATGGTGTCTTTTTTGTACATTTTTTTATAATGAGATATTAATATTGCCTCTTTTAATGACCTCCATATCTGGACATCAATGACTCCCTGTTTCTCCACTTAAAGTAAAATTGCATTAGTTTTATCATCATAATCCATAAACATCATCATTTAACCATGAACTAAATTAAATTTTCTCCTTCCTATCAGGATTCAAGATTCAAATGTTACTTGATTATTACAATTGCTTATATTTCATTCTGCAGGGCATGTTGGGGCTCCACTACCTTGTAATTATCTCAAACTTACTAATGTAGATGAAATGAAGTATTTTTCTGCTAAAGGAGAAGGAGAGGTAGGTATATGCTTAAATTTTAAATTTCAAATACTCATCCCTATTTATAGGTATTCCAACTTCACTCAATGAAAGGGGCAGATAGCAAAGTGAAGATTTTTTTCAAAATGAGCAGGAGAGTAGAACTAATGTAAAAACTGCTGGAGAAACTAAGCAGATAATATTTTGAGTACAATATGATGTGATTTTAGGTTTTAGACTTCTAGATCACTGGGATCATTATGTGGACTTGTACAAGTGGTCCAGTCTGCACGTAAACCAACATCCTTACAGGTAGATTTGGTAGTGTTGTTGGAAAGAGTTTAAACTAGGTTAGCTGGGGGAGGGGACACAGCATGAGTACAAGAGGCAAACAAAAATAGAATAAAGGAACCAAGACAGATTGAGTTAAGCCACGTTTCAATTCAAGGGAGTAAGGCAAAGCTTTAATGCTAGGAATATTATAGGTAAGACATTTATATTAAGAGTGTGGATTGACATGTGAAATTATGATGTTGTTGCCATCACAGATGTGGTTAAGAGAGGGGCAAGGCTGGCAACTCAACATTCCAGGGTATAAGATCTTCAGGCAGGACAGGAGAGGATGTAAAAGAGGAGATGGTGTTGTATTATTATTCAATCAGCGGGCAATAGAAGAGAAGATATATAGATAATTCACTAGGGTGTGTAATAAAAATAGGGTAATTATATTAGGGGATTTCAACTTCCTGAACGTCAATTTGGATAATCATAGCATAAAAGTTTTAGAGGGGGCGAATTTCTTGAAGTGTATTCAGGAGAGCTTTTTTACATCAACATGTAGAAGGCCCAACAAAGGATGGCACAATGCTGGACCTAATTCTGGGGAATGAAGCCAGACAGATATTTGAGGTGGTATTGGGGAGCATTTTCATGATAGTGACCACAGCACAGTATGAATCAAATTTATGGAAAAGGAAAGAGATAGTCTGAAAACTGGGTTTTGCATTGGGAGAGGAAGATTTTTTTATTAAAGTAAGACAGGAACTGGTCAAAGTAGACTAGGAACAGCTATTCATAGGAAAATGTACAACAGTAATACAATTATGTAATACAATACAAAACAATTCAAGACAGCACAGTAACAGGCCCTTCAGCCCACCAATCCTGTGCCAATGTCCTAATCCTTATTTAGACCCACTACTTATTGCCCATGTGCAGTTTCTATGCCTTTGGTCGTCTACTGTTCATGTGTCAGTAGAGATTGTTCAAAAAGAAATGGGGAGAGTCAAGACTTAATATGTTCCATTTGGCGGGGAAATGTAGGAGCAGCAAGTCCAAAGAACCTTGAATATCTAGCAATATTTAGGACTTAATGAGAAAGAAAAGAAAGGCTTTTAGCAGGTACAAAGGAAGCAAATCAATGGAGGCTGTACTCGAGGATAAAAAGTGCGAGGAGAGCTTAAGAAAGCAATTAGGAGAGAAAAGAAAGGGCATGAAAAGAACTGGTGGATAAAACCAGCGAGAATCCTAACGTATTTTATAAGTATGTTAAGGGGAAGAGGATAACCAGCAAAAGGGTAGGGCCTGTTTGGGACCAAGGGGAACAATCTGTGCATGGGGCCAGAGGATATTGGTAGGATGTTAAATGAGTACTTCACATCTGTCTTTGCTCTGGAGAAGGAGGATAAAGGTACAGAATTTGTGGAAGAGAACTGTGAGGGTCTTGAGCAGATGGACTTAGGGTTTTGGCAGGCTTAAAAGTGGACAAATCCTCCCATCCAAATAAGTTGTATCCCAGGCTGCTGTGTGGTGGGGTAGGAAATTACAGGGGCTCTGACCTAAATGTTTAATTTCTATCTGGTCACAGGAGAGGTGCTGGAAGACTGGAGAACAGCTAATGTGGTTCCACTTTGCAAAAAGGTGATAGGGATAAACCAGGGATTTGCAGACCAATGAGTCTAACATCAGCTGTAGGGAAACTATTGCACAGAATTAATTTGCAGTTGGAGAGGCAAGGTTTGATTAGGCGTCGGCAGCATGGTTTTGTCACAGATCGTGCCTAATAAATTTGATTAAATTTTTTGAGGAGTTGATCAGGTGTGTGGATAAGGTAGTGTATTGATGTAGTTTATATTGATTTCAGCAAAGCCTTTAAAAAGCTTCTACAGGAGGGGGTATAAGACCATAAGACATAGGAGCAGAAATTAGGCCATTCGGCCCATCGAGTTTGCTCCACCATTCAATCATGGCTGATGAGTTCCTCAACCCCATTCTCCTGCTTTCTCCCCGTAACCCTTGATCCCTTGATAATCAAGAACCTATCTATCTCAGCCTTAAATGTACTCAAAGACCTGGCCTCCACAGCCTTCTGTGGCAGTGAATTCCATAGATTCACCACTCTCTGGCTGAAGAAGTTTCTCCTTATCTCCATTCTAAAAGGTCTTCCCTTTATTCTAAGGCTGTGCCCTCGGGTCCTAGTCTCTCCTACCAATGGAAGCATCTTCCCATTATCCATTTTGACCAGGCCATTCAGTATTCTGAAAGTTTCAATTAGATCCCCCCCTCATCCTTCTAAACTCCAATGAGTATACTCCCAGATGTCGGGGAGAATCACAAGCATGTTGTCTGGGATAGAGCATTTTGGCTATGAACAGAGGCTGGACAGATTTGGGGTTGTTTTCTTTACAGCAGAGAATGCTGATTGGAGATGAGACTGAGATGTATAAGATGGAGGGGCATGGAACTGGGTGGATAGGAAGCAGCTTCTCCCCTTAGCTGAAGAGTCAATAATGAGGGGCCATAATTTTAAGGTGAAGGGCAGGAAGTTTAGAGGTAATTGGAGGAAAAGGATTTTCACCCAGAGAGTGGTAGGAGTCTGGAATGCACTATCTGGGAGGGTAGTAGAGAAAGCAAACCTCAGAATCTTTTAAAACATACAAGGATGAGCAATTGAAACCCTGAAATATCATAACATTAACGCGATGGGCCAAGTGCTAGAAAGTGGGATTAGCGTAAAAAGGTTAGCACAGACTCAGTGGGCCAAACAACCTCTTCTGTAGTATATGACTCTTTGGATTTGAAGGGACTAGAAAAGTGCTGGATTTACCACTTCTGTTGCTCTATGCAGAAGGAACAGGGAACAATATCAGGACCTGGATGCATAGGTCCAATGCACAATTAATAATGGGCCGCATGGACAGCCAGCTAATTTACCAGAAATGAGCCCTTGAAACTTAGGCATAATGTTGGCAGGAGTCGCCTTCAAACAAGTCCATAACACAGACGAGGAAGAAGTCAACTCCCTCCTAGGGAGACAGAATTCGCTATTACCAGGGTGGATGTAGTGTGAACTTGGAGGATTGTGACTGGGAAAAGTGACGGCAGTAATTTGGAGGTGGTGTTGGAGGGTAAACAGTGTTAAGGTATTGATTGGGGCTGAGAATGATGGTCACTAGTGCCTTACTGAGTGCAGAGATACTGGAATACACTGGAATAGCATGGAAGAGGACTGCTACAAAGAGTGACCTTTGGCAGTCACTTTGTAAAGACTGCAAGTTAAGCCCAGGTGAGTGGACGATAGGATTGAGTATCGGTATTTGTGTCATTAGGGCAAACCTAAATTTCAGAATATCTTCAAAGATTCTTTTATTTCCATTTGCAAAGAACTGAAAGGCAAAATGCTGTAGATGCTGGAACTCTGAAACAAATGCAGAAAATGCTGGGGAAACTTAGCAGATCTAGTAACATCTGTGGAGAGAGAAACAAAGTTAACATTTTGTGTCTGCTATGACATTTCTTCAGAACAGTTCAAGGTTCATTTTTTTTCTACTTCCCGTGGATTTGAATAATCTGTCGCCTGTTCTCATTTCAGTTTATCGTCAAGCCTTCTTAAAAGCAAATTATTTATCTTGTTCATACTGTTGCAACCTGACTCCACCTTTTACCAGACAGGTCATCCTGAGCTTTTCTTGCAACAGTTTAAAGAAAAGCAAATGCTACAGCATGTGGACCTAATGTGAAAGCAACTTGAATTTGGAAGAAATATGAAAAATTGTTGAAATGAATATTTTTCCACTGATCATTGCAAATGTCCATTATATTGTAGATCTGTGTGAAAGGACCGAATGTGTTTAAAGGCTACCTCAAAGACACTGAGAAAACAGATGAAGCACTAGACAAAGACAGTTGGTTGCATACTGGGGACATTGGTAAATGGTTACCTGTAAGTATATGCTGTATAAATATTATTTAGTAAAACTGAGAAATGTATTTTTTTAATAGTTGTATTTTGGAAATAATATATTTGGATGAATCACAATAGGCAGTCTGAACACAATTATTATGAATTCTATGAAAACATACGAGTACAGAACTACCCTTGAATTTACTGAGCATCATTGCGTGGTGTTGTTCTAGATTCCCATTTCTATATCTATATTCTAGGCAACATTTAAACCAGAAGCTCTTATCTTTTACAGTTGTGACAAAAATTAATCTTCCCATTCTGCGTGGAAGTTGTCTATTTCTTTTTGTGCTTTGTTAGATAGTCCAAGACATTGATCTTTATTATTGCTCATCTTGTAGTTCATGTTATCACCCTGCCACTCTACGGGTAGGCTCTGAATCTGCACCTCTGGGACATCCAGAAGGTTATTAGCTGCTCCTGCAGAGTCCACATTGACATGATGGGTTGAATAGCTTCTATTTTCTAGTACTGTTATATATTGGCTTCATACATCAGATCCTAGTATATTTCTTCTTCAAGAAGGGTTTGGAGGGATATGGGCCAAATGCTGGCAAATGGGGTTAGATCAGTTTAGGACATCTGGTTGGCATGGATGAGTTGGACTGAAGGGTTTGTTTCTGTGCTGCTTAACTCTAATTGTTGGCATTGTTACCACAAGTCTTACTTTACCTTGTGATGAAAGTCCATCTGGACCAAACTGAAACATGATGCTGACAAAGCCTATTAAAACCATACACATTTCTCTAGCTGTATGCTTCTGGAAGCAGAACTCATGACAGTCAACATATGTGTGGTGAGGGAAGAAGGGCAGGAGCTGAGATCAGCTGTTAGAGAGACTACACTCAGCTAGTCAATGAGGTGGAGACTACATCTTTAGTCCATGTGTCACAAATAGAATTTACAGGCACAGCAAGTAATTAGATAACATTCCATTTGTTTCTTATGTAATGAGAAAGTTTAAACATAAAATTAAGAATGTTGTGCTCCAGTTGTATTGAGCATTGGTGTGACTATATCTCAAATACTGTATGTAGTTTTGGTCTCCTTATTGAGGAAGGATATAAATGCACTGGAGGCATTTCAGAGAAGATTTACATGATTGTTATCTGGAATGAGCTGGCTACTTAATTAGGATAGGTTGGATAGGGATTGTTTTCACTGGAGTTTAGAAGAGTTGAGGTGTCATTTGATTGAAGTATTTAAAATTCTGACTTGTTTAACAACATTAATGTAGTAGTGATGTTTCCTCTTATGGGTGAGCCAGAACCAGTGAACACTATTTTAAAATTAGAGGGTCACACTGCTAGGAAGGAGGTGATGAGAATTTATCTCTGAGGGTTGTGTGACTTTGGTGGAGGTAGGGATCATTGAATATTTTTGAGATGAAGTAAGTTAGATTTCTGTCAGGCCAAACAATTGAAGGTTATCAAGAATAAATCAGAATGTGGAATTCAAAACAAAGACAGATCAGCCAATGGTGTAGTATTTGAGAGGACAAAAAACCTACTTTTGCTCCTAATTCATATGTTATCTCTCCAACTAACCAATGATTCAAGTATTGTTATGACATATTTTCCGGGAGCCTGCTTTGCATGATAACGTTATGTCTGAGCACATTTCTTTCACAACAAAAAAACCATTGGCTAAATAGTTATGTTTACTGATGTGTCTCCACTCTGTTGATTATCCAGGTGATTGTTTGGATGCTTTGCTAAAGGTGTCGGAGATGCTGTGCATTCATTCCATTGCAAAGCATTTATTCTTTGTATGGCATTGTAGACAGATTGAGTAGAATCATACCAGTCCCTGAAAGTCATAGGCATTGAGAACAAAGTTAGAAAAATCATGTAAGATTGTCAGCCAGAAGCTTCTTACCATCGAGAACCAAAAAATCCCGTTTTCCAACCAAGTGTTGAACAGCAATACGTGATTATTGCTAATGAATTGTGAAAGGCCTATTTGAATGCAATAGTGTCCTTATTATGTCTTCTCATCTCACTGATGAACAATTTCTCATTCTCCCACCTACTGGATAGAAGCCAGATGACAATTTGAATCTCAAAGTCAAAGCAGTACACCTGACGACTCCAGCTTGCTGCTTGCAAATCCAGACCTCTATCAGTCACCAACATCTCCGTGCACACTCCATGAACAGCGAGTGTACACACCACCCATCCAACAGACCCTCCAGATCTCTGTTCACAAAGCAGGTGCAAATCTCCTTCTATCTGGCAAATAATACAAATGTTCAGGGCTGCTGCAAGCCTTTTACCAGGTGCACACTTGGTGTTAAGGATGATACCAGCGCCAGGAGTTCTGGGAAACCCCGGCAATGACCAATACTTTGCCTGTGGTGAGTGGGAGAATACGATAAAAGTGATATGGTGATGTTGTGTATAGGTTACGAGGACTGTTCAGGAAAATGACATGAAAAAACCTGCTAAGACCTGTGGAGAGAAACCATGCATGAAACCTGCCAAAATTGGCACTTAGCTGTTTTTTGGTAAAACTCAGCCCGTTATCACCATTCCAATGGGATTGGAATGTAGACAATATAGTGACATAAATGTTCAATTGTGGTCCTGAATCACTGGAATGGGGCACTTTAATCTTTTTAAAAAGTCAGTTCAGAATTTGCAACCTCTTGTGATAATAATAAACATGGGGTATCAATATTCAACTTCCATCATCTTATTTTCATATCTAAGAGCTTCTTGGACTAAAGTAACTTTTAAAAGAAAGATGACCTATAATGTCTGCTGTGATCAATTGATCAGGTTGAGCAAAGTTAATGAAACCATCAGTAAACTAGGATCAATTTCAACCAGAATTAACATGGTTGTAAAAGGCATGAAATTCATATTTGTGCCTCTGGGTTGATTCTGGAAATTGCATTATACGTTGGGATGAAAATAATAGGGCAGAAACATGAAATATGGGACTTACAAGCAAGAATTGGAAGCATCTTTCCCTTCCCTCTCTTATCTCTATCTGTCTCCCTCTTCTCCCTTCTTTCTGCCTATCTTTCTCCACCACTAAAAGTCAAAGCCTGGTGAAAAAGCAACTTGAAGTAACCAACATTCCCTGAAGAAGAACTGCAACCTTTGGCACTGCTGAATAGACAGGACAGCACCTAAACAGTTGGGACTTGAGTCATTATCAGAACTTGAGGACTCTAAGAACTTTTAAAATGCAACTGCCTTTACCTTCCTTTCCACCCAATGTTATGTTTTTCAGGTTAATGCCTGTGTTTGTGTATGTGCTTGATGCCACATTTTTGTTTGTTTTTCTGGGTGGGTAGTAAGTAATAAAATTTCTCTTTCTTTCACTCAAGAAAATCTTGTAATTAATTGGTTCCATCGTTATAATCTAGTTAATTACATTTTAATTGAGTGCTAATAAAGAATTAAAAATATTTTTTGGAAGTGACAAAGGTGTTTTAAAAAGAGTGGAGTCAATCAACCCTCCTCATAACAAACTAGTAAATCCAAATCATTTTCTTTTTATAAAGCGTAGCTTCAAAACACAACACAATCAAACTGGCAACATTTCCAACACTGGAATGTTCCCGAAGTACTGCACCAGAAAGTCAGTGCTAAAAAAAGTAGAAACTTTAATGTCCTAGGGTAATACCATAAGAGACCAACTGTATCATACAATTATGTATTGCACATTGTAACAGGCAACAGTTTCATATAAGGCAGTGCAGTTTCTGAGATTTTGTGAATGTTGTGTGCTCAGACATGGCCATGTCTAATTTGGGAGCTGAGTTTGTAATTCTGACACATCCATCCTCCTTATTCAGGAGTAATATTGCAATTTATATTGCAGTTAATGATTGAATTGTTGTGGATTATTGTTTTGTTTCATTATATACAGAATGGCACTTTAAAAATCATAGATCGAAAGAAACATATATTCAAACTTGCTCAGGGAGAGTACATTGCACCAGAGAAAATTGAGAACATCTATGTACGGAGTGAGCCTGTAGCCCAAGTGTATGTCCATGGAGATAGTTTGCAGGTAACTATGGATTATTAATATTTCAAGAACAAAATAAACAATAACAAATTGTACTTCATCATTCATCAGATATGTAATCTGTTTAATATATCACTTAATTTTAAAACATATATTTTACCTCAGTTAATTCCATGAATTTTCTCTTTCACTGTTTTGTAATTTTTTGTGTAGTTTTGTAGTTACAACAGTTTATCATAATGTGTTGCAAGACATTAAATATGTCAATATTGATCATAATGAGCCAACATTGTACTGTGACAGGCAGCTAAGGAAGACATTGACCTTCAGTACATGAAGGAGGAATAAAAGAGGAAAATGAGTAACTTGAAAACAACTTACAAAAATCTTATACACTGACTAGAAACTAGATCATGCAAAAGAACATATTTGCACAAAAGATGAATTACATAATGTAAGGGTTTTTTGATGTTACATTAACTTTGCATCTGTTATTGTATGGTTTCATTGTTCAATATTGAACTTTGCTGTAATTTACTTCTCATTGTAACAGGGAAAAGTTGGTCAACATTTGAACTTAACTCAATTGTACGTTTTTATTCTGTGTACTGCTTTCCTTGTTTTGGTACAGTCCTTCTTGGTGGGTATTGTTGTACCAGATCCTGAAGCCACAGAAGCCTGGGCAAGGAAAAGGGGATTTGAACATTCATACGCAGAACTAACTAAATCAGAGGTATGTTTTTAAAATCATGTATGTAAATCACACAGCACATTTGAACCTTCCAGTCAATTTTCCAGGCATCAAAAGCTGTTGTACAGGACTTTATTTCGCTACTGCTGGTGAATCGTGTTAATAGGGTGACACCTATTGGTAACAAAAAGGAAATGCATGATTTCAACATGGTCAATCAATGGACATAATTTTCCTGGACTTATGGAGGCAGGAAACCTGGAACGTTCTGGGAGACCTGGGCTGTTGTCAGGACCAAAACCCAATGCCGAAATGCCTCCTCCCAAGGGCAAGAAAGCCCAAGGTCACCTTCCCACTCCACTAAAGACCCTGTGGTATAGCCAAATAGCAACCACTGAAGCAGCATTTTAGATCTGCTATTTTCTCAGCAGCAGGTAAGACAAGTAACAGGCAGCCCATCTGAAAGGTAAAATTGTGTGGGCCATGTGTAAGTTGGCAGCCAGATGAGTGGGCTGGTCTGAACCTGTAATAATATTTTGCATGATTCATGGACATGGAGCAGGGAAGTGGCTACTGAGAGTTTTCTCTTAACTTATTTCTAACCCCTGACCCTCCCCAACAATACCGTCTGTTGTCCCTGGGTTGATCTACAATCCTGGGACTCTGTATCAGCAGCAACAGCCATGGCCTTCTTCCTTTGCGAAGCTATTGAGTTCTGGAGCTGCCACCCTATGATTGGCTGGCAGCTCTACACAAGTCAGATATCCTACCCCAGCATCCTCGGTTGAGAGGAAGGTCTAACATTGTCTGTTTCATTGCCTGAGGGGGGGTAAATTATAGAATCCCTGCAGAAAGAGGCCATTCAAGTCTGCACAGACCCTCTGAAGACCATCCAACCCAGAAGATGTTGTGAAACTTGAAAGGGTGCAGAAAAGATTTGCAAGGATGTTGCAAGGGTTGGAGGGTTTGAGACATAGGGAGAGCCTGAATAGATTGAAGCTATTTTCCCTGGAGTGTCGGAGACGGAGGGTGACCTGAAAGACGTTTATAAAATCATGAGGGACATGGATAGGGTGAATAGACAAGGTCTGGGTCTAGGCCCGAAACGTCAGCCTTCCTGCTCCTATGATGCTGCTTGGCCTGCTGTGTTCATCCAGCTGTACACCTTGTTATCTCAGATTCTCCAGCATCTGCAGTTCCTACTATCTCAGACAAGGTCTTTTCCCTGGGCTGGGGGAGTCCAAAACTAGTGGCACAGATTTAAGAGGTAAGGGGAAAAATTTAGAAGTGACCTAAGAGGCAACTTTTTCACACAGAGGGTGGTGCATGTATGGAATGAGCTGCCAGAGAAAGTGGTGGAGGCTGGTACAATTACAACACTTAAAAGGCATCTGGATGGCTGTATGAATAGAAAAGGTTTAGAGGGATATGGGCCAAATGCTGGCAAATGGGACTAGATTTATTTAGGATATCTGGTGGGCACGGATGAGTTGGACCGAAGCTGTACATTTCTGTGACCCAGTTCCCACCCTCTGCCCATAACTCCACATTTACCATGGCTAATTCACATCTATGGCAAGAAACCAGAGCACCCAGAGGAAACCCACACAGACAGTCATCCAAGACTGGAATCGAACCTGGATCCCTGGCATTGAGGCAGCTGTGCTAGCCCCTGTGCCACCATGTCACCCTGAGAGTAAGAATGAGTGCCCCAGCAGTTTTGTAGGCAACATGCAAGACTCCCACCTAACCCAGAAGATTTCATTCAATATCCTAGATATTCAGCATTCCCATTTGGGATACATTTTCATCTTTAACTTGTGTTTGCCTGGCATAACTGTAGACAGTCAGGCTGTGGCAAATGGTGGAGAGGTGTTTGGAGGTAGAATCAAAGTTTTTCTCCCCTTTCCATCCTAACTCTGCCATGAAATTAGTGACTGAGTTATTACATCAACAAATCTACTGCGTTATATTTTTGGCATGGTTTTGAACTCAACAAAATAGACTGCACAAAACCGAAAAGGGAAGTTTTTTACTCATGAAAAGTTGGTATTCAGTAATATCTGCAATACTATTATTGAAATAAAAATGAAAGATTATATTCCCTCTAACTTCTTTAAGATTAAGAAATCGGAGAAGGTATTTTAGTTTCTATGTATGGTTCAAGTAGCATGATAGTTCAGTTTTGTGTTAAATGTTACTTAATGGATTGTTTTGATTTAGGCTTTTAAAAAAGCCATTATGGAAGACATGGTGAAACTAGGACAACAAGCTGGCCTTTATTCATTTGAACAGGTAAGATAATGCTCGCTGAATTTCTTCACCATTGCCTGTAAGAGGGGGAAATTTCAGCTGTATAACTATATGCAAAGATAAGTTTGGCATTGTTAGTTCATGAAAATTGCTGCTAGAATTTATTTTGTTTGTATCATTCAACTTAAAATAGAGTGTGTAAACTACTGCTACAGTGCGTAGAACTGTATATTACAGTCCAGTATCTGGAGATAGAAGTTCAAGTCACCACGCATCAGGCAAGAAGAGAAGTTGAGAACAATCTTTCATGGTAACTTCAGCCAGTGTAGAAATTAAACCCAAATGTTGGCATCACTTTGCATAGCGACCAACTGAGCTAACTGACTCTGTAGACACAATATTAGAAAAAAGATTCCGAGAGAAACAAAATGTCAAGAAAAGTGACAGCAAGATTAGAGACAGTTTGACTACTTAAGTTAAGGCTCATTAAACTATTCTTTTTTAAACAGTTTCTAACATGTAAATTTGTAGAACTTTTTGGGTTGTTAACTTGGTTAAAAATCTAATTCGAGAAATAAAAGTAATATCTTCCCATAATTTTACTGTCCTTGAAATTTGGGTCCTAACATTGTCAACACAGTGTGGAGCTGGAGGAACAGAGCAGGTCAGGCAGCATCAGACAGCAGGCAGGAACAGGAAAGTCAGTGTTTCAGGTCGGGACCCGTCATCAGTTCTGATGTGATGGGTCCCGACAGCTCCACACTGTGTTGACTCTGACTCCAGCATCTGCAGTTCTTGCTATCACTAGGTCCTAACATTTATGCGTAACAATTCTGATGTCACAGCACACGTTATATATAATAATAATCTCATTAATTTAATATCAAGGCATAATCTTTTTAGCATAAATCACAGAGATAGTAGTCCATTGGTGAATTCACCATTTAGGAATAAGAGAAAACATCTTTAAGCTTTATCTTGCTATGCTAGGCTTTTGACTGGTCATTGTCAGTTAGATGCACTGCAAGAAGTTAAGTTGATTTGTTATTTTAACAAAAATTGTTTAAATTTTAATATCTATAATTATTTTATAAAGCATTTATCTGTTTAACAGACAAATTTTTACAGGTCCAAATCTTGTGTTAAGTGATCTAAAAGTCTGCCAAGTTTATTATTTCTACAACTATCTAACAAGAATGCAGTGTTCTGTAAATAGAGACAAATAAATTTATGACACAGCTCCAAGATTTGCATTTTTTTAAAAAAATAGATGTTGAATGCAGTAAAGTTAGAGTGTCAAATGGATAAACCATTTCAGCCTCTTGCTGAGATCTGTAGCATTACTAATACCAACTTCAGCCAATTTGATTCATGCTCCTTGATTTAAAAAATTGACTGAAGGTACTAGATACTACAAAAGCTATGGGCCTTGACTGCATTCTGGCAATAGTATTAAAGACTTGTGCTCCAGACCTAGTTGTGCCCCTAGTCTAAACATTGCTGCCTAGATGCCAGAGTTACAATGTGGAAGATTGCCCAGATATGTCCTGTCCATGAAAAGCATGATAAACACCATCCTAAACAGCTATCATTCTGTCAGCGCACTTTCATCATCAGTAAGGTGATGGAAGGTGTTGTCAATAATTGTATCAAAGGGCACTTGCACAGGAATAACCTGCTCACTCCTGACCTAATTACAGTCTTGGTCCAAACATGAACAAAAAAGCTGAACTCAAGAACAGGTAAGGGTGACTGCCTTTGATGTCAAGGAAGCATTTGACCGAGTATGACATGAAGGAGCCCTTGCAAAACTGGACTCAATGACAAAAGGAGAAAACGCCATTGGTTGGAGACATACCAAGCACAGAAGATGATAGCTGTGGTGTTGCAGGTCAATCACCTTAGCCACGTGACACTTTCAAGAGTCCCTTGGTGTAGTGTCCTTGGCCCAACTATCTTAGCTGCTTTATCAATGACTTTCTCTCCACCATAAGAAGAGAAACAGGGCTGTTTGCTGCTGATTGAACATTGCAAAACAACATTTGCAACTTGTCAGAAACTGAAACAGTTCATGTCCAAATTCAGCAAAACCTGGACAGCAATCGGGCTTGCGTTGGTAAGTGACAAGTAACATTTGCATCACACAGGTGCCAAGCAATTACTATCTCCGTCAAGAGAATTCAACTGTTTCACGTTGACATTTAATGGCATTACTGTCACTGAAATGCCACTATCAACTTCCGGGGTGAGGAGATAAAATCTGAACAGGAATGGCTTATTAAATACTATGGCTGCAAGAGCAGGACACGGGCTCGGAATTCCATGACACATATTCCACTTCCTGACTCCTCAAGTTGTCTACCATCGACAAGACACAGATCAGGATGTGATGGAATGATCTCATAGAAACATAGAAAATAGGGGTAGGCCATTCAGCACTTCGAGCCTGTACCACCATTCTATATAATCATGGCTGATCATGCAATCTCAGTATCCCATTCCTGCCCTCTCCACATACCTCTTGATCCTTTTAGCTGTAAGGGCCACGTCCAATATATTTAATGAACTGGCCCCAACAGCTTCCTGTGGTAGAGGATTCCACAGGTTCACAATGCTGAGTGAAGAAATTCTTCCTCATCTCAGTCCTGAATGGCTTACCCTTTATTCTTAGACTGTGACCCCTTGTTCCAGACTGCCCCAACATTGGGAACATTCTTCCTGCCCCTAGCCTGCCCAGTCCCATCAGGATTTTATATGTTTCAATGAGATCCCCCCCCCCCCCATTCTTCCAAATTCCCGTGAATATAAGCCTAGTCGACCTACTTTTTCCTCATATGTCAGTCCTGCCATCCCGGGAATCAGTATGATGAACCTTTGCTGGACTCCCTCATTAGCAAGAATGTCCTTCTTCAGACTAGTAGATTAAAACTGCACACAATACTCAAGGTGTGGCCTCACCAAGGCCCTGTATAACTGCAGCAAGACATCCTTTCTCTGATCTCGCAGAACGAACGTGATTTACAAAATACTATGCAACGACTGCCACAAACATTACATCGGACAGACAGGAAGGGAACTAGCCATGAGAATACACAAATATCAGCTTGCAGCAAAATGACACAATGAACTCTCCTTAATATCTGTACATTCAGACAATGAAGGCCATCAGTTTAACTGGGACAAAGTAACCATAGTAGCCCAAGCCAAACATAGACACGCACGGGAATTCCTAGAGGCATGGTTCTCCACCCATTCTTCAATCAACAAACATATAGAATTGGAACCCATATATAAACCCATACTGATCAAAACTGGAAATGACACTACTCACCATAATGGACCGGACAGTATAAATTTCAAGCGGAGTAGAATAACATTGCTTCATTGGAGGCTCCACTGATGATGTCACCTAGCATGGTGATGAAACGTCTGAACAAAAACAAGCCAGCTCAGCGAGCAAGTCAACAACCTCGCTCAAATCCTCTCGCTAGGAAGGCCAGCATGTCATTAACTTTGCTCACTGCCTGCTACACCTGCATGCCAACCTTCAGCGACTGTTCCACCCATGACACCCAAGTCTTGTTGCACCACACCTTTTCCTAAACTGCCACCATTCAGATAATAATCTGCTTTCCTGTTTTTGTGATCAAAGTGAATAACCTCACGTTTATCCACATTATATTGC
Source organism: Rhincodon typus (assembly GCF_021869965.1). Lineage (NCBI taxonomy): Eukaryota > Metazoa > Chordata > Chondrichthyes > Orectolobiformes > Rhincodontidae > Rhincodon > Rhincodon typus. The sequence continues at coordinate 47,410,999 of NC_063343.1, read as the reverse complement.
ATTTGCCAAGCATTTGCCCAATCATCCAGTCTATCCAAGTCACCATGCAGCTTCTTAGCATCTTCCTTACAGCACACAATGCCATCCAGCTTAGTGTCATCTGCAAATTTGGAGATATGGCATTCAGTTCCTTTGTCCAAATCATTATGTCTCTCATGAACAGCTGTGGTCCCAGCACTAAATCCTGCGGCACCCCACTCTTTACTGCCTGCCACTCTGAAAAGGACCCCTTAATTCCAACTCTCTGCTTCCGTCTGCCAACTAGTTCTCTATCCATGTCAATACATTTCTTCCGATACCATGAACTTTAATTTTGCCTACTAATCTCTTGTGTGGAACCTGTCAAAAGCCTTTTGAAAGTCCAGATACACAACATCTACTGATTCACCATTGTTTATTCTACTAGTCACATCCTCAAAAAATTCTAGAAGATTTATCAAGCATGATTTCTCTTTAGTGAATCCAAGCTGACTTGGACTGATTCTGTCACTGCTTTCCAAATGCTCAGTTATTACATCCTTAATGATTGACTCCAGCAATTTCTTCACCACCGATACCAAGCTAGCTGGCCTATAATTCCCCATTTTCTCTCTCCTTCCCTTTTTAAAGAGTGGAGTTACATTAGCTACCCTCCAGTCCATTGGAACTCTTCCAGAGTCTACAGAATGCTGGAAAATGTGTGTGCTATTTCTAGGGCCACGTCCTTAAGTACTTCGGGATGCAGAGCGTCAGGCCCTGGGAACTTCACAGAATCAAAATCCTGACGGTGTGGAAACAGGCCCTTCGACCCAATAAGTCCACACTGACCCTCAGAGTATCCCACCCAGACCCATTCCCTATAACTCACCTAATCTACACATCCCTGAACACTGTGGGCAATTTAGCATGGCCAATCCACCTAGCCTGCACATCTTTGGACTGTGGGAGGAAACCGAGAACCTGGAGAAAACCCACGCAGACACAGGAAGAATGTGCAAACTCCACACAGACAATTGCCCGAGGGTGGAATTGAACCCAGGACCCTGGTGCTGTGAAGCAGCAGTGCTAGCCACGTGCCGCCCCCTTTTAAAAACTACCCATTTACCATTAATCTCTTTCCAATTACTCAGCCATCTCTGTATCCAAATTTAATCCCATCAATTTCTCGAATACCATTTTGTGACTAACAAGGACTTCCTTCTGTTCCTCCTTCATGCTTGATCCTCTGTCCCCTAGCATTTCCTGAAAATTATTTGTGTCCTCCTTAGTGAAGACAGAAGTATTCGTTCAACTGGTCTGCCATCTCATTGTTGTCCATTATGAATCCACCTGATTCTAACTGCAAGCGACTTGACTTGCCTGGAATGGATGCAGGTATTAACATCACTTGAGAATTTAGACACCATCCAGGACAAAGGTGGCTCACTTGATTGGCACTGATCTAACACCTTTAAATATTCACTGTCTCTGTACCGCAGATACAGAATGGAGGACAAATCATACATCACAGGAGGAACCTGCAAGTCACATGCACTGAAATAAAGTTGGAAGCTTGCCATATCAGATCAAAAGTCAACTGTACTATAATTCTTCTATTGCCCACCAAGAAACTAGGAGGTTAACGTTCCCAGCATGTGACCTCCTTGGGAAGTCTCCAGGTTTCAAACTCTGTTTCATGATTCATGCATACCAGAGAATATAAGGGTTCCTGCCACTTTCCATAGTCCTTAGGTCGTAGGGATGGCTGCTGTAAGAGAAGAGTTTCCCCTCCAAAATGGCTGAGACACCATTAATTAATTCTTTAGATAGATGTAGAGCAAAGATACAATGCCACCCACATGTCAACCAGGGCCAAGAAACATAACATCGGTCTCCTTAAAATGAGGTTTCAATGTCTGGAATGCTCCTCTAAAACCTTGCTGTATAGTCCAGAAGGGATGTCCTGCATCATTGGGATGTTAGCAAATTAAGATGAAGGGATTAGCTGGTTATTGTGATAGAGCTACATGTGGGAAAAATAGCAGGAAGTACACGGAGTATGAATGTGGTATGAATTGGGAGGGCCGAATGGTCTGTTTCAGTGTTGTATATGCAATTTTAGAAGGCACAATGTTTTGATCAGAAGTTGTGATTTTCTCTAATTCTTTCCTCCCAATCTGAAACGTACATTCTAACAGCTATGATGAAGAACAGTCCAAATGCATTTCATATCCCAGGTGAGAAAAAAATAAATGGGAGTCAGACGGTCAGAAAGGAAAAATAAGTGCAGTAGTAATGACTAGGTGGAGCTTCTATAGCAGTTCTTCCAAACCCCTCAAGCTTGGAGGGAATTTGCATGGCTTGAAGGGGGTAAGAAAAAAATTGAAATGTAAGAAGTGACTACATGAATCAATTATCCATCTGAACATTGTGATTTCTTGATTTTATAGGTAAAAGCCATCTATCTCCACTACGAAATGTTCTCTGTCCAAAATGGCCTGTTGACTCCAACACTTAAAGCTAAGAGATCAGAGATGAGAAATTACTTCCGGAAACAAATTGAAGAACTTTACGCTAATACTTCTATATGAAAATATTTACAAGATGGTTCATGAAGAACACTCCTGTTCACGTACTGGTTATGTTATTTGAAGTAATCATGACACAAATATAAATACGTTTCTTGGCTATATTCAGAAACCTACTAATTTTCTTCAGTCAATTGGAAGATGCCTTGCTTGACTTTAAGAACTCGATGTATAATAAAGATTTGCCCTTTTTTAAAGCTGCAGTATGCTAGAGATGATTTTATATGTTCTTCAGTATTATTTGCTTTGTTTATATGAGGATGACTAATAGCTTAAAATTGAAATGTACATATTTTGTAATACTGAAAAATAAAAAATAGTTAGGTTAAGGGTTAAACACTTCTAAATGTCATCCTTTAATATTTTGTAGATATAAATATGTATATAAATCTGTCAATATGTTATCTGAACAATTCATCTCCTTAACCTGGAAGCATACATTGACTTATGAAGCAGATTTTTGTAAATTTATTTTTCCTAATGACAAGCATTAACCTTTTCAGGTCTGCATTAGCATTTTTGCACCAAAACCAAAAGTATCTTAATTGCTGAATATGACAGAATAAATTTTGTGAATACCATATATTTGAGAACTAACCAATAGAAGTCTTCAGAAACTTTGTAGGTAATTAAATGTTTATAAAGATTGAATGCAGCAAAAGTAAAATTCACATAATTTGGCTCGAGGGTTTATTGTTGGAATTTAGTTTATTATTGTAGCCAGGATCTTAATTCTATCTACTTCTTCGCCTGCCTGTCGTGATCAGTGCTATTTTGTAGGGAAAATGGGTATGTTTTCTGTTGTCCATAGAGTAAGGAGGTATAGAATGGAACCAAGAGCTGGGCTTATAATTTATGTACCATCAGGATCTCAACTTTCACATCAATATATTTGAAGATGATTGGGAAAATTATGGACAAATGAATACTAAATAAGCGAATGGACGAGATGTTTAAAAAAAGCTTGCATTACTCTTTCCTGCCTCAGACCATCTCAAAGTGCTCTACAGCCAGGCAACTACTCTAGCAGTATTGTCATTGTTTCGTCACTGGAGATGCTCAGCAGCTAATTTGGATAAGTAGCTAATTCATTTGTTTAGTAGCATTGATTTGAGAGAAATGTTGGCCAGGACACTGGAGAAAATTAATCTTTTTTTGGAAATTGCCTTGGGAGGCTTTGTAACACCTTTATTTGTTGGAAGAGAGGGTGTCAGCCTTGATTGTCACTTCAAATCCTGGAGTGACAATCTTGTAACTGAGGTGAGTGCTGTCACTGATTTAAGGCTTACATCATATGCTGCAGTATGTTTTGTTGCGAGACTTGTTCGTTGAAAAAACAAAACTGTGATATTTAAGACTATTCTAAATCACTAGTCATCTTGCACATTTTTAGGGTTGAAATGTAATAATCTCATCCTAATCTCATTTTAATTTGAAGAATATATATAAATAAATATAAGATTAAGCTAAAATAATTAGTCATTTGTGGATTATCTCTGTCAAAACATGAAGGGCGTGGATAGGGTGAGTAGCCAGTCTTTTTCCTAAACCTAGAGGGCATAGATTTAAGGTGAGAGGAAAAATTTAAAAGGACTTGAGGAGTCGTGCTTGTATGGAACAAGTTGCCAGAGGAAGTCGTTGAGGCAGGTACAATTATAACATTTAAAAGGCATCTGGATAGGTATATGAGTAGGAAGGTTTTTAGATGGATTTGGGCCAAATGCTGACAAATAGGACTAGATTGGGATGTCCGGTCAGCACAGACGAGTTGGACCGAAGGATCTGATTCCTTGCTGTATGACTCTATGATTCTAAAACAACAAAATCTGTGGATTTCTGGGTAGAAATGGGATTGACATTTACTTAGGGAAAGAGGTCATCAAAGATCTTACAGAACATAAACATTTCTAAACTGTTGAAAACATTAAGGGTCTTGTAAGGCAGCTGATCAAGGTTTAGATAGTTATATTAGAATTCCATTGTATTTACCTTTGAAGTCCAACCAAACATTTGGAAGGTTTTTGATATCAACTTTTACCCTCTAATTTGCTTTCTTCTCTGATATATCAATATCAATCTGAATGGATGGATGAGTCAGCTGTTTCTAGAAACCTGTTTCCATTTCAGCCACATTTTTTCCCTTCCAACAAATCACAACACAGAGGAAAACGTGAAAGTGGTAAAACTGTTCTTGTATTTACTTAACCAACAAAAATATACAAAATTAGTATCTGTGTCATTGCATTGCATTATTGCTAACATGGCTAAGGAGCATTTCATATCTGTGCAGTTTTGAACATTATGCCATGACATTGTTCAGTTACCATAACCCATTGATTGAATGTCTGGATACTCTTCTGTTTTCCTCTGTCTCATTCACAGACTGTATTTTAACATTTTATTTATTTTACATCTAGAATTTGTATGTAAATCCATTTCTTGTAGGCATATAAACAATTGAAATAACTCTCTCTCTTATTTGACAAGCCGTACTACAAACTAACGTAATGCAAGTCAACGTGAGTTTCTGTACATTGGTCACACGCTTAAAAATATATATTTGCATTGTTGATCCTAAGATGTAATTAACTGTGTTCACAAAATATGTACAGCCATACTTACAACTGTGCCTACGCCATGCAAAATTTCAATTTCAAGATGAGCTCAGTTCCTTATGAAACTATTTCTGACTTTGACTATTTTAATTAGTAATTACCAGTATTGCAAACAGACATCTGCAAATGTCAACTGGATCAATTTCTTCATATGTGAGTGTATGTCTATGCCAACAAGAAGGTTAAATATGTGGGGCTGGATAATACACTGAAGGTGAGCTACTGGCACCCCAGCAATGAATGTTGGGAGTGAGCCCACCTCTACTTATCTGACTTGCCCCACTTTAATTATTCTGACAATACCCATTTAATTAGGATGAAGCAGTACTCTGTCCATCTCCAGTTCAAAGTCCTGCTTATAGAGCTGGCACCCAAGTGAAGACCAGCTCAGCACACAGGCAGTGCCAGTGCCGATACTGCAGGTAAGCCATAGGAGTGGCATTCAGTGACACATCCAGACATGCAGGCAGGTCTGAGATTTTATGGGGCCAAGCAGAGAAGGGATGGAGGAGTGTAAATGTTGCTCAGTGCTTTCAGTTAGAGTGGATACAAGGCAGAAAACCTGTCAGGCCGGGTCTGCTATTGGCACATTGGGTAAGCAAGTAGCACTTTTAATTGGCCAACAGCCTGTTAATTAAGAGCAGTGATGAAACTCTTAATTGGACATTAATTGCCTACTTAAGTATCTCAATTGAGTTATCGCGGGTAGGTGATCAACATTCAATGTCTTCCCCATTGCCCTTAAAATTGCAGTGGCAACAGGCAAATCTTTGGTGTGTTTGGTATGGTAACAGTAGCATGAGCTGTAATTTAAGTGTATACCCATCTGCTTTTTCACCCATAAGTCAGCCCATAATTATGCAATATTCTAGATCTCTGCCCATTGTTATTTCACACAAATCGGGATAGACCTTGGACTTCACTAAAGTTGCAATTAACCATTATATTCAATTTTTTTTGGGCTGTTATGTCACAGAGACCAAAGAGGAGATGCTTTCAACTATAGATGGTGTTCAGTAAGCATGCAAAATTGATGACTGTGTTCTATCTGTGGAAATTTGACAACAGCTGCCATATTTACAGCACATTTATTGAATTACATAGGAAAGTCATAGCCTGAATTTATTGTTTTAAGTATGAGGATGAATTAAAATTTGAAGCTTCAGTACTTTTTAAAACCAAGGGATATATTTATTAGTTTAGCAATATCACGTAGAGTCAATTACAGAAAAAAGATATTCAGTTTGCCAACACTGTATTACCCCTTGATGACAATACAATTTACCAAAAGCAAAGTGCTGTTGAAACAATGCCCTGGGGTAGATTTAGGCAGTACAGTTGATTAAGTATAATCTATTTTCATCTTATAACCAGGGTTTAGCTGGGCTTGGATCAAAGCGATGAATGATTCGGTCTAATGTTCCTATATAAAGATCCTATATAAAATCAATTTGGAGCACAAACATTTTATTTTTATTATTCTTAGTGGCAATAATGAACAATACGGTTGTCTTTTTTTTTTTACTTATAAACATCTGTTTCAATGGTGAAAAAAAGATTTAATTTGAAGAAGAGAATTTATGGTATGCGTAAACTCTTCGTTTAGAATAATCTAGTAGAATATATTCTGAATTCTGCAGTTGGGTTGCATTGGTTCAAGATTTCAATTTAAACCCAAACTGAGCCGAATTCAAAACATTTTATAGCTCTGAAGCTCAAGAATCTACAATGCATCCCAAATATAGTTTCAGTATTTAAAAGTATTTGCATGGACATCATTATATTTTTCAAGAGAACTGTCTTTGTTAATGACTTTTTTATAGATCTTTTTGATCTTGCAATGTGGTGACAAAATTTTGAGATGTACCCCCTGTTAGTGGTGACACAACAATGAAAAAGATGTGTTACTTTTCTCCCAGTCTTTTCTAAAGGTTATATTCCTTTAGCTAAGGATGGGATTTGTAATTCTTAAATATTTTGGTCAAAATCTGAAATTAAAGCGGCGTTGCTTTTATTTTCAAATATATTGCAGCTTTAAAAGAGATCAGACAAAGCACAAATAATATTGTACAGAATATTGTTTTGCTACTTCGGACTGCAGAAAATGAAAACAGCATTTTGGCATGACAGCAATTTAACCAACTTATTTTATATTATATATATTTCTGTAATTTAGTTATTGCAAAGAATATTTCAAATTGAACAACATATTTACTTCACAATTGATTATCTATTTAAAACAATAATATTTTGTATTAGTTGGCTTGTAAATAAAGTGAATGCAATCAATATAATAATTTGTGTAAACTATAAATATAACCAAATATTATTATAACTACAGAGATGAATTTATGTGGATGCATATCATTTGAGTGTAAAATGCAAAAATACAAGAGAACTTGAAAATTCTTAATCTTTCTTTAGTTAAAAATGTGGTCACTAATCTCTAAGAATAAATTTTATGGCCTGGATGAAGATACATAAAACTGGAAACCACAAAATATGCATTTGTTCGTCTTTGACATTATTTCATATTTTTAAGTTTTAACAGTATGAAAGGGAAACATATTGATAACATACAACATGCATCCCTTCAAGGGCCATGCCAAATTATCATTTTACGCAAGTTATCTGAATGGTATTTGTTTCACTCGTAGTAATTCTGACCACCTGCTTAGGATTTTAAAAGCTAAAGAAAAAACAGGAAATTGCTGTTATCTTTTATCTTTTTCCATTTTTTATAAGATTGTTGATACCATACAAAATAGCATGATTAGAGTTTGATATAATTTTGCAAGTGCGTCTAGTATTACAAGATGATTTTTTTTCCCCTGTGGTGTCTTTACCTGTATTGTTTATTGTGCTCCTAGTAGTTTGCATTTTGACGGCCAAAGCTGATTCTGTTTTTCCATCTGTCTAGATGCACAAATTGAATTTGTTTTTGCATATTGCCACTTTGTTCTCCAAAGGAGAAAGGAATGTGAAATGTTGGAAGGATTTACAGGCTCAAAATAAATTTGATGAACAGCATTATGAACACCCCTTCGAGGACCATCAAGTACTAAGACTAGATTTAATGGAACACATTGGGGCAGGAACATGTGAAGTGTGCAATCTGTCTTTTCCAGTAGTGTGCAAATCTCTTGCAATTGTTGAAGACAAGAACAGAACTGGGGAAGGGAAGATATGCTGTATGACTCTATGGATACATGGGATAAGCATACTGGAGTTTGTTAGTCAAGATATTTAGTTAGGTTAAATGAGTGGGCAAAAGAGAAGGTGGAAGATAATATAGGAAAATATGGACTTGTCCACTTTGCCAAGAACAACAGCAAAGCAGTATCCTTTTGAGTAGAGAAAGATTGCAACATGGCAATACAGAGGGATCTGGGTGTCCTAGTGTGTGAAGCACAAAAAAATTAGCATGCAGTTAAGACAATTTATTACAAAGGTGCATAAAATGATGTCAATTATTGTAAGTGGAATGGAATATAAGAGTAAGGATGTCTTGCTAAATTTATTCAGGGCATTGGTGAGACCACATCTGGAGTACCGTGTACAATGTTGGTCTTTTTACTTGAGAAATATTATACAGTGAGTCTTGAATTTCAGGAACACAACTCCGGTTTTAAGTGAAATTGGTTTTCCATAAGAATCAATCTTAAAGTCAGAGTTAGGTCCCTGAGGACAATTTTTGCCTGGAAAAACCAATGTAGAAGTTAAGATATTGTGCTACACTGTGCATTCATAGCTGAAAAAACTTGCAAAGCAAAACAAGGAAAGCTTCAGTAAAGAAAGTAGGCTTGTTTAAAGAAATTTACAGTGCAGCCACAGTACAAGTTCCTCAACTATTGTATCTATACAGGTAAGGTATTGTAGAATACAGTGAAGCAGGATATTATTTTGAAAAAAGCTGTCCACAGCAATTCCTTTCCGAGTACAGGCACAAACAGCAGGGAAATTTGAAGAACAAAAACTAAAAACTGTATTTAATTAAGTACCTGAGCAAAGAACTGTCTTTTTTTTAAAAAAAAAAAGACCTACAACTGAAGAGTGCAGGCACAACTGCACTAACTCTAGCAGCACAAGCAAAAGCCCAATTGCTGCAATGATGTAACTACACATTGACATCTGAGGAGCACTGCAACATTGAAGTAAAAGATGTTAAAATGGAATTGCTCAAAACTCCTAAAGATAGGATATATTAATAGCAACTGAAATTTCCTAGAATCCCTACAGTGTAGAAACAGACCTTTGATCCATCAAGTTTGCACCAACCCTCTGAAGAACATCCCACCCAGCCCCCTACCATATCCCTGTAACACCACATTTATCTTGGCTCATCCACTAACCTCTCCATCCCTGGACACTACAGGGCAATTTTGTATGGCCAATGCATCTAAAATCTTTGGACTGAGGGAGGAAAGTGGAGGACCCAGAGGAAACCCACACAGACAACATACAAACTCCAGACAGTTACTCAAGGGTGGAATATTTCCTCAGCACTATTTGTTTATTAGTATGAATTTCCTTCAATTCTGCCCTCTCACTAGATCATTTGGTCCCTAACATTTCTGGAAAGTAATTTATGCCCTCTCTTGTGGAGACAGAGCCAATGTATATGTTCAAATCTTCTGCTATTTCTTTGTTCCTCATTATAATTTCCCCAGCTTGTACGTATATCTCTACTAATCTTTTTCTCTTTACATATTTATAAAAGCTTTTAATGTTCAGTTTCTATTTTCCCTGCAATTTTACTCGTACTGTATTTTCCTTCTCTTGATAAAAATAACTGCTCTCTTTTGCTGAATTCTAAAGTGTTCCTAATTGAGATTGTTACTTGCTCACTGAGCTGAGTTGTTCTTGTTCAGACGTTTTGACAACGTGCTAGGTGACATCATCAGTGGAGCCTCTAATGAAATGCTGTTATTCTATGCCGCTTGGAATTTATACTGTCTGGTCCATTATGGTGAGTAGTGTTGTTTCTGGTTTTGATCTGTATGGGTTTGTAGATGGGGTCCAATTCTATATGTTTGTTGATTGCATTATAGTGGAGAACCATGCGTCTAGGAATTCCCGTGCGTGTCTGTGTTTGGCTTGGGCTACTACGGTTACCTTACTCATTGTCTGAGTGTACCAATGTTAAGGAGCTCATCGCGTTCAGACGTGCATGATGAACTCTCCTTAATATCAGTACACTCAGACAATGAAGGCCATCAGTTTAACTGGGACAAGGTAACCATAGTAGCCCAAGCCAAACAGAGACGTGCATGGGAATTCCTAGAGGCATGGTTCTCCTCCTGTAATGCAATCAACAAACATATAGAATTGAACCCCATATACAAACCCATACAAATCAAAACCCGAAATAACACTACTCACCGTAACAGACCAGACAGTATAAATTCCAAGCAACTATTCTCCCTGCCATACTACAAGGTTTGGTATTCACTTTAATTTCAGTTGTGAGACCTAAGACAATTACAATTTAAAAACTAAATTGACTGAGCCAATCTAAAACTTCTGCTAGTCATTTTTATTTACCAGAGTCATTTCACGCACAATTATTTTAATAGCTATTTCACACAATATATTAAGTTTATCAAAATAAGCACAAAAGAAATGATGCTAAATCAAATCAGTGGTTTTCAGCTAATTTACATCAGGACACCAGCTCATGGTATTTGGCTGACTAGGCACATAACTCTTGGCCTGCTGTTGTCTGAAGTTGTCTTGTCCTCATCCTTCTTATTGAACGCTGACCCAATAAGAGTCAGTACTTATTAACCCTTGGTAGCCACTACACCCTGTGCAGGACCAGAGGCATCCTGAACTTGAATTGGATTGTCAGTGCATGAACAGCACATAATTGATTGCAGATTGGCTCAACAGTATGTTCCAAGTTTCTAATTGGTTTATCCAAAAGTTAAACATTTTCCTGATCCCACTTCTTCCTAACTACTAATTTATTCCTTTAAATATCAATCACATCCATTTTGTTTTCCCCATTCGTAACATGAAAAGAGACCTAAACTGTTCTCATGCTCCTTTGCCTGGCTGAGCTTGTTCTCACTTTGAACAACTTCTCCTTATAATTCATCTCACTTTCTCCAAGTAAAAGGTGTGGCTATAGGTAACTGCATGAGTCCCAGTTATGCCGGTCACTTTGTGCGACATATGGTACATTTCTTCTTCCAGACCTACTCGGTCTGCCATTCACATTTCTTTCTCCAATACATGGAAGATATCATCAATATTGCTTCCTGCACACTTTATTTATTTTGCTTCTAATTTCAATTTTTCACCTTCACCTGGTTTATCACTGATATTTGGTTTCCTTCCTTGAGTTCACTGCCATTTCTGAGGATAAGCTGTCCACTGATATCCACTACAAACCCTCCAACTCCTACAGTTACCTCATACAGTTTCTCACACACTGTTACCTGTAAGAATTCCACTCCCTTTTTGAAGTCTCTCCAGCTAATAACAATTGATGTTTCATTTCACCTGTAATGGATAACAAATCTCATGGAATTCTTTGAGGAGGTGAACAAGTGTATGGATGAGTGTAGAGCAGTTAATGTACTGTATATGAATTTTAGCAAGGCCTTTGAAAAAGTCCCAAATGGTAAACGGATAAAGAAGGTAAAAGCTCATGAGATCCAGGGTAACTTGGCAAGATGTACAAAGTACAAAGGAGATTCACCAGGATGTTGCCTGGGATGGAGCATTTCAGCTATGAAGAGAGGCTGGATAAGCTTGGGTTGTTTTCTTTGGAGAAGAGAAGATTGACGGGTGAAATGTATAAGATTATGAGAGGCATGGACAAGATGAATAGAAAGTAGCTGTTCCCCTGAGTTGAAGGGCTAATAACAAGGGGGCAAAATTTTAAAGCTAAAGGCAAGAGGTTTAGAGAGCATTTGAGGAAAAGCTTTTTCACCCAGACTGTGGTGGGAATCTGGAGTGCATTGCCAGGGAGGGTAGTTGAGGCAGGAAACCTCACAACCCTTAAAAAGTACTTGGATGAGCACTTGAAGTGTCATGACATTCAAGTCTATGGCCGATTGCAGTAAAATAGAAGTAATGTAGGAAGCAGTATATTTTTTGGGGTACTGACTCCAAGGGCCTCTTCTGTACTATATGATTTTATGATTCTCATTTTTATTTAAGTTTTCACAAAGAGTGTCAGATAACTGAATTTCCGTATCATCTCCCTTTTAATATACATTAATTTCCTATCTAATTTTATGAGCCTTATACCTAGTCACAACACAGTCAGGAAATCATCCATGATATTCATTCTGTTAAATTTTAGTTTCTTTTACTTACACTGGTTGTTCCAACACCTTGGTGAGACTTACACAGGTCAAGGATCCTTTATGTGAATAACTGGTCTTTGCATAAAGGCTAGTTTTGCGCTTTACATCCATCTACTGTTAGATTTGTTTGGATCTGTTCACGACTATTCGGGCCTTTTGAAAAAGTCTTCGCTTTTAGGTCCATTCAGAACCATTCAGATCTGCTTTCAGATGACATTCTGGTTTCTGGACATGTGGACAAAGGCTACCAACCCGTATTTTTTAACCATCTACGTCATTCCCAATGTCCTTCTAAGCTGCGCGGGCACTCCAATGTTGCTTGCATGGCTATCAGCATCAGCACGACGATTGCAGCATTGACTTCTGGTTCTGGAAGTTGCTGCTATGTAGAGGGTCGAAGGCCTGCACAGCCTGAAAGAAAATGAGAAGGAATGCTGGTCATTCCCTATGGTAAAGTAAATTAAATTCCTTCTTTTGGGATTTGTTGCACTACTATTACAACTTCTCCACTTACTAAGTAACTCGTTAATCCAGCTGTATACAATTTGACTCATTTGTAACTATACCTCCAATTAATAACTTTTTTCTTTCATGTGACCCTTTGGAAGACACATTAGGTGAATCTTTCATTGAGTTTCATGAACAATTTCTCGCAGTGGGGCGTAATGAGTTTTCTTATGCATTGATCACAAAATCTCCTTATTACTTACCCACAATGCTCCAAATTCAGCCCTATCATCCTATGTTATCTCAATTCTCTCACTTGATCTTCCATTTTGTCCACTTCACATTGACCCTATCCAGAACAACATGCCAGTGCCAAGATAGCTCAGAATTTACCAGCATTTCTGGTACCGATGCCATCTTTATAAAGCTGTTGTGTACCCAGACAAGCACTGTCAATCCAAAGCTGCCCTAAATGGTTCCGGACATGTGCCTGGATATGGTAGATAAGGGGAAAGTGGCACATGCTTCGCAGACCTGGAGGTCCTGGTGGATGGAGATGCCCTCTTCCCTCCTGGAAGTGCTAGATCGAAAGGATTCAAATATCAATTTGTAGGAAAGACTGTCATGGATCTTTGAAAGAATACCACATTCAAAGACAATGGAGTGGAAAGAGAAGTTGGAGATGAAATTATAAGTGCAAGAGCAGAGTGATCAAGAGTGATGCTTTTGAGGGGAGGGAGGATTGTCAGATTTAAAGGAGACTTATGAACAATTAATGACACTAACAATACAGTATCAGCCAAAATGGGGGCTGGGGAGGGAATTTGGGTGGTCAACCATTTGGAGGAATTGGACTCAAGGGAGTTTTAGGTGCATCTTGTGGACAAGATGAGTTTTGTGAGGTATACTGGGAAATAGGAAGGAAACCAGAGTCTTTGAATCTATGATCAGTACCCAAATCTCTGCCCATCTTTCCAGCAACACCATGCTTGAATCTCTCCAAAACTCTTCAAAAAATAATTCTAACCAAAGTAGTAAATTACACCTTACATGACTATGACCATGATGCATTATAACTTATTAACCAATCTGTAGTTTTTCACAGGGTCAACATGTTATATTTCTGTTAAGTTTCTCTTCCTTTGTCCAGCTCAGTAGGATTGTCCTCCATTGTTTTGACTGTCATCTACTAAATCATGACCAGAGCATTTCCAAACATGGCTTCTGTTCCATTTTTAAAAAAATTTTGTAATTTTTTTCTTTCTTCTGTTCCCAAAACCACACTGTTACCTGGCATCTCCCTCAATATATTCTTAACCTCCTGTACCATAAACTAATGACCCAGCTCTAACTATTCATTACTTGTGAAACTCTTCAAAAATTACTTCAGTTTTCGGATTTCTTGTCTAGCATATAGCCTTGGATGAGCTAAAACTTCCTCCGTTGCACATAAAATAGTTGAATACAACATCTTCGTTCAAGACAAACTTTGTACCCTTACCACTAATTCCATCACCCAGACACCTCCTCCGATTGAACCATATGGCCAGCAGTTGATCAAAGACAGAATTTTTAAAGGGCAGGAGATAACATGGGAAATAGTATGACAGTAGATGAAGAAAAACTGCAGAGTAGCAATGTAATTACTGGTAGGAAAGATAGTATTAGTAAGATAATGCAAAAAGAAAAGGTGGCAGCAGAGGAAACTGTATGGATGGTCTCAAACTTAGGGAAGAAATTGATGAGCTTGTCACTATTGGTCTTGAAGTTGAGAATGAAGATCCTGGAAGAGATAGTTTATCATCAAGGAAGGCAGTCACAAGTTTTCAGCAAGTTCTTGAGAGGTTTTGTATGAAGACATAGAATCATTGAATCCCTATAGTGCGGAAAGAGGCCATACAGCCCATTGAGTCCACACCAACCCTCCGAACAGCATCCCACCCAGACCCCCACCCTACCCATAACCCCACATTTACAATGTCTAACCCACCTTTTGGACTGTGGGAGAAAACCCACATAGACACAGGGAGAAGGTCTGTGTGGAGTTTGCACAGTCACCCAAGGCTGGAATTGAACCTGGGTCCCTGGCACTATGAGGCAGCACTAACCACTGAGCCACTGTGCTGCCCATGAAAGCATGGTAATACTTAAGCTAAGGTTAGCTCAGTCATGCACCAGGTACTCATAAACATTGTCGACCTTTAACTTGAGAAAGTGGGGATGATGAATGCACTGAGGGAATGAAAGGGAAATCTGAGAATAAAAGAAGTTGGGAATGTGAAAGAGAACGGGAAGGACCCATTTCAAAGGTAGACGGTAAAGATAGCATGGGGTCGATAAAAAGCAGAAAGACAGGAATAGCTTTGTCAGTGATTTGAGTTCTTGGAAGTGGAGAGGCATGGGAATTTAGTGAGATACAATGGTAGATGTGGATGATGAAATTTATGTGAAAAGGAGAATGAATGATAATAGGAAGCACAGAAAGACCTAAATGATTTTAAATGTAGCTAGGAATACCTGCAAATTAGGAATGCTTTGTGGAAAGGTCTAAGGAAGAAGGGAAAGAAGTTGATTATGTGCCTTGGGAAATTCTAGTGAATTCTAGGAATTAAGAAAGATATTTGGATGTTTGAAAATGTTTAGTAGGAGGCAGTGGAAGAAGTAGGCAAAGACCAGAACAAAATTTGAAGTAAAAAGCTACATCGTTGTTGGGATTTGAACAAGTGCTCAATTTGGTAACCAGGTGGGCAAACAACTGCAAACTTTCAATAGATTTATTCGTTGATATTGTTATTCTATACATGGAAAAAGGTTGGACTTACATTGTTCAGTCTGATTTTAGTCCTGCATGTGGATTTGGGGGACTGCTCCTCTGATGCTGCTTGGCCTGCTGTGTTCATCCAGCTCTACACCTTGTTATCTCACTTTTATCAGGAGTTTTGGACAAGCTTTGTTTTCAGACAGTTTTGTCCTGTTTTAAAGGAAAGCACTGTACTGGTTTGCTTACGAGGATTCCGAATGAAGACAGATGACACCCCCCATGTCCCAAATGTATTATGAGGGTTCTATAATTGGATATTTATGGACGTTCAGTAAGAACCTGACAAAGGAACCAGTCGTGAGGAATGACCATTAGATCCAAAACGCAAACTCTGCTTTCTCCCCACAAATGCTGCCAGACCCGCTGAGTTTCTCCGGCAATTTCTGATTTTCATGCCTGCCTTGACTCCGGCCACTACATTTACCCCCCCCATTCCATCGTCGTATCAATTCATTTCCGACTTGCGGTGATAGATCAGTGAGTTCCTGACTCATCACATAAATTATTGGGAACTCTGCCGCTTCCCTCCCTTCCTCTTCCCTCAGCGGGCCTGGCTCGAGCCGATGCAGCAGCAGCTGCTGCGGGCACGCGCCAAACCGTTCGCACGAAAGGAGCCTCGCGCTGGAGAGTATCTCCATGGCGACGTCACCGGGAGAACGTGGGCTGGGTCAGTGTGCACAGACAGAGGGAGCCATCTTACTGCCTGCTCCCACTTGGGAAGAGGATCCGCTGTACAGGTTTCTGCTCTCTTTCCTTGTTCGCTAGTACACTTTTTTTTATTTAAGGTGGCTTGGTGGGAGATGATATGACTGAGATTTTGTTCGTTTCAATACAATGCTTTGTACTTGGCTGTAAAAGTTTCCCAGGTTCACGCTTGCTGTAGGCTTTCCCTGTGCAGTGAAGAATTTGGCTCATCACTTTCCTTGCTTAGAATTAAGACGTGGTGCTCATCAGAGGAGACTGAATAAGGCTGACAGCCCAAAAAGTCGGTTTTGTAACCGGATAGTCCCGTTGAAGTCCATGTCTATTCAGATTATCGGGGAGAAGGTATTTCGTATCCGTCATACTGGGTTCGAAAAGCTAATTCTGCTTCTGTCTGTCTCCGCAGACGCTGGCAGATCTGCTGAGTTTTTATTTCAGAAAATGTTCTCACTAAGTTAAAGATGTCAAAACTAGTGACTCTTAATAAATGCAGTAGGGAATTTGGAGGAATTCTGCAGTAATTAAGGTGTGGGATTTGTTACCACGATAAATCGTTGCGCCAGCTCACATTATTACAATAAAGTGATTAAGCACACTGAAGAGCGAGAAGCACAAAGAAATACTGTTGAGGTTAGGATAAATTCAGAACTGATCTAGCAATTCAAAACTGCTAGTCGAAGAAGTGCTGTGGGCCATCAGAAGAATTTTATTCACCCATTACCCGTAACCTCATGGCTTGGCATATATTCGGCTGTTAGTCTTTACATAAAGGAATGAACCCTGTTTCAATGAAATGGGCAGGACAGCGTAGCAGAAGCAGTACCAGGTGTGGTGAAGTGGCATCCCTGTGAAGCAATAACACCTTTTACTTGCAAACAGGATTAGGAATGGGGTAGGTCATTCAACACCTCTAGCCTGAACCATTAAAGCTGATTGGAATGCACCATGTTATCCTCTTGTGGGAGAATCTAGAACTATTAGTCACTTTTTTAAAAAAAAATTGCAGATTGCCTGTTTGTCTTGAGAGCTGAGTCTTTGAAACTCCTCTTTCCCCGAAAAGTGTTGGAAGCCAAGTCCTTGAATATTTTCAAGGAAGAGGTTGAACAGTTCGTGGTAAGCTAAAGGTTGGAATTTTATTGAGACAACAAGGTGCAGGGCTGGATGAACACAGCAGGCCAAGCA
>NC_063343.1:47317376-47392967 GCF_021869965.1 Rhincodon typus | reverse complement strand
GCCATCTGCAATCCGACCCCACCACCAAAGACATCTTTCCCTCCCCACCTTTATCTGCTTTCCGGAGGGACAACTCTCTCCGTGACTCCCTTGTCCGCTCCACACTCCCCTCCAGCTCCACCACACCCGGCACTTTTCCCTGCAACCGCAGGAAGTGCTACACCTGCCCCCATACCTCCTCCCTCACCCCCATCCCAGGCCCCAAGAAGACTTTCCACATCAAGCAGATGTTCACCTGCACATCTGCCAATGTGGTATACTGCATCCGCTGTACCCGGTGTGGCTTCCTCTACATCGGGGAAACCAAGCGGAGACTCGGGGACCGCTTTGCAGAACACCTACGCTCGGTTCGCAATAAACAACTGCACCTCCCAGTCGCGAACCATTTCAACTCCCCCTCCCATTCCTCAGACGACATGTCCATCCTGGGCCTCCTGCAGTGCCACAACGATGCCACCCGAAGGTTGCAGGAACAGCAACTCATATTCCGCTTGGGAACCCTGCAGCCCAATGGTATCAATGTGGATTTCACAAGTTTCAAAATCTCCCCTCCCCCTACCGCATCCCAAAACCAGTCCAGCTCGTCCCTGCCTCCCTAACCTGTTCTTCCTCCCACCTATCCCCTCCTCCCACCTCAAGCCGCACCTCCATCTCCTACCGACCAACCTCATCCCGCCCCCTTGACCTGTCCGTCCTCCCTGGACTGACCTATCCCCTTCCTAACTCCCTACCTACACTCACCTTTACTGGCTCCATCCCCGCCTCTTCGACCTGTTTGTTTCCTCTCCACCTATCCTCTCCTCTATCCCTCTTCTATCCGCCTCCCTCTCTGCTCCTATGATGCTGCTTGGCCTGCTGTGTTCATCCAGCCCTGCACCTTGTTGTCTCGGATTCTCCAGCATCTGCAGTTCCTACTATCTCTGGAATTTTATTGAGGTAGGTGATAGCGTGGATTTGAGGTTACAATCTGATCAGCTGTGATTTTATAAGAACATAAGAGCTAGGAGCAGGAGTAGGCCGTCCGGCCCTTCGAGCCTGCTCCGCCATTATTCAATAAGATCATGGCTGATCTTTTTGTGGACTCAGATCCACTTACCCGCGTTCTCACCGTATCCCTTAATTCCTTCATTGTTCAAAAAATGACTAACTTATCTTTAAAAACATTTACTGAAGTAGCGTCAACTACTCCACTGGGCAAGGAATTCCATAGATTAACAACCCTCTGGGTGAAGAAGTTCCTTCTCAATTCAGTCCTAAATCTGCTCCCTCTAATCTTGAGGCTATGCCCTCTTGTCCTAGCTTCACCTGCCAGTGGAAACATCCTCTCTACTTCTATCTTATCTATTCCCTTCATAATTTTATATGTTTCTGTAAGATCCTCCCCTCAATCTTCTGAATTCCAATGAATATAATTCCAATCTACTCAGTCTCTTCTCATAAGTCAACCCCCTCAACTCCGGAATCAACCTAGTGAACCTCCTTTGCACCCCCTCCAGTGCCAGTACATCCTTTCTCAAGTAAGGAGACCAAAACTGCACACAGTACTCCAGGTGTGGCCTCACCAGCACCTTGTACAGCTGCAACATAGCCTCTCTGCTTTTAATCTCAATCCCTTTAGCAATGAAGGACAAAATTCCATTTGCCTTCCTAATTACTTGTTGTACCTGCAAACCTACCTTCTGTGATTCAGACACAAGGACACCCAAGTCCCTCTGCATAGCAGCATGCTGCAACTTTTTACCATTCAAGTAATAATCCTTTTTACTATTACTCCCACCAAAATGTATGATTTCACATTTATTTACATTGTATTCCATCTGCCAGACCTTTGCCCACTCACTCAATGTATCTATGTTCCTCTGCAAAGTTTCACAGTCCTCTGCACACTTTGCTCTGCCACTCATCTTAGTGTCATCTGCAAACTTTGACACCCTACACGTGGTCCCCAACTCCAAATCATCTATATAAATTGTAAATAATTGCGGTCCCAACACCGATCCCTGAGGCACACCACTAGTCACTGACTGCCAGCTGGAATAGCACTCATTTATCCCCACTCTTTGCTTCCTGTTAGTCAACCGATCCTCTATCCATGCTAATACTTTACCCTTAATGCCATGCATCCTTATCTTATGCCGTAGCCTCTTGTGCGGCACCTTGTCGAAGGCCTTTTGGAAATCTAGGTACACCACATCCACTGAGTCCCCATTGTCCACCTTGCTCGTAATCTCTTCATAGAATTCCAAAAGATTTGTGAAGCATAACCTGCCCTTCATGAACCCATGCTGTGTCTGCCCAATGGGACAATTTCTATCAAGATGCCTTGCTATTTCTTCCTTGATAATAGACTCGAGCATCTTCCCCACTACAGAGGTTAAGCTAACCGGTCTATAATTCCCCATCTTTTGTCTACTTCCCTTTTTAAACAGTGGCGTCACATTTGCTGTTTTCCAATCTGCTGCGACTGCCCCAGAGTCCAGCAAATTTTGGAAAATTACCGCCAGTGCACCTGCTATTTCTCCCACCATCTCTTTTAATACCCTGGGATGCGTTCCATCAGGGCCAGGAGACTTATCAATCCTTAGCTCCATTAGCTTGCCCAACACTATCTCTTCCGTAATAATGATTGTTTCCAGGTCCTCACCTACCTTCGTCTCTTTGTCAATTACTGGCATGTTATTAGTGTCCGCCACTGTGAAGACCGATACAAAATACCTGTTCAATGCCTCGGCCATTTCATCATATCCCATAACTAAATTCCCCTTCTCATCCTCTAAAGGGCCAACATTTACTTTAGCCGTTGTTTTTCGTTTTATATATTTATAGAAACTTTTGCTATCTGTCTTTATATTCTGTGCTAATTTTTTCTCATGTTCTATCTTACTTTTCTTTATAGCTCTTTTTGTGGCTTTTCTGTTGACCTTTAAAGTTTTTCCAATCTTCTAGTTTCATGCTGTTTTTTGCCACTTTGTATGCCTTCTCTTTCAATTTGATAGCCTCCCTTATTTCTTTAGACACCCATGGCAAATTACCCCTTTTCTTACAGTCCTTCCTTTTCATTGGAATATACTTTTGCTGAGCGCTTTGAAAAATTGCTTTGAAAGTCCTTCACTGCTCGTCAACTGTCTGACCATAAAATCTTTGTTTCCAGTTTACTTTAGCCAAGTCCTCCCTCATTCTATTGTAGTTCCCCTTGTTCAAGCACAGGACCCTGGTATTGGATTTTATCTTCACACTCTCCATCTGTATTCTAAATTCAACCATACTGTGATCACTCCTTCCAAGCGGATCCCTAACTATGAGGTCATTAATTATTCCTGTCTCATTACACAGGACCAGATCTAGGATAGCTTGCTCCCTCGTTGGTTCCATTACATACTGTTCAAGAAAACTATCACCGATACACTCAACGAACTCCTCTTCAAGGCTACCCTGACCAAGCTGGTTCGACCAATCTACATGTAGATTAAAATCCCCCATGATAATTGCCGTACCATTTTTACAGGCATTAGTTATTTCTTTGTTTATTGCCCGCCCCAATGTGGCGTTATTATTTGGTGACCTATAGACTATGCCTATCAGTGACTTTTTCCTCTTAGAATTTCTAATTTCCACCCAAATGGATTCAACCTCATTCTCCATAGAACCTATATCATCTCTCAGCACTGCCCTGATGTCATCCTTGAATATCAGAGCTACACCACCTCCCTTACCTTCCTGTCTGTCCTTCCGAATAGTCTGGTACCCTTGGATATTTAACTCCCAGTCGTGACCATCCTGTAACCAGGTCTCCATAATGGCTACCAAATCATGTTCATTCGTGATGATTTGTGCCGTTAACTCATCAACCTTGTTACGAATGCTACGAGCATTCAGGTAAAGTGCCTTTATGATAACTTTCTTACCCTCATGATTTCCAACATCTCTAATAATATCTCCTGAGTTATCCTTCCTTTTTGCTTCTTTCATAGTCTGCCTTGAACTTAAGCCCTCCTGCACACATGCTAATCTGCTGCTTACCTTTTTATTTACCATCATACTCTCTGTCATTTTCCCTTTCCCTTCCCCCCAACTCACTAGTTTGAAGTCCTAGTGACCACCCTATTTATCCTTTTCGCTAGAACACTGGTTCCAGATCGGTTCAGGTGGAGACCCTCCCATCGGTACAGATGCCTCCGGTTCCAAAACTGATGCCAATGCCCCATGAAATGGAACCCCTCTTTGCCACACCACTCCCTTAGCCACATGTTTACTTCCCTAATTTTCTTATCCCTAAGCCAATTTGCACGTGGCTCGGGCAGTAATCCGGAGATTATGACCCTCGAGGACCTGTTCCTTAATTTCATTCCTCGTGCTAAATAGTCCCCAAACAGGTCCTCCATCCTAGCCTTGCCTATGTTGTTAGTCCCAACGTGGACCACAACAACTGGATCCTCCCCCTCCCGCTCCAATATCCTTTCAAGCCGGTCAGAGATGTCCTGCACCCTGGCACGGGGCAGGCAACACACCATGCGGGACTCCCGATCCGGCTTGCAAAGGATACTATCTATCCCCCTAACTATAGAATCCCCTATAACTACCACTTGTCTTTTTGCTCCCCCGTCTTGAATGGCCTTCTGCACCATGGTGCCGTGGTGAGCTGGCTTATCCTCCCTGCAGCCCTTTTCCTCATCCACACAGGGAGCAAGCATCTCGTACCTGTTGAATAAGGTCAAAAGCTGAGGCTCCTCCACTCCTGAACTCAAGATCCCCCTACCTGCCTCACTTGCAGTCACTAACTGAATTTGAATTACTTAATCTACCAGGTGTGACTGCCTCCTGAAACAAAGCGTCCAGGTAACTCTCCTCCTCCCAGATGTGCCGCAGTGCTTGAAGCTCAGATTCCAGATCTTCAACTCTGATCCGAAGTTCTTCCAGCAACCAACACTTGGGGCAGATGTGGTCACTGCTGTTCACAATGGGATCCGCCAGCTCCCACATCATACAGCTATTGCACATCACCTGCACAGCCATCTCTACTTAGTTAATTACTTTATATCAATTTATGAGTTAAATACTTTCTAATACCTCTCTGCTATGGTCTTTTCAAATAACCAATTAATAGATAAATAAAAAAAGAAAGTGAATCTTTAACCAATTACACGATACAGAAGAAATAGAAAAAGTATAAAACCTTACCTTACCAACACACCACAGAGTCCTTTTTTTTTTTTGGTTAGAGGAGGGCGACGGGTGGGAGACACTACACGTTTAGTGTCTTGGGTTCAGCCGCTGCCCAAATATATTCCTGGCAGCCCCCTGGTCCTCGCTGTCGCCTCTCCCTCTGCTGCTGAAAAATGAAGACCGCTGACGCTCGAGGTAAGCCCTTTAAGAGGGAAAACTTACCTTCCCGGCAGCCCCCTGGTCCTCGCTGTTGCCTCTCCCTCTGCTGCTGAAAAATGAAAGGTGGAGTAAACTTAAGGAGCTGAATGGCCGACTTCTCCTAATTACATCATGTCTTGCAAACTTGATTAAGTTGTTTTGAGGATACGATCAAAAAGATTGAGGGCACAGCAATAGATGTTGTCTACATGGATTTTAGTAAAGCCTTTGACAAGATTCCAAATGGTGGACTGATTAGTAAAGTTAGATCACATGGGATTCAGGGAATGCTTGCTAGTTGGGTACAAAATTGACTTAATGGTAGGACACAGGGTGGTGGGGGCAGGGTTTTTTTTGAACTGGAGGCCTGTGACTAGTGGTGCTTCACAGGGATCAGTGTTGGGGCCCATTGTTGTCATTTATATAAATTTGGATGAAAATTTAGGAGGCATGGTTAGTAGGTTTGTGGATGACACAAAAATTAGTGGTTTATTGGACAGTAATAGAAAGTTATCTAAGATTACAAAGAGATCTTGATCAGTTGGGTCAATGGGCTGATAAGTGGCAGATAGAGTCTAATTTGGATAAATGTGAGGTATTGCATTTTGGTAAAATAGACAAGGGCAGTTCCAAGGAAGGGTCACTTGACCCAAAACGTTAACTCCGATTTCTTCCCACAAATGTTGCCAGACCTGCTGAGCTTTTCCAGCAATTTCTATTTTTGTTTAATGGCAGGACTTGTGCAGTTAATAGTAGAGGCCTGGGTAGTGTTGTCGAACAGACAGACCTAGGGGTTCAGGTACATAGTTCTTTGGAAGTTGCTTTACCGGTAGACAAGGTGGTTAAGATGGTGTGTTCAGACCACTGAGTTCTAGGAGTTGAGATGTCATGTTAAGGTTGTACAGGATGTTGGTGAGGCCACTTTTGGAGTACTCAGTACAGTTCTGGTTGCAGGAAGGATATTACTAAATTGGAGAGAGTTCAGAAAAGATTTACCAGGATGTTGCTGGGACTAGAGGGTTTGAGTTATAAGGAGAGGCTGGATAGGCTGGGAGTTTTTTCACTGGAGAGCAGGAGGTTGCAGGGTGACCCTTATAGACTTTATAAAATTATAAGGGGCATAGATAAGGTGAATAGCAAAGGTCTTTTCCCTAGGGTGGGGGAGTTCAAATCTAGGGGGCATATTTTTAAGGTGAGAGAAGAAAGATTTAAAAGGGACCTAGGGGCAACCTCTTCACAGGGTAGTTCATATGTGGAATAAACTGTCAGAGGAAGTGGTAATTGCAGGTGCGGTTACTACATTTAAAAGACATTTGGATAGGTACGTGTATAGGAGAGATATGGGTCAAATGCAGGCAAGTGGAACTGGTTTATTTTGGGAAACTTAGTCAGCATGCACGAGTTGGACTGAATGGCCTGTTTCCATGCTGTATAGCTCTACAACTCCATAATTCATATCTTCCACCAACCCAATGAATCGATCCACCTTTGCCTTAAAATTATTGAATGATTCAGCTTCCATATCTGTTGAGGATGAGTTACAAAACTTTCCTTTTCAGACCACCTGCCCAGTACGGAAATTGGTCTTTTAAACCTCTGCATCCTTTCTTAAATATGGGAGGTTAATACTGCATAATAACACTCGTGATCTTACCAGAGGCCTGCATAACTGAAACATAACCTTTCTGCTTGTATAATCCATTCCCCTTGTAATAAAGCGTAGCATTCCATTTGCTTTACTAATCACTTGCTGTATCTGCATACTTTCCTTTTGAATTCCTGCATGAGGATACCCACATCTTCTGCATCTCGGAGATCTGCAATCTTTTATCAGTTAGATGGATGCTGTTTTTAAATTTTACTGCCAAAATCGACAATTACAAATTTTCCCATATTATACTTATTTTTCCCACTTAATCTATGTTTCCCTTTGTAGCCTGCTTATATCCTCTCCACAATTTACTTTCCTACCTACCTTTGTCATCAGCAAATTTAACAGCCATATCTTTGGTCCTTTCCAAGTAATGTAAATTCTAAAAAGTCATGGCTCCAGCAATGATTCCTGTGGCATAGCACGCTCAGTATATCTTGCAATCAGAAAATGACCCAATCGTGTGTTCGGTTTGCTAGCCAATTGTCTGTCCGTGCCAACATGTTGCTCCCTATGTCATGAGCATTTATTTTAGAGAACTAGAGTTGTAGAGCTGTACAGCATGGAAAACAGATCCTTTGGGCCAAATCGTCTGTGCTGATCAGATATCCTAAATTAATCTAGTTCCTTTTGCCAGCATTTGGCCCATATCCCTCTAAACCTTTCCTATTCATATACCCATCCAGATGCCTTTTAAATGTTGAAATAACCCTTGGCAAATTATCAAATGCTTTCTGGAAATCTAAATACAATACATCCACTGGTTTCCCTTTTCCATAGCATTTGTCCTGCTATAACATGTTTTAAGAGCTTCTGACACTTTTTTCTGTCACAGATGTTAAGCCAACTGCCCTGTACTTACCTGCTGTTTTTGAATAAAGAAATTACCTTTGCTGTTTTCCAATCTAATGGAACCTTTCCTCAATTTAGGAAAACTAGAACAAAAACAATTCATCGACTATCTCAAGCTATTTCTTTTAAAACCCTAAGACAAAGTCACCAGAATTTGGAGATTTATTTGCCTACAGCTTCAACAAGTTGCTCATTATCATATACCTGGTGACTGATTTTCTTGCGTTTCTCTTACAGGCATTTCTTGGATGTTACTTGGTGCAAAATAACTGTTCAGTTTATTTGTTTTCTCCTTTTCAGGATTAATGCTTCAGACTCATTCTCAAGAAGACCAAAGCTCACATTGCCAACTTTTTCACTTTTAAATATTGGTAGAAACTCTTGCTGCTTTTATATTCATTGATTTAGAATATTAAAAACAATCTATTGACCTGCTGCCCACTTTTGAATATAAGAACTAGGAGTAGGAGTAAGCAATTCAATTTCTTGAGTCTGTTGTGCCATTTGATCTCATCTTAGCATCAACTCCACTTTCCTGCTTGCTCTCCATAGCTCTTCAACCCATTAATTAAAATCCTGTCTGTCTCCTTAGACTTACTCAATGCCCTGGCATCCAGCACATAGAGGTGGTGAATTCCACAGATTTACAATTCTGGGAGAAGTAATTTTTCCGCCCCTCTAGCAGAGTCATAGTCATACAGCACAGAAACAGACCCTTAGGTGCAACCAGTCCATGCCACACACAATCCCAAATTAAACTAGTCCCACCTGCCTGCTCCTGGCTCATTTCCCTCCAAACTTTTTAAAACTGCTACCCCTTTATCCTCAAACTACGACCTCTTGTTCTTGATTGTTTCCTCATTATGTCTGCTTTATCAATCCCCTTTACCATCTTGTATACCTTAATTAGATCTCCTGTCATTCTCCTAAATGCCGAAGAGTATAGGCTTAAACTGCTCAACATCTTTGTTCATCTTTAGAATCAATCCAGTGATTCTCCTTTCAACTGCCTCCAATGCAGCTACATCCTTTCTCAAGGGACCAAATCTGTAGGCAGTACTCCAGATGTGGTCTTAATAATGCATTGTACAATTGCAGAAACACTTCCTTATTTTTATTCTCTAATCCTTTAGCAAAAATGCTAAAGTTCCATCTGCCTTCCTTATTTTCTGCTGAACCTGTATGCTAGCGTTCTGCGTTTCATGCATGAGGACTTTGTCTGAGAAATCCATCAGTGCCAAAGGATTCTGCAGTTAGTTTCTCTTCATTCAAATAATAAGTTGCCTTTTTATTCTTCCAATCAAAATGGATAACTTCACGCTTGGTCCATGTTAAACTTCATCTGCCAAATTTTGGCCATTCACCTAGCCTATCCCTATTCATGAGTAAATATCTTATTTCTTCATTGCAACTTAGTATCCCAACTATTTCGGTGTCATCTGCAAGTTTGGCTATAGTACTTTCTATCCTCCCATCAAAATCATTAATATAGATTGTAAATATTTGTGGCATAAGGACCAAACCCTGTGGCTCCCTACTAGTTGTATCTTGTCAACCAGAAAAAGACCCATTTATCCCAATGCTGTGCCTTCTGTTGGTTAGCCAATATGTTATCAAACTGATAAATTACCCCTAACTATGTAATCTTACCTTGAGTATTAACCTTTTGTGTGGCACTTTTATCAAATTCCTTCTGGAAGTTCAGTTATACGACAGCTACAGGATATCCATTCTACATTTGTGATTGTTACATCTTGGAAAATCTCAGTCAAACATGATGAAAACTTCATAGGACTCTAATTCAGTTGGATTTTATATTGACTTTCTAAATGTCCTTCATGAATTCTAATTTCCCAGTGACATGTTAAACTAATTGGCCTGTAATTTCCTACTTTCTGCCTGTCTTCCTCTTTTGAATGAATGTTAAACCATAAGGTATAGGAACAGAATTAGGCTGTTCAGCCCATCAAGTCTGCTCTACCATTTCAGCATGTCTGATGTGTTTCTCAACACCATCTCCTGCTTTCTCCCAAATCTTTGATTCCCTTGCTAACCAAGAAATATTTGCATTTAGCATTAGTAATATAACATGTTTCCATTCCACCAGAATCTTTCCTGAATCTAAGGAATTATAGAATATTATATGGATACACTATCCCCACTACCAATTCCTTTTGAGACCATAGAATGTAGGACATCAGGCCCTGGGGGCTTGTTTGCTTCAGTCCCAATAGTTTGCTTCATACTTTTTCCCTATTGTTGATGATTTGTAGTACTTTTTCCTAGTGGTGATTGATTGTAGTGTTTTTTCTCTTGGGCTTGATTGTAATACTTTTCCCTCAGGACAGTTATTGATTGTATGGTTTTATGCTTTCTCTTTAAGTTTGATACTATCCTTAATTTTTTACATTAACAGTGGATGTTGGGTGGTCCTCCAAATTTCCAATCTCATTGGAATGTAAGTATTCTGCACTATGGAATGCCCCACTGCATTTCTGTTAATCCATCCCTTAGCCTAAATTGCTAATTCACTTCATTTAGCTGTCCTTTTATGCCCTCATCAATGTGATTAATTGCATTTTTAAAAAACGGTCCTGGATCCATTCTTTTCTCCCTTAAATGAATGTAAAATGTAGTCATATTGTGATAGTGAAGTGCCCCTAGGTGGCAGCTGATGCTATTTTGTTGCACAATACCATGTCTAGTAAAGCCTGCTGTCTGGTTGGTTCCAGAATTTGCCGTCCTAAGAAACGATCCAGAAAATATTCTGAACTCCTCATTTAGGTTATCCTTACCTGTCTCATTATTCCGGCCTGTATGGATGAAAAGCCCTCATGATTGTCTACCTTTCTGAGTAACTCATTATTTCTTCCTTTTATGCAACAATGACAAATCAGGAAACAGAAAGGAAGAAAGAACTTAGGAACATCACAACCAGCAGAGAAATAGTACGTGCAAATTGCTGAAGCTGTGAGCTGACACGCACCTCGGTCCTAATGGACTTCATCTAGGTTCTTAAACTAAGTGACCAGTTTGTTAGTTGAAGCATTGGTTTTAATTTTTGCAAACTCCCTTGATTCAGTGATGGTCCTGTTAGATTGCAAGATAGCAAATGTCTCTCCTTTATTCATAAAGGGAAAGAGACAAAAAGCAGAAAACAACAGGCAAGTTAGTTCTACATCTGTGATAGTGAAATTGTTAGAAGCTATTACAGAGGAAGTTCCAGAAGAGCACTTGAATAAGCTGAAGATAATCAGACCAACGTGGTGTTGTGAAAGGGAAATCATGCTTGACTGATCAGTTGAAGGTTTTGAGGAGATAACACCTGGTGGTGTTAAAGGGGAAATAGTGGATGTACTGTATTTAACAAGCTGCCACATCAAAGGTCATTGTGGAAAATAAAAGCTTGTGGTGTAAAAGGTAACATTGGCATGAGTAGTAGGTCTGCTGGCTAACCTGAGAGTAGACATGAATGGGCATTTTTCAGGTTGGCAAGATGTAACAAATGGTGTGCTGTAGGGATCCGTGTTGGGAACGCAACTGTTTACAATTTATATGAATGACAATAAACTGAAAGTATGGCTGCCAAATTTTGCTGATGATGCCAAGTAACTTAAAAGGTTAGATTTTGTCAAGTAATTACGGTATGATCAAGGCACTTTGATCTTCTATTTTTACTCATCTATCTAAATAAGTTATCTTGAATCATACCCAGCTCTCAAAAGACAGTACGTGCTAAAGTAATTTTTGAGCATTTCTTAACATATTAACATTTCCAGACATAGGAAGTAATCACTTTGCTCTTCTTTGACAAAATTTTAAGATCTCTTTAGTTTGACCTTGCATCTATGTATTCTATTTATTTAATGCATTTTTTTAAAACAATGTGTAAATTCATCTCAAAAATGAACGTGCAGCCTGTTATGGGCCAGAGTAAACAAAATATATTAAGAAGATAGCCTAGACCTGAACTTTTTCTTATTTTTTAAAGGCAGATGTAAGGCGTTGTGTTCCGATACAATTCAATTGGTCAAACTATCAGGTTTGAAGCAAAACACACATTATTCTCACACTATAGTTAAAATACAAACAAAAGAAAGAAGAGTTAGAATAACTTAACTCTAATGGAAAACTTAAAAGAATATTAGATCATTTAATTACTAAACAACAACTGTTCCAGTATAGTAACATTCCATAAACGCACCCATGGTAAAGGCACGTTCAGAAAAATAGATTGTCTCTGCTGCAAGAATTGCATGGGAGACAAACTCCTGCTTTTGGCTGTACAGAGAAAGGAATAACAGCGCCTACGTCCAGCCTCAAGACTCCTGCAGATACTGAAAGCTAAAACTAAAACTCCTGGTTCTATGGGAGCTTGATCCCCACTCCTTCATAGAACATAGAACTGTACAGCACAGTACAGACCCTTCGGCCCATGCTGTTGTGCCGAACTTTTACCCTAAACCGAAGATCTATCTAACCTCCACCCCTACCTTATGCTATTATCCATCTGCCTATCTAATAGCCGCTTAAATGCCCCTAAAATTAATAAAATAGTAAATAAAATTTAATCTTTACTATTTCCCGGAACTTTACATTCTAAAGTGGACAGAACCATGTATTGCTTATTCGTTCATGGGATGTGGGTGTCACTGGCAAGCCAGCATTTACTGCCCAACCCTAGTTGTTCTGGAGAAGGTGGCAATGAGCTGCCGCCTTACATCCCTGTATTATTTGGAGTTCATGGGTGCCTACATTACTACTTGAAAGGAAGTTCCAGGATTTTTATCCAGTGCCAATGGAAAGATGGTGATGTAGTTCAAAGTCAGGATGGTGTGTGATTTGAACGGGAACTTTGTAGGTGGTACTGTTCCTGTGTGTCTGCTGCCCTTGTCCTTTGTAGGTGGTGGTAGAGGTCAAAGACTTAGAAGGTGCTGTCTTTGGTAAGTGCTATAGTGCATCTTGTAGATGGTAACACTCCTGCTGCGTTGATGTGTGTTAAGAGGGGAAACAGTTTTTGTTTCATTTTTAAGTACTGTAGAGTGTTGGGATGTCTGAAGTTTTGTTGATATGCATCTAAATTTGGTCTTTGAAATCCTTGTTTAGTGCAGTAGCAACAAGGGTAGAAGAGATATTTTCAAGAATTGAGCTGATGCCTACCAGCAAGATATCCTGTGACAGAGACACAAACAAATTCATCTATAAAAACACAGTGTAGGTTTCCTTCAGAGAGAAGCAGGTCATTCAGAGGGGAATAAAGGTTCTGTTACAATAGTAGTGCAGCTTAGCAGTTACCAAAACAGTCAGGGCAGAGGAGAATGAGTCCTTAGTGGCTTAAAGTCATTATGAAAGAGTTCCAAAAACAGAAGGCTGCAGAAGAGGACTTTAAGGAACCCATGTTAAGAAATGTAAGCTGTCTCACCGGTTTAAGGGCCTTGTGAAGAAACATTAACTAAAGAAACTCGGCAGAAAACTCTGGCAGCATCTGTGGAGAGAGAAACAGAGTTAACATTGAGTTCAATATAACTACATTTCAGAACAGTGGATGTCCCTACATTTCCAAGGTCTACTGTGGTTCAAGAAAGTGGCTTACCATTATTTTCCCCGGGACAATTTGAGATGGGCAATAAATGCTGACCTTGTCAGTGACACCCACATCCCATGAATGCATAAAGAAAATAAATACAAATTAAACTTTTGCATAACTTCTTCATATCAGACTCAAAACATTAACTCTGTTTCTGTCTTCAGATGCGAGTTTCTCTGGCATTTTCTAATTTGTTTATTGATTTCCAGCATCTGCATCTTTCATTTTAAATAGACCGTGAGTTTTATTCTTCCTGTCAAGCCAGGTTTCACTTTGGGGTCTTCCTTGTCCAATATGACCATCAGCTGGCGCCAGAACGCTGGCAAAACTCAGCGCAGCTTTGCGTGGAATTTAGGTGCAGTTTCTATGTACTTGGACAAAATCTATTCTACACTAAAGTCTCTGTCTGCTTAATAGTGGTGACGGAAGGGATATTTAAGGGTAAGATGAAGGACAGTAAACCAAAATGAGGATAAAGGACTTGAACAGGTGTTTCAAAAGGGATGAGTTAGGGAGACTGAAGGAGGAATATTGGTGGGAAAGTATATGGGAAATGTTACAACTTGGAAGGATATGAGAAGTGACAACAGAAGGAAGAAAATCCAGGGAAAGACGTCACAAATTTTCCAGCTGCATTCATCCTGCATAAAGCCTGTAGTGATCAGTGATTCTTTTCTCACCTTCTCTTACCCGAATAGTAAGACGACAAAGAGAAACAGACTTGAAAGCAGAAGAGACAGAATTAGAAGAGCAGCACAAACAGTAGAGACTGGTAAGGAAGAACATTTCCTCGCTGTATGAAATACCAAGAAAAATTAGCTTTTGATATCTTTTAGACACATTTTAAATATTAGGAAATGAGTACTTATCATGCTATATTTAATACACCCAGTAGATATGTTGCAGCAGCATCACTGGGTGGGGAAAATGTCTTTTTGTTTGACAAATTTATGTATGTAGCCTTCATTCCAAATGTGGACATAATTCTAAATTCTCAAAAAAGACTAACAAAATTACTGACAATAAAATAAACATCAGATTAAATAAGACTTTTAATACAATAATGTTGAAATTTGAAGATTTGTAGCAAATATGCTTTAAGGGGAAGATCAAAAGCAGTGCAAGAAACAACATAATTTCCTGAAATGGAATTCAACACTGTAGCCATTTGCCAAGGACCTGTATTTTGGAAACTTATTTCTGATGTTCCTAACACTTAAGGTTATATCAGATTAATTGGAATACTGAAAAATGTAAGGATTTGTAGGAAAGCTTATTCAAAACTTGTGAATATCTAAGCTTTTGCACCTTGATAGTTGATCTGGCAGCATAATGCTGGTCTTCTGTCAGCACAGTGAAAGGGCATGCACGCATTATTGGCCAAAGAATAAGATTCATAGCAATAGTTAAGTCTTAACTGTTGTCCCTCCTGCAAGATTTTGCCCATTGTTGTATTTGTCCTCTATCCATCTGTGCTGACCTGTATGGTGTAATCAACCTAATGCCTCAGTTTGAAAAGACAAAAGGGATTTAAGCAATCATATAAACCTTTCTAGTATGCCTATCAACACTATCCAAACGCTTCCATTATTCTGACGATAAGGCCACTTGTGAGTAATCACAAAGTCTATACTCTGGAAAATGCTTCCTAATTTGGTCCACTTCTTCATAAATTTCATAATGCCCATTACCAGGCATTTTAATCATTCTACAGATATGACCCTTTTCTTGCTGCAAATGCAAAGACTTGATTGCTTGGGATTGTTATTTTTTTAAAAATGTTACATGGATGCAAGTTATTATCCTCAATCATAGAAGAAAGGAATAGCAAATTACAGTTTCCATTTCCAATTATTATCTAATGACTCAATGAGACTTCACACATGAAAAATCACTAATTACATGAGGTACTGAAGAAATGCAGTTAAGCCATACTCCAACATCAGTCACCAACTCGGCAGAGGTGGGGAAGGAAAACAATTATATTGGTATGTATTATTCATGGTTCTTGGAAACCTTCAAACACTGATTTTATTCTTGTTATTGCAGGGGACTTAATGGCTCACATTGAAGGCAAATCGAACCAGAAACAAATGTGTGCAAATATGCAGATGAACCAATGTTCTTCCCTTGTTCATTTTTATGGAAAGAGAAGTATATAACTGATACTCTGTAACTATTGGCTGTATTTATAGATTACCTTAATTCTTTCACTTGATCTATTGTATTTATTCTTCAAAGATGTCACCTGATTGTGAGGTGTAGTTTAATGGACACTCGAATGAGTCTTACCAATGCATGCTGAACAAACACTACCAAACAATGTTGATGTCCGTGTATTTCCATCCATAAATTCAATTCAGAAAGGAATCCTGTTTTGCTTCCTCTGTTTCCAGAGCTTGGAGGAATTCCTGTCGTTGATAGCACTGCTGTTTCAGCTGAAGTTGGTTCACTTTCTTTATCACCCATTCATCCAGGAAAAATTATTTCTATTAAAAATATTTTGGCATACATTTACAGGGCTTTCTTCCCTAATGTCATAATCCTGATTGATCCAGGACAAGAATGTGAGTAGAATTCTCAAAACATGTATTACAATACAACATATTTGGCTATGAATAAATCTATCAGGACGACATTGTAGTTATGAGGGATTAAATGGTAGCCAAATTGTGAGCACAGTTTACAATCATAACAAGGAAAATTTTGGGGTGTATAAAAAGCAACTGGTTCTCTGCTGCCAGTGTTGTACTCCTTGCAGAAGTTGAAGTTCCACTTCAATATCTTGTTTTAAATTTCGTTCAAATGTACTGTAAGCGTGTGTTGTTATTTCTTTCTTTAACTGGACCAGTTGTACTTTTTTCAAAACAGTCACTGCAGACGTGAAGCCAAGTTCCAAATTGAAGAAACTATCACTTATTCATGAGGAAACAGATTCAGAAATGTATTCAACTAACAAAGTGGCTTCTGGTGTCCATAGGTTAGTGTTGTGCCACAGTAGATGTGATGATATATGAGTTATTCTTATAAATTAATGCACAAAGTTTAAAAATATGCAAATTACATTGTAATGAAGAAGCATTTGGGGGCCGATGGTGGGAGTGATGATATCACTGGGTTAGTGATCCAGAGTTGCAGCATAATGCTCTGGAGACTAGGGTTCAAATGTCATCATTGCAGCTGGTGGAATTTAAATTCAGTGAATAAGTTCAATTTTTTTTAAAATGTGGAATTGAAGGCTAATCTCAGTAATGACACTATTAAACAACCATTAGCTGTTATATTGAAACAGATGGGTTTATAATGTCATGTTTGAGGGTTCTTCTAGTACTAGGGTACTGTCTCTGTCTCTGAGCCAGGAGACCTGGGTCCACATTTCATGTGCTCCAAAAGTATGTAATATCTCTGAAGAAGCTGATTAGAAAATATTTCCAATGACCTATTTGGAAAAAAAATTGCCATCCTTACTTGGTCTTAATGACATGTAACTCCAGACCCACAGTAGTGATTAACTCTTAAGTGTTGTCTAAAATGACCTTGTAAGCCACTTGATTGTGTCGAACTGCTAGAGAATGGACTGCTGTGGTTCATGAAGGCTGTTGACCATCACCACCACTTTAAAAGCAATTAGGAAATGGCAAGAACCACTGGCCTTGTCAATATCATCTGCATCCCTTGAGATAAACTTTTTAAAAAAAAAACAGATCAATCAATTAATAGGCCACTCAGAATTGGTGGGCAACCAGTGGACCTGGGAAATCCTTTTTGGATGGACTTGGGGAAGGGGCAGCCAGTGAGCAATTCCAGTGGGGAAAGGAAGTGCTGCTTGGGTAGAGTGAGAAAGTGCGATAAATTGGACAGCTTTCACTAATGTTTCAAATGGTTTGCAAACACCAAGGAATAAAACATCTCAGAATTTAGTCTGCAGGAGAATTACCTTCAGGTGGATGAATCTGTTGACAAAGGTGCTTTACACAACATTTCTGGCCCTTTATGTATGGATGGGCAGAATCGTATGGATCTCTGACCTCCCAATTTTGTTGGCTTTAGGAAAGAATCCAGAGTTCACGCACTGAAGAATTAGATCTCTAAATTTTTTTGGCTTTTTATGTCATTTCATTCTTATGTCTTTGACTTTTCAAAAATGAAGTATTCTTACTAAAACAGAGCATTTTATTTCTGAATTTATTAAAATGAAGTGTCATATTTTAAAGTTATTCAATGTGTTATGAAGAAAAATACTTTGTAAAGAAAAAAAGTTTCAAGGCTGTGCACTGGTTATCAGAACAGATCCAAATTAACCAAGATCTTTAAAGGAGAAGAGAGGGATTTGAGTGTTTTAGGATGTGAATGCTAGAAGAAAAATGTCTGAAGGCACAGTTGTCAGGTGAGGTGAAGGGGGGGAAGTATTTGACACTTTTTTTTTTAATGCTTAAAGTAATAGCATCCTTATTCTTAAGGAGTATGCATCGGTCCCAAATGAAAAGAACTATCCGAAGAAACATTTTGAAGACCAAAAAAGAAACACTGCCCTTTGAGAACAGGAGTCCTAGTCTTCAGCAATGGAAGGTGTGTTTACTGTTGGAAGTCATAAAATTGCTAGTTATTTCTTATTGCACTGGTGACTTTAAATTCAAGTTTGTTCAGTAGTTTTCCTGAGTTTGTAAACTAATTTTATATAGTGATCTCATATTTAAATATAGAGCCCTAGCTTACCAAGGAAATGGTTGGAATGCAACTTAAATGTAACTGTGAAGTGTTTATTTTGGGTAAAGCATCTGCTTTAAATTGATATGCCAAACAACCAACTTCTACTGTGCCTCCTTTTGCGTTGCCTCTTCCTGTATCCAGAACAAGATGAAATCATAATTTTAAAAATACTTCAAAACATGCAATTTTTTCTTTCACCACATTCTCCTTTTTACTTTTGGGTAATAATTCCTACAATTTTCATCCATTATTAATTCACACCTGCCCCTCAATTCTAGGCAGTATGTATTTATATAGTTAAAATAAATTGATTTTTTCTGAGACTTAAAAATGGCCTAACACAAGGGTGGGAAAACCATGGGTGGTGGCCACATCCATGCTTTTGATTAGGCCTGTGGCCACTCGGGCCATCCAGGTGTCCAATGAACACAAGAAGCAATTTAAGGTAAGTTAGCCAGCTATTAGGTATATGTAAGCGTAATAAGATTATAATGGGGATTTTAATTTTCCAAACATTGACTGGGGCTACCATAGTGTTAAAGATTTGAATGGTGAAGAATTTATCCGATGTGTTTAAAAAAAATTTTCTTTTGCCAATATGTGAATGCTTCTACTAGAGAGTGCAAAACTAGACCTTCTTTTAGGCAATAAGGCAGGGCAGGTGAATGAAGTAAAAGTGGGGGAACACTTTAGGTCTAGCGATCATAATTCTATTAGTTTCAGAATAGTTATGGAAAAGGATAAGCATCACAAAAATTAAAGTTTTCAATTGGCGTATGGCAAATTTTAATTTTATAAGACAAGAACTTTCAAATGTTGATTGGAATAGACTGTTTGCAGGTAAAAGGACGTCTGACAAGTGGGAGGCGTCCATGTGTGTGATGACGAGAGTTCGGAGGCATTTTGTTCCTGTTAGAGTAAAGGGTAAGGCTGGTAAGATTAAGAAGCAATGGATGAATAAAGATATTGAGGTTCTAGTCAAGAATAAAAGGGAATCTTATTTTAGGTATAGACAACTTGGTTCAATTGAGATAACAAGGTGTAGAGCTGGATGAACACAGCAGGCCAAGCAGCATCAGAGGAGTAGGAAAGCTGACATTTTTTGGGTCTGGATTCTTCTTCAGGAATGGGGGAGGAGAAGGGGATTCTGAAATACATAGAGAGAGAGGGGGAGGCGGATGGAAAATGGATAAAGGAGCAGATAGGTGGAGAGGAGACGGACAGGTCAAAGAGGCGGGGATGGAGCCAGTAAAGGAGAGTGTAGGTGGGGAGTTAGGGTGGGGGTTGGTCAGTCCAGGGAAGACGGATAGGTCAAGGAGGCAGGGATGAGGCTGGTAGGTAGGAGGTGGGGGTGGGTTCAATTGAATCTCTTAATCAATATAAGAGTGTAGGGGCAAAGAGGGGATATGAGATAGCATTGGCAGATAAGCTTAAGGATAATCCAAAGAGATTCAACAAATACATTAAGAGCAAGAGGGTAACCAGAGAGAGAGTAGAACCACTTAAAGATCAGGGAGGTTGACTTTGTGTTGAACCCCAGGAGATGGGAGAGGTATTAAATGAATATTTCCCATCAGCTTTTACTATGGAGAAGGAAATGGAATCTAGAGAATGCAGAGAAATAAACGTTGATGTTTTAACAACAGTTCACATTACAGAAGAGGAAGTTCAGGAGGTCTCAGAATGTAAAGGCAGATAAGTCTCCAGTACCTGATGTAATGTATCGCAGAATGTTGTGGGAAGTAAGGAAGGAAATTGAGACCCCTTTCAGAAATATTTGCATCATCTGTAAATACGGATGAGGTGCCTGATGACTGGAGGGTGGCTAATGTTGTACCTTTATTAAGAAAAGTTGTAAGGAGAAACAGGGAAACTATAGACTTGTGAGTCTGACTTTGGTTGTGGGTAAATTGTTGGAAGTGATTATAAAAGATTGAATTAATGGACATTTAGAGAGGCAAAAATTGGTTATGGATAGTCAGCATGGTTTTGAGTGAGGAAAATTATGTCTCTCAAACTCTTATTTTTGAGGAAGTTACCAAAAAGACTGGCAGAGCAGTAGATGTTGTGTATTTGGATTTTAGTAAAGCCCTTGACAAGGTTCTACAAGGTAGACTAATTAGTGAAGTTAGGTCAATTGGCGTAATGGTGGAGGCTTGCTTTTTGGACTGGAGGCCTGTGACCAGTAGTGTTCCACAGAGATTGGTTCTGGGTTCACTTTTGTATGTCATTTATATAAATGATTTGGATGAGAATATAGAACACATAGTTAGTACATTATAAGATAACACAGTGTGGAGCTGGAGGAACACAGCAGGCCAGGCAGCAGCATCAGAGGAGCAGGAAAGCTGATGTTTCGGGTCAGGACCCTTCTTCTGAAAAAGGGTCCCGACCCGAAACGTCAGCTGGCCTGCTGTGTTCCTCCAGCTCCACACTGTGTTATCTCAGACTCCAGCATCGGCAGTTCTAACTATCTCTGAATGGTTAGTACATTTGTGGATGACACCAAAATTGGTGGCATAGTAGACAGTGAAGAAGGTTGTCTAAGATTACAGTGGGATCTTGATCAAATAGGTCAATGGGCTGAGAAATGGCAGATGGAGTTCAATCGGGATAAATGTGAAGTATTGCATTTTGATACAACAAATGAGTAGGGCTTATCCAATTAATGGTAGGGCCTTGGATAGTGTGGTAGAACAGAGGGACCTAGGGGTTCAGGTACATTATTCTTTGAAGGTTGCTTCACATATTGACAGTGTGGTTAAAAAGATGTTTGGCATGCTTGTCTTCATTGCTCAGACCTTTGAGTATAGGAATTGGGAAATCGTGTTGAGATTGTACAGGACATTGATGGGGCGTCTTCTGGAATACTGTGTCCAGTTCTGGTTGCCCAAGCTAGAAAGGTTTCAGAAGAGATTTACCCGGATGTTGCCGGATATGGAAGGTTTGAGTTATAAAGATAGGCTGGGACCTTTTTCACTGGTCCATAGGAGGTTGAAATGCGACCTGATAGTTTATAAAATAATGAGGGATATAATCATGTTAATGGAAGTTGTCTTTTCCCTAGGATGGGGGATTTCAAGACTAGAGGGCACACTAAAGTGAGAAGAGAGATTTTAAAAAAATTTGCCTCATGATTTTTTTTTAAAGAGGGTTGTTCGTGTGTGGAATGAACCTCCTGATGAAGCGATATGATATGGGTACAAACACATTGTTTAAAAGACATTTAGGCAAGTACATGAATAGGAAAGGTTTGGAGGGATATGAGCCAGGAGCAGGCAGGTGGGACTAGTTTAGTTTGGAATTGTGTTAAACATGGACTGGTTGGACCGAAGGGTCTGTTTCCGTGCCGTACGACTCTATTGGTGGCTGAATGTGGATATTTCTTGAGGAATGTAGCTGCCACATAAGAGGAGAGCAGCATCGTGTAAGTAAATTAGCAGATTCAGAAATCAGAAAAATGGTGAGGGCCAATTGGGATATTGGACAACAGGCTGTAATTTAACATCTGACATTTCAGTCGTGTATCTGGATCCCAAGCTCCTTTTACACAGTCATTGCTTATAGATGTTCATAATTGAGAAAATGCAATCTGTTTTACTTTGGCTGTAGAGTGATGGCTTTCTATTCCCCTGTGCTGAAATCCATTTGCCACAATTTGCCCAGGTGCGTAATTAAGCAATACACTATTGTTCTATCATCTATACTGCTTATAATACCATGTTGGTACCATTAGTGAATTTGGATATGTAGCTTTCTTTGCCCTTGTCTAAATTAATAAATATATGAATAATTGAGGTCTCAATACTGAACCTTATGAAAAGCCACTCACCACTTTCTACTCACTGAAGTGTGCTTAAGATTTCTGTTTACTCAGTTGCAAGTGTAACAACAGTTGACAATTTGAATTGCTGTCCATTATCCCTACTTTTTTTTTTTTCTCCTTCCATTCAGCCAGTTTCTTGACCAGATCAATAATTTACCTTCTATTCCATGAGCTTCACACTTAACTAAACAGGCTGATATAGAATCATAGAATCCCTACAGTGTGGAAACAGGCCCTTCGGCCCAACAAGTCCACACCGACCCTCAAAGCATCCCACCCAGACCCATCCCCCTATAACCCACCTAACCTACACATTCCTGAACACGATGGGCAATTTAGCATGGCCAATCCACCTAACCTGCACATCTTTGGACTGTGGGAGGAAACCGGAGCACCCGAAGGTAACCCCCACAGACATGGGGAGGACGTGCAAACACCACATAGACAGTCGTCCGAGGGTGGAATTGAACCTGGGTTCCTGGCGCTGTGAGGCAGCAGTACAAACCACTGAGTCACCGTGCTGTATGTGAGACTTTATCAAATGTCTTCTGGAAAGCTTTATAAAATAACATCCTTGAAATTGTGCTGTCCACTTATCTGAGCCACCTTTTTCAAAAAAAATTCAGATTTGTCAGTACAACCTGCCCTTTATGAAAAAAGCCACTAAAATATTAGCTGATGCTTCTTTGTATGTGACTGACAATTTAGTGTTAATCAATTGACTAATTAGTGAACAGTCAGTAGGATTGCTTAGCCTCGTATAACTGCTGTTGCACTCGCAGCTGAGTTATGAGAAATTTTAAGCACCCAACACGAATGAGTAGAATAGTAAGCAAAGGGAAAAAGCAAGATTTATCAGAAGATTTATTGAATTAGTTGCAGGTTTACCACTTTCAGAACAATATTGGTGATGTATTTTGGCAGATCTAATTAGTGAAGGATATACACAATGAATGATGGGGCTCTAGGGAGTATTGAGGAGCAAAGGGATCTCTGTGTACAAGTCCATAAGTCCTTGAAGGTGTCAGTGGGTGATGAAGAGGGTATACTGTGTGCTTTCATTCATTAGCTAGGGCACAGAATATAACAGCAAGGAAGCCTTGTTACAACTTTGGTTTGGCCACAGATTGAATACCATGTGCAGTCTGGTCACCACATGATCGGAATGATGTGATTGCATTGTTGAGGGTACAGAGGAGATTTACCATGATGTTGCCTGGAATGAAACATCTCAGTTATGTAGAGAGACTTGATAGACTGGGTATGTTTTCCTTAGAGCAGAGGACGCTGAGGGGGTGGTCTGAATGAAGTGTATAAAATTGAGTGGCATATATATGGTAGATCATGAGAATTTTTTCCTCATGGCAAATGTATTTAAGACCAGACGTCTTAAGGTGAGGAGTGAATGGTTTAGAGGAGATCGGAGAGAGATTGGGTGAAGTAAAAGAGGGTGGTAGATTTTTCAGAAATGTTGCCTGAGAAGGCGGTCGGGATAGGTACACTAGCAACATATAAAAAGCATTTGGATGAGCACTTAAAATGTCAGAGCATAGTAGGCTATAGACCAAGTTCAGGTAAATGGGATTAATGTAGTTCGGAGTTTGCTTGGCATTGACTCGAAGTTGGCTTGACTAAGCATTGACATGGTGGGCCAAAAAACCTGTTTTTATGCATTATGACTCTCTTACAATATTGTAATAAAACGGTGATCAGTAGGTCCAGTATCTGTGGTTGCGCTATCTTGGGCTGCCTCTCATACGGTGCCCCCCCCTCTCCCCGCTCTTCCCTGTCTTGTGCCTGCTACCCTCTACTACCTTCTGACCCCAGTAGAGACTGGTGGAGAACAAAAGCTACAATGACTTCAGAAAACAATTTGATGCTGCAGCATCAATGTCAGTCAATGGTCTAAAAGCTGCATTGTTTCCAACTGTAAGGATTGCAAAATTTTGTCACCTGAAAGATACCCCAGTTATTTCAAAAGCTCATTGACCTGTAAACTCAAACTCAATTTATGTTTCTATTTCACGTTTCCAGCATTTACCTTATTTTGCTACTTTTTTTAATGTAGTCATACAGCACAGAAACAGACCCTTTGGTCCAACCAGTCCATGTTGAACGTAATCCCAAACTAAACTAGTTCCACCTGCTAGTCCATGTCACTCCAAACCTTGCCTATTCATGCACTTATCCAAATGTCTTTTAAACGTAATTGTGCCCACATCCACCACTTCCTCAGGAAGTTCATTTCACACACGAACTACACTCTTGTAAAAAAAAAACTTGCCCCTCGTCTTCTTTAAATCTTCCTTCTCTCACCTTAAAAATGTATCCCCTATTCTTGAAATGCCCCACCCTAGGCAAAAGACAGCTACTATTAACCCTTTGTTTTTTCGGTTGCTTAACAAAATGCCGAAAAATTTTTTAAAAGGATACTTTCATTTCTTGTGTTTTGGAATCCATATTGCTATTTTTCAAAATATGCTTTTAATAACTTATTGCCTTGTTACATCATGACTGACTGGAGAGCAAACTGTTAATCTCATAACATTCTATCCTACTCAGTGCAAACATTTGTACACTTCAATTTATAGATTTTATCTGGACAAAATCTTTTACTTGGGTTGAAATTTGAAAAAGAGGCTCTAGATATTTGAAGTTTCTAAATTGCAAATTTGTTTCAGGAATTTACGCAGAATAATTCCAAAAATGCAAACTGTTCTGTGTACATTGAAGCTACTTCAGGTAAGAAAGTGCTTTTGAAATTTCTTAAATCTTTTAGCGACAATCAAGGAAGGTGTAATTTTTTTCTAAGCATAGAACATGTCCTTTAAAGGTTCCTTTGCATTTCCAGGAAGTTGATATGCTTTTGGCATTTTACATTTACCAATCCAAATTGTTCAAATAAACACAATGCTGGAGAAACTCAGCAGGTCTGGCAGCATCTGTAGAGAGAGAAAAATGGTTGACTTCTTCAACACCCAAACATTGTTATTAGTTAACATTCACTAACTGAGTTCGAAATGTTGCCGAACACTTCCAAAATTGTTGCTGTTTACAAACAGTATGTTCAGGAGTATGAAAAGCTAGCTTGGCATATATAAAGTGGCCGATTGCTCTTTATACTCTAGGTATTTCTCATATTTTTGTTTTAAAGCATTTAGCAACCCGCAGTCTTCCCCTATCAATAACGATTAAATTATAATAATATACTTGTGATTGGAAAGATCATGTTCATAGCTTCAAACAGATTTATATCTTTAGTAGCTAGAAAATTTATACAGAGAGCTGTCAGGAGATTTGTTCTGCATTTTGTCACTGGTTGATTTTAGGCAAACTATGTAGTGCAACCTTTAATGCAGATTTCAATTTTAGTGATTGTTTGTTTATTTGATTGTACTGGTTTAGATGATGTTTTGATGAAACTGTCTTCCATAGATTGAATTGCTCACATTTGTGAGTTTCTGCTAAATTGTATCTATTTGTCGAGACTTCGAGAAACGTTTTGAAGCTGATTCTTTTGGATACATGGATGCTCATATCCACGTTTCGCTGTAATTTGAATCTTTCCTTTTTGCGAATAAACTGGCTACAGTAGACTATAAAACTAATAAATGGCTAAGATTTTTAAATCACTGAGATAGCAAGAACTGCAGATGCTGGAGTCAGAGATAGCAAAGTGTGGACCTGGGGGAACACAGCAGGCCAGTTTAAAGTAGGGTTGCTCAAGTCATGAACTAGATGCCATTTACAGATGCTTCTTATTTGATCATATTTTTAGCTGTATTAATAGTCTGTATCCAGTTGTGGCTCTACATTCAAACTTCTTTTGAAATAATCCTTTTCCTTTGTCAAGTCACTTCACCTATGTAGAGGTCTGTAAAAAAGGAAGCTATAGAAATAGTGCATGTAATAATTATCGTTTTCAAAAATTATTTGGACACCAGAGCATTCCTTATGGTCACAAAAGAAACACAATCTTTAATAAAGAAAGGAATCAAAATGGAGATCTTGTGGGCCGCCTCTTGTCAATTGTCAGCAAAATTGTGCAATTTTGTTTTTAAGAAAATCATAATGTAATCAGAGAAAGTCCACATTGTTTTATGAATTCATTGGAAAGTATGAAGTTTTGTCATTAGCAAGTTTGGAAATAGCACATCTGGTCTCCACATCTAAATTGTTTACGTAAATTGTGAATAGCTGATCCTTATGGTACTCCACAAGTAACAGCCTACCGTTCTGACAATAGCCTGTTTATTCCTACTGTATTTTTTGTCTTTTAACTAATTTAGATCCATTCTGGTGTATTACCCCCAATCTCGTGTTCTATTTTTGTTTACTATCCTTCTTTTGTGAGACATCATCTACACATCTTCTAGTTCTCTTTATTAATGCTACATATAATATCATCAGAAAACTCCATCCGATCTGTTAACATGGATTTACAAAATGACTGCCTAATGTTACTGTTACTTTCAAAGTATCCAGTTATCCTTTCGAATAGATTGTAATATTTTCCCACTATCAATAATAGGTCTGCAGTTATCCATTGCTTCTCTTCCTTTCTTTGAACAGTGGAGTTACACTTGCGTTCGACAATGCAAGTACCTTGCCAGACTACAAAATTTTGAAAGATAACAAACAATGCATCCACTATGTCTATAGGCCCGTGAACTTTGCAGGTAATGGAAGAGGGAACTGTACGATGTGGTGTACCCTGATTCCAAAAGGCATTCAATGAGAGAGAATGAAGGAAAAAAGCCAAGCTATCTAAAAGTGGAATACTGTTTGTAATATCTTAAAACATCAAAATAAAATCTCATCTATTCCCCAACATGATCATTTTACAGTGAGTCAAATCCAAAGAATTTATCCTTCTATATCATTTATTTTTTAAGTTTGACATAACTGTTCTCCCAATTCTCTCATGTGAACTGTAAAATTGTTTTTTTACTCAAAAAAAAAAAAAAAATTGCTGGTTTAGACTTTCTTTTACTTGTCAGATTTCTAAATCAAACACCTGGTCTGGATGCTTCACAAGTTTAAGCATTTGTTCCAAAATAACTGCTTTCTCTGAACTGACCTATACTCCTTTCCAGCAGAGAAATTATATTTGTTTCTGACCTCAATCAGATCTCCTCAAACTGATCTATAAGCTTTCAATCTCTGGGTTTTCTAGGCTGAAATGAATCCTTGATTATTCTGATCCAAAAGCTGCCTATAATTCTCTTTAATCATTCATCCTGTCATAAACTCCACAGTATAAGTTAACACTCTTTTGTTCCCATTGCAGGGGGCTTGAAGCCACC
Organism: Rhincodon typus; assembly: GCF_021869965.1. Lineage (NCBI taxonomy): Eukaryota > Metazoa > Chordata > Chondrichthyes > Orectolobiformes > Rhincodontidae > Rhincodon > Rhincodon typus. Next base: position 47,365,674 of record NC_063343.1, on the reverse strand, counting down.
AGCTATGCAATGTATACTAGGTTACGTCCAGGTCTGAAAAGGACTCAGACTTTTTAAACTCTTCAAAAAAGTAACCAACACCTATGTGCCACTAGTTTTAATACCATTTTCAGAATTTGGATTTCATAGAACAAGATGAAAATGCCTGCAATTATTTCATAGGCCAAGAAAATAGAATCATGGAATCCTTGCAGTGCGGAAGCCCATCGAGCCAACACCAATTGTCCGAAGAGCATCTCAGCCAGACCCACCCCCTTGCCCTATCCCTGTAACCTTGCATTTCCCATTGCTAATCCATGTAGCCTGCACATCCCTAAACACTATGGACAATTTAGCACAGCCAGTCCACCCAAACTGCGCGTCTGTGGATTGAGTGAGGAAACCAGTGCAGACACAGAATGTGCAAACTGCACATGCAGTTGTTTGAGGCTGGAAACAAATCCAGATCCCTGGTGCTGTGAGGCAGCAGTGATCTGTAGTCTCTCGCAGGAGAAACAGTCTCTGCGCATCTACTCTGTCAAACCTTCTAATTATCTTGTACATTTAAAGAAAGTAGCCTCTCATTCTTCTAAACTCCAATGAGTACTTGCCCAACCTACTCAACCTCTCCTTACAAAACAAGTTCCAGGATCAGCCAAGCGAACTGTCTGCTTCCAATGCCAGTACATCTTTCCTTAGACAAGAGACCGCAACTCATCACAATATTCCAGCTCTTGTCTGACAAGTGCCTCAGATAGTTTTAGCTAGACCTTCTATTTTTATGCACCATTCTCTTTGAGATAAAGAGCAATATCCTATTTGTCTTCTCTGTTAGCCACTGAACTTGGATGCTAGCCGTTTCTGATTCATGCATAAGGACTTCCAAAACCCAGTATGCTGTAGCTTTCTGCAGTCTTTTTTCCACTATCTAATATTCAGCTCCTCTATTCTTCCAAAGTGAATAACCTCATTTTCCTACATTATATCCCATCTGCCAAATTTTTGCTCACTCACTTGATCCGTCTATAATCCCTGTGCAGACTGTGAGTCATCTTCACCACTTGCCTTTTCATCTATGTTTGTCACCTTTTGTGGCATTAACGAACTTGGAAATATTATATTTAATTCCCTTACACAAATTATTGACAAATCATTAGCGTGGAAGATTGCCAGGAGACTGTTGTAATAGTCACATGTCAGTGTGACAATAACATGAATGAGGAAATTAGCATAAAATGAGTAGAGAACAGATGCTCATTGCTTAATAGCATTTAACTATTTCTGTCAAAAGCTGCGCTGTGTCCCACTGACCATCGTTCCTGTGCTGGCAGATGCTACTGGCTCCTGGCTCAGTAACACTTCTTCATATTAAATATTTATTTTCCTAATCTTCACATTTGGTGTACCACCAGCCGTTTACAGCTTGACCAAACTTGTCGTTCCTCCAACTTAAGTCTTGAAGACATTCCTCCACATATTTGCCATTGCTGAATATGCCTTCAGCTGCCAGAAGCCAGTGCCAAGTCAGAAATATCGGCTATGGTTTAGTTAGGCTGAGCATGCAAGCAGAAACTATACCAGAGTGTTGCATTAGCAGTAGGACTGATTTAAGAAAGGCACCTGTCAGTTTCAAATAAGTATCAAAGCTATAATCTCTGAGATGAAAATGAACCAAGGCATTTCAAACATTGTCGACTATAAATAACAGCGCAGCTCCAATTCAGTAGATTTCATTAGGTCACCTTTCTCCGTTGCTCTGCAGGCACCAGGTGAAGGAGTACAGATTAAACAAAGAGAAATTGTTCCTACTAGCAGGAGGATTAGAAAAGTGAAAACTCGGATCTATGATGCCTTGCAAAAGAATCAGAAAAGTTAAGCATTTTGTTCGTTTAACACTGCACATTGTTTACCATCTGGAATGCACTGGCTGAAAAGTATAGTGAAAGCAGATTCAACAAGAAAATTCAAAATGGGACTGAAAGAAAGAAAATGGTATGGCGGCCTCCATAGATGGAGGATTTGAGTACAGGAACAGGGATCACTTGCTGCAGTTGTACAGGGCCTTTGTGAGACCTGGAATATTGTGTGCAGTTTTGGTCGTCATGTAGAAGATGGGACTAGCAGTAGCCCATTTGACCTCAAAGCTACTCTGCCATTCACTATGATCATGTCTGATCATTGAGCTCAATGCCCTAATCCCAACACCCCTTAAATCTATTTGGATGAGGTCGGAGACTGCAAGATAGATGAGCTGAACATGACACTGTGGTATAGTAAGTTCAAGTGGAAAGAGAAACAAGGAATGTAGTAGTATTAGATAGTATAGTGTGGGGGATTGACACCATCCTCTGTAGCAAAGAGTGAAAGAATTTAGATAGGTGTGCCTGCCTGGTGCCAGGGTTCGAGACATCAACTCAGGGCTGAAAAGGAACTTGCAGTGTGAGGGGAAGGATTCAGTGTTGATGCCAAGTAAAACTAGGAAAGAGGAGTGTTGCATTGAGTATATGAAGTTTCTAGGCTCTAAATTGAAAAGCAGAACCTCAGATTATAATTTCTGAATCATGGCCTAAGCCATGTGCAAATTGGCATAGGGTACATAAAATTAAATATGAATACATGGTTTAAAGACTGGAGTGGGAGGAGTGCGTTCTGGATCGTGAATCACTGGCGTCAACATAGGGAAAGGTGGAGGCTGCAATCCTGGGATGGTCTACACGAGTGATTGGGCCACTGTTCTTGCAACTCTGTAACTAGGTGTTGCGAAGTTGGTAGTGTATTTGTGGATTAGGAGGCAGGAAGTTGGAATTTGGTGTTTGTAAACTACTTGGGGGGTGGGGGGGGAAGGTTGCATGGTCCCTTTAAAAGGTCATGTGCTTTTTCTGTGCTTAGACATTCATTTTCAACAGCAGCAGCATGGAAGTTTGCAAGTACAGAGACAACACCCGAATTGAAACATTTGTACCAAAAGGGCATACAGTTAACAGGCAAAGCAGCAGTTTTTACCAAGACAAGCTTTTGAATTGAGCCAGTCAATTTGAAACAGGCACTGAGATACCATAAAAACCTAATTAAATTTAATTAAATGACAATATAGGACCAATCCTATTGTAAGAAATGTTGCTATATCATCAAGGATGTAAAACAAGAGAGCAGTTGGACAAAATCCCAGCGCTAACTGCCATCCGTCAGAGCTAACAGTCCTCGGCTCTCAAGAGAATAGCCGGCTCTCACAGCCTCCTCTATGTTTTAGAAAAAGCACCATCTGAATAACAACAGTGCCAACAGCACAGCTAGTTAATATTCCTGATGGAAGAATCGACAGGGAAGGCACAGAACATTCCAGAAGTCATGTGACCTGCCTATAATTTCGAGACTAAATTCTATTTTTTTCATATAAGTGGGACTTGTATTTATTAGAGCAGCATACTATTAGAATCTTGCTTTATTCAGGAATAGTTAGTAGTTAGAAAGGATTTATTTGGTTTGCTAATAGTATAGTTAATTTGTTCACTGTTAGAATTAGGTAAATAAATTGTTCCTTATTGATTTTAAAGTGAGTGTCAGGGATTTACTTTATTTAACAACTAGAAGTTGCTGAAAAGCAGGTTACGTAACTTTTCATACACCTTTTTTATAGGGCGAGGTGCTCCTCTTGAGGTGTTTCGGTTTTAGTTCTCAAGGGAGGGTGGGAGCTGGTGGTGGTCAACCTCCACTTTATAACACTAGGGAAGTAGAAAGAGTTTTAAACCAACTAGTGGGAGTAAGAAATCAAATGTAGAAAGGCATGATATGTTAAAGAATAGAGAACAAGTAAGAGGGAAATCGGGTTCAGAATGGCAGCAAAGGACAGAATACACCAAGATTCAAGGTATTTTACAATGGTAACAAACAAACAAACAAACAAAATTAAAGGCCGTCTGTGCATGCACATAGCATTCATAACAGTAAAGGAATTGATAATGCACATCGAAGGAAGTAAATATGACCTGTTATGATCTGATCAATGAAGTAGTTTACTTTGGTCGAAAATGGAAAAAGTGGGTTATTACTTGAAAGAGAATCATGCTAGAAACTTGGAAGTACCCAAGATTTCAGATGTTCTAGTGCTTGAGTCAAAGCTAGTGGGTAGATATGACATGCATTCAAGAAGGCTACTGGGATGCTATACTTTATTATGAGAGGGATTGTACATAAAAGTATGGATGTCATACTTCAATCATACAGGGTTTTAGTGAGACCACATCTTGAATACTGCATGCGGTTTCAGTTTTATTTAGGGAAGAGCGTAAGCGCATTTAAGGTGATATAGAAGAGCTTTACGACATTGATACCTGGAACGAATATGGTGTTTTCAGGATATGTTGGACAGACTGGGCTTGTTTTCTTGTGGCATTTGAAAGAGTGAGGGTTGACTTGTTTGCATTATATAAGATCCTGTATGGTCTTGACTAGATGCATGGAAAGGATGTTTCCTCTTGTGGGTGAGTCCAGAATGGGGGCGTTGCTTTTAAATTACAAGTGACCCCTTTTTAGAGCAGATGAGAATTTCTTTTTCCTGAGTTGTGCAACTTTGGAATTCTCTGCTTCGGAAGGTGGTAGAGGGGCGTTATTGAATGTTAAGGCAAAGGTAGATTCTTGTTAGCCAAGAGTTATTGGAGGCAGATTGTGATGTGGAATTGGGAACACAAACGTCTACCAGATATTATTACAGGCTTAGTGGTCCACTTGTGATCCTATGTTGTATGTTTGTATGTAGGTGCCACTGAAAAGATAACATGCAACAAGGGTGAACGACGTGGACAAGTATTGCATTAGCATGGCTAGAATTAACAGACAGGATATGAAGCAGGAATAAAGGGGTCATTTTCAAGTTTGGAGGCTTTACTTTGGTGGGATGCCATCAATATCTGTGCTGGGGCTTCAGCTATTTGCAAATTATGTAGTGACTTGACAAAGACTATATTTTATATTGATTTGTTGATACAAAGCTAGATGTGGTTGTAAACTGAGGGATGTGCGCAAAGTGGCTGCAAAGAAATGTAGGAAGATGAAGTTAATGGACATCAAGGTGACAGTTGAATATAATGTGAGGCCATTCACTGGTAGTAAGAACAGGAAAGCAAAATATCTTCTACAAGATGTGAAATTTGAAAACGTTGACACTCTGATATGAGTATGCTCATACGATGAACACAGTCAGTAAGCAGGTACAGCAAAACTTTGAGAACAAAAATGGCATGTTAACCTTAAGGGGATTAGAGTACAAAGAATAAGATGCTTCATCTATTGTATGGGACTTTGAGACATCAACAGTACTGTAGTTTTAGTTTCCAGTGGAAGGAATGATATACTTGGCTTGCAGGCATTACAGTGAAGGTTAGCTAGATTTGGTACTGGGATGAGATGATTGCCCTATGATTAGAGGCTGAGTATATTGAGCTAATATCAATTTCATTAATAAAAGTGATCTCGCTGAAACATATAAGATTCTGATGGCAGTTGATAGAATAAGGACAGAGGGGCTGCTTGTGTTGACTGGGGTACCCAACACCCGTGGACACAGGATATCGGATTGATCATTTAGGATTGAGATGAGGAGAAATTCCTTCACTCAAAAGGAGCATAAGAAATATGAGCAAGGGTTGGCCAGTCAGCCCATCAAACCTGTCCTGCCATTCCATACGATCATAGCTGATCTACCTGAGGCTTCAACTCCTCTTTCATGCCAGCCCTCATAGCCTTCACTTCTCTGCTTTTAAAATTCTTGTGGATCTTTGGAATTCCCTATTCCAGAGATTTATGGATGCTGTGTTGTTGAGTATTTTAAGATGGATCTCTGATCACTCTGGCAAGTAAGGGATGTGGGGAGTTGGTAGGTAAGTGGAATTAAGGTGGAAGATCAGCGATGATCGTTAAGTGGTAGAGCAAGTATGAGGTACTGTATTGCTTAGTACTCCAATTTCATCTGTTATTTTCTGTACATTTGTCCTCAGGATGCCACATGCAACTTAACTCTTTGACCAGGTTTTTGTTATTTGTCCTAATGTCACTTCTTTTGGGTTGGTGTCAGTTTGGCCTGATTAGTTTTTGAAGTACCGTGAGAAATTTTACTCAACTTGCATGTATTTAGCATTTTTAATTTGCGTCCTTAAAATTGAACTAAGATAACATGCCAAAATAACATTTCCAACGTTTTCTCCTCTATAGAAGAACTTTGTCTAACAACTGAAACTTTGGCTTACCTCTTGCCTTCATCGGATTCAGAGTTGCTTGTGGACAGCAGTTCCTCCACTGGAGCAGAAAGTTGTTCTTCAGTGGAAATATTCAGAGAGGCAGAAGGTAAGAGAGAAGAGAACAAACCCAGCTACAAATGGCAAACTTGTTCAAACATCTTTCACAGCATAGTTTGTTTATTGTGTTTGTTTTCATCATTGTGATATTTATTCTTTAATTTATATTGCCTTTAGTCCATATTCGTGAAGATTAATAGACAGCATGTTACCTATAATAAGTTAGTTGGGTCCTGGTGTAGCAATCTATCTGACAGCTAGGATTTGTAAGCAGATATCCAGCATCCTGTAGTTGGAAGTTTTACTAATTTGTGAATGATTAATTGTAATCATAATCTAGTATTTTTGTTGGAGCGCCAGTATTCTACATGAGCTGTAAAGAATTAGTTTCATGGGAAGGGTTAAAAGGCAGGGAGTAATTGTAAATGAGTGGTAATATAATTTAGAATTCAAACCCAGATTAAAATAATGCATTCTGTACTCCTTTTTTTCAAATAGTAATTCAGATTTGCAAGTAGAGGAACTGTAGCTAGGGAAGGGTGTAGTTGCATTATATTATAAGCTTGAATTTATGAATAAAAGTGCAATAGTACTATTTGATCTTGCAAGATATTACAGATAGTGAACCTTTTTCCTTGAGACATACTGTGGTGATGTTAGTGATTTTGTCGTTTAATTACACTTGAGTGTAGTTTTATCAACCTAGCATGGAATTTCCCCTCCCTGGAGGTGGTGAGAAGGAGAAATAATTGATCTCTTGGAGAGAAACTGCCCCATCTCACCACCTGTGCGATTTATACGCTGGGCAAGAATGTTCATGAGCGATTTTCTTGACTTGCCAGTAATTTAGGCCCTGAAGTGGTCAATTAGTGGCCACTTATGGGCCTCAACATGCTCCTTCCATGATCACCTACAGTGGAGAAAGATAGCTAGTTTCAGGATGGGTTGGTGCTTCAATTGCTCCAATCTTGGGCCATTCAGAGGCATGGATGACAGGAAATGTGTGACCACTGAACGCCACATTGCAACAAGTGGCAAAATAAGACCTGCCGTATCATCACTAGATCCCCCAAGGCGTAGACCTCTACCTTATGGAATTTACCAGATCTTCGGTACCTAGGCCTGTGAAAGGAAGCAATGCTTGTCCTTGCTTGCATGTCAGTTCTTATTCTGCTGATCAGCAGCACATCTGATGTTATTTCACTGGTGGCAGGTGCATGTTTGTTACCATCTGATATCCTCACCCTACACTTAGAAAACTCAGTGGAATAATTTAGCCCTGGCTCTCTTGTAACTGACGCACTATGTTGTCACACTTTGTGTTTTCTCTAGTCTGCTTCTCATTGCCACTGCAATAGTTGACATGTAAAATTATTATTCTATTACTGATTCAAATCAATTTCTCCATCCCTTCCTCAATAATCAACCTCCTATTCTCAACAGTTAATTTCCTAATGATTTGTAACCCTCTACATTTTCCCATTTATAAAAGAGAAGGTAAGACAAAATGGTCAAGTAGACGTTCTTTTCTTAAAATGAATGAAGTAGGAAGCAGTGGGATCAACAGGGTGTTACTCGGACCGTTCTTTGGCAATGGAGAAATGGGGATGGCCATTAGAACTGGTAAATGTATTAGGTGATTGTTGTTAATGCAGAGATAGATTCTTGTTAGCCAAGAGTTGCTGGAGGTAGATGGTAATGTGGAATTGGAAACACAAACATCAGCCAGATATTATTGATTGGCACAGGCCTAATGGTCCACTTCTTCTGTTCCTATTTTGTACGTTTGTATGTAGGTGCCACTGTACAGCTAACATGCAACAAGGATGTATGACATTGACAGATGTTGCATTAGCATGGCTAGAATTAACAGACAGGAAATGAAGTGGGGATAAAGGGGGTATTTTCAAGTTTGGAGGCTGTAACTTGGTGGAATGCCATCAATATCAGTGCTGGGGCTTCAGCCATTTGGAAAATTACGTTAATGACTTGGACAAAGACTGGTTCATAGTTCATAGAATCCCTACAGTGTGGAAACAGCCCCTTCGGTCCAACACGTCCACACCGACCCACAGAGCAAGCCATCCCCCTAATCTACACATCACTGAACACTACGGGCAATTTAGCATGGCCAGTCTATCTAGCCTGCACATCTTTGGACAGTGAGAGGAATCCAGAGCACCCAGAGGAAACCCATGCAGACACGGGGAAAATGTGCAAACTCTACACAGACACTCACCAGAGGGTGCAGTGAGGCAGTAGTGCTAACCACTGAGCCACCATGCCACCTTAAGAAGCATGGTGGACTTCCATTAGTTGGAATTGAACCAGCAACCTAAGGATGATGGTTTTGTGACACACTACAGTCTGCCACTCTACCAGCTGAGCTATTGAACGAGAGCTGGTTGATAGGTGAAGCACAGGCATTTGGCATGCACTTAGTGATGTTGAACTGATGTCAGCAATAAAGTAAATGTCATGATCTGCACAATAACTTGAAAACTTATTTCATTGACTCTTGGCTGCAACTTATGCCTTTCATCTCTGTGGAGTGCATTATGGATCCTGACAGATTATGATGTTGAAGTCTTTCAAGGACAACAATATTCATCAGGATTTTGGATTGCAGATTGAGAGATTCTCTGTGCTCTCCCAGAGTAGATGAACAAACATAGTTGGTCCTGCGTTATAGATAGATGAAGTATGGTGTGAAATGCAGCAGCTGGCAGTAGGAACTCCCGGTTGAAGGGTACAAGACACTTCAGCTGTGCTCAGCAGACACTGATGCTGATCTGATTCATGAAAAGAGAACTAGTAGAGCAGCAACGAGAAATGTTTATTCTTCTGTCACCATCTTCAGAAGTACCCTTTTAACCTAAAATATAGTCCATTTTGAAAATGATTGTTGTGATGTCGTGAGCAATTGCTCCTTCAATGAGAGCATGAGCATTGTCACGGAGAATCAGATATGCCAGGCCAGAGTGCATGAAGACCTATGCTAATGACAAACTCTCTCTGGCTGCAGATTTAAAGATCAAACATAGCATTCCCTTAGTGGCTGAAAGCCACACTGACAAACAGTAAAATGTTATTGAGATCTCTGCAAGCAGGGAAGTGTAGATGAAAGGGAGAATAGAGAACAGGCAAATGAAGCTGGGGATGCTAGTCTAGGCTGTTCCATTTCATTGCAGTCCATCTGCCTCAGACAGAAGGTCTTGTGCTATCTTATGCCTTTACTTAAGTGCAAGTAGAGCTCTCAGGTTCCAGAGTAGAGCAAGCATTGGAAGGAAACTAGGACTTCATCAGACCTCACTAGGATAGCGGTGGAAATCAAACTCTGGAGTCATCCCAAAAGTCAAATATTTTATCAAAGTATGCAAAATTCCACAGTTTTACCTGACTGTCTAGACCCAAGTTAGCAGAAAAAGTTGACTGGGTTCTCGAACTTTACACATATAAATAGTAATTCTTGTTTATTTTTAGAAAAAGGTTTTAATAACAGCTAAGCTACTATGAAATGTTGATATGTAACTACCGGTTAAAATTCTAACCCCTTTTATGAAACACCTCCTTCACATATGCAGACAAACACAAAAAGATTTTTTAAAAATATTGAGGGAAAAAACTTGGAAGACAATTCAATGGTCCCTCTCCTACAGTGCACATAGATGTTCTTCTTGGCTTGCCAGCATTTGCTGCTCCTTGAGCTTTCTTTTTCACATACTTTCGCTTTCAGGAGGCACAGAGCAACAGGTTCACAACTCAGACTTTGACTTGTCAGTTAAAAACGATACAGCAACTGGTGAGAGAAAATAAACTGGCTTTTTTCAGGCTTTTGACAGTTATTATTCCCCTTCTGGAGGTCCAAAAGCATGAATTGTTCATGCCCACAAGCCTTATAGCTATTTGGGAGACAATCAGTTGTTGGCGGCCAGAAGGCCTTTTTCAACACTGGTCACCACTGCACAGACTGAACAATTGGGGATGTTGGAGACCTGAAACAAACATAAACAGAAACTTCTGGAAAAACTCACCAGATCCAGTAGCATCTGTGGAGAGAAGACAGTTAACATTTTGAGTCCAGTGATCTTTCTTCAGACAGATATCAGCTATTTGTTGCTGGCCAAATTTCACCTTGTGGACACATCCTGGTGCTAATTTCTCTGTATCTAAACTTGCCCTGTTGGTCGAACAGACAAGTGTAAACAACATTGCAATAGGGATTGATAGCTTGCTTTTAAAATATGCAGCAACTACTTCCACAAACCTTTGGTTTCTTTTCCCCTTTCAGTCCACAATCCAATTTTCTTTTTATTTTAAAATTAGAAAATAGTCCTTTACGTGCCTTTAGCTCTATTCTGGAATATATAAGTAATAGGAAGAGGAAGAATTCATAGTTGCACAAAGAAATCATTAGGTATTTGTAACACATTTGTAATAAATGTTGCTTTAATTCCTCAAATAATAATGAGGAAAAGGGCTCTCTCTTTGTCACCGTGTCACCCATCATTCTTGTCGTGCATGCACTCTTGCTTGCTCCTAGTTTATTGCTCTCGGCCCTGTTCATGCCTGCATCCCCGTCTGCTCTCTCTCATTCTGTCGAGAACATGAAACCTCTTTCTTTGCTGTATTTAACATAACTTGTGTAATGATGCTGCTTCCTGTCAAAGTTTCTTCAATGTTAAAATGCATTTTATCTAAGTAGGATATTCCAATTTTTATGTATCTCATCCCATAATTTGAACAGTGATGCTAAAACAAAAAAATTCTTTTCAACATGTATACTGAGATTGTGATACCAGTTTGGCTTCCAGTTACAATAATATTGACTCCAAGCCTTTCTGCTTTTAGGGAGGGCAAGGAAATTGTAAACTTGAATAAAGACATCAAAACACATTGTGAATGTATACATTTAATCATTAAAAACAGATCAAGTTTCTACTAGTTTTACTTTGTTTAGACCATTTTTTTGTACACTAGAGGTGATTTTACTGTGTCAGTAACTGCAAGCCATATTTTTTTGAAACAAATTTAGGAGAATTTTGCGAACTCCAAGACCAAGTTGTTCAGTTTTGAAGTGAAATTTGGTTTGCATTGTAAATATTGTCATAGTATTTAATAACAAAATCAGAAATTGCTGGAAACACTCCAGCAACCACCTGTGGAAAGAAAGCAGAGTTAATGTTTCTGGTCCAGTGACCCTTCTTCAGAACTGATTGTAGCTAGGAAAAGGTTAGTGTATATGCTAGAAGAGAGGTCAGGGAAGGAGGAAGAAGTAAATGATAGTCCCCATTAGCAGCTGTTGATTCTCCCAAGCTGACTTTTACTCATTCCTTTGTCTGCCCAACTGTTCTACTTTGTCTCTGGGCTCCATCTTTACCTGTCACTTACTCCTACCCCTCCCCCACCCCTTCTCTAACATTATATACCAACCTTTTTCTTACCTAAAATCAGTTCTGAAGAAGGGTCGCTGGACCCAAAGCGTTAACTCTGCTTTATCTCCACAGATGCTGCCAGACCTGAGTTTTTCCAGCAATTTCTGATTTCCAGCATCCACAGTTCTTTAGGTTTTTTTGCATATACTTAATAAAGTTGACAAAAGTGATTCACAGGAAGTTGTGTGGTGCTGAAAGGATGTGCCCAAAGATGTAACATTTTTAATATCCACCTCCTGTAGTGTTTAAAACAAATCTTGTCCTAATGTCCTGAGGTGAAGCAGCCAAATGATCTTTATAATTAGGGTAGTCAGATGCATTTGAGTTCAGCTTTTGAAGCTAAACATGCTGCACTTAACTTTATCTTTCCGTTAAAAATTCCCATATCTATTTTTATAATGAAAACCGTTTGAATAAATTTGTCCCATTGCAAAACTGTAAGTTCTAAAACTCTGCAGCAGCATAAAGGCATTCCACAACAACTGAAGTCTTTTTATTGAATATAAAAGTTTTAATGTTTGCTTTTGCATCAGTAACAGTGAGAACAATCTTGATGCAAGATTGAGCCTTTGTTTTCCTTTCATGACATGCAGTCAATGCTTGACAAAGTGAAAAGTTGTGCATTTTTTCTGTGACAAGTTTATTAATTTCCAACCATCAAGCTTATCGAAGCTCATGATTTTTGCTCGTGTTGATTTTCAAAATGAAAATTTTATGGTTCCTCAAGACTCTTAGCCTCTGATTTCTGGTACTAACAATGTGTTACTGTCTTTCAGAGCATGCATCTGTTGTGAATCAGGAAGATATTTATTGGTTCTATTGTAAAAATTCTACACTTCTGGACAGTAGTAAAGCAGCAAACATTGATGTGATTGGCCAACCTTCAGATCTCTCTGAAATTCTGGGTAATCAGCTCTTTTACAACTACTTCATTTCAAAATCTTAAAATCTCTCAATGTTTGTTACAGGATTCCTTCAGTATATTGCAGTGTACTAATTTTTCTTTCTGTATCTCAGAACAGACTGGAAATCTCACAAGAGAAAGAAACTTCAATGGGTAAGGTGTTGCCATTTGGATCAGCATGAATGATAATGAGACTTTGTTTGGTTTTGTTATAAGAATGTACTGTAACTAAGTAGTGATGTCTGTACCATAAACTGCAGTAACTAAATTGCCTTTTATTAAATGCTGTTTGAAATCTCTGAGGTTGTAGTAAAATAAGTAATTTTATAGGGGTAGTAGGAACTGCAGATGCTGGAGAATCCGAGACGACAAGGTGCAGGGCTGGATGAACACAGCAGGCCAAGCAGCATCATAGGAGCAGAGAGGCTGACATTTCGGGCCTAGACCCTTCATCAGAAAAGGGGGAGGGGAAGGGGGTTCTGAAATAAATAGGGAGAGAGTGGGAGGTGGATAGAGGAGCGGATAAGTAGAGAGGAAACAAACAGGTCGAAGAGGCGGGGATGGAGCCAGTAAAGGTGAGTGTAGGTGGGGAGTTAGGGAGGGGATAGGTCAGTCCAGGGAGGACGGACAGGTCAAGGGGGCAGGATGAGGTTAGTCGGTAGGAGATGGAGGTGCGGCTTGAGGTGGGAGGAGGGGATAGGTGGGAGGAAGAACAGGTTAGGGAGGCAGGGACGAGCTGGACTGGTTTTGGGATGCGGTAGGGGGAGGGGAGATTTTGAAGCTTGTGAAATCCACATTGATACCATTGGGCTGCAGCGTTCCCAAGCGGAATATGAGTTGCTGTTCCTGCAACCTTCGGGTGGCATCGTTGTGGCACTGCAGGAGGCCCAGGATGGACATGTCGTCTGAGGAATGGGAGGGGGAGTTGAAATGGTTTGCGACTGGGAGCTGTAGTTGTTTATTGCGAACTGAGCATAGGTGTTCTGCAAAGCGGTCCCCGAGCCTCCGCTTGGTTTCCCCAATGTAGAGGAAGCCACACCGGGTACAGCAGATGCAGTATACCACATTGGCAGATGTGCAGGTGAACATCTGCTTGATGTGGAAAGTCTTCTTGGGGCATGGGATGAGTGTGAGGGAGGAGGTGTAGGGGCAGGTGTAGCACTTGCTGCGGTTGCAGGGAAAAGTGCCGGGTGTGGTGGGGCTGGAGGGGAGTGTGGAGCGGACAAGGGAGTCACGGAGAGAGTGGTCCCTCCGGAATGCAGATAAGGGTGGGGAGGGAAAGATGTCTTTGGTGGTGGGGTCGGATTGCAGATGGCGGAAGTGTCGGAGGATTATGCGTTGGATCCGGAGGTTGGTGGGGTGGTATGTGAGGACGAGGGGGATTCTTTTTTGGTTCTTATTGCGTGGACGGGGTGTGAGGGATGAGTTGCGGGAGATGTGGGAGACACGGTTGAGGGCGTTCTCGACCACTGAGGGGGGGGAAGTTACGGTCCTTGAAAAACGAGGACAACTGAGATGTATGGGAGTGGAATGCCTCATCCTGGGAGCAGATGCGGCGGAGGCGAAGGAATTGGGAATAGGGGATAGCATTTTTGCAGGAAGGTGGGTGGGAGGAGGAGTATTCTAGGTAGCTGTGGGAGTCGGTGGACTTGAAATGAATATCGGTTTCTAGGTGGTTGCCCGAGATGGAGACAGAGAGTTCCAGAAAGGGGAGAGAGGTGTTAGAGATGGTCCAGGTGAACTTAAGGTTGGGGTGGAAGGTGTTAGTGAAGTGGATGAACTGTTCGAGCTCCTTGTGGGAGCACGAGGCGGCACTGATACAGTCATCAGTGTAACGGAGGAAGAGGTGGGGTTTAGGGCCAGTGTAGGTACGGAAGAGGGATTGTTCCACGTAACCTACAAAGAGGCAGGCGTAGCTTGGGCCCATGCGGGTACCCATGGCTACCCCCTTTGTCTGTAGAAAGTGGGAGGAATTGAAAGAGAAGTTGTTGAGGGTGAGGACGAGTTCGGATGAGGGTGTCAGTGGAGGGGGACTGGTTGGGCCTGTGGGACAGGAAGAAGCGGAGGGCCTTAAGGCCATCTGCATGGGGAATGCAGGTGTAGAGGGACTGGACGTCCATGGTAAAGATGAGGTGTTGGGGACTGGGGAATTGGAAGTTCTGGAGGAGGTGGAGGGCGTGGGTGGTGTCACGGACATAGGTAGGGAGTTCCTGGACCAAGGGGGAGAAAATGGAGTCCAGATAGTTGGAGATCAGTTCGGTGGGGCAGGAGCAGGCGGAGACAATGGGTCGACCAGGGCATTCAGGTTTGTGGATTTTGGGAAGGAGATAGAAGCGGGCAGTGCGAGGTTGGGGAACGATGAGGTTGGAGGCCGTGGGTGGGAGATCACCTGAGGTGATGAGGTTGTGGATGGTTTGGGAGATGATGGTTTGGTGCTCGGGGGTGGGGTCATGATCAAGGGGGCGGTAGGAGGAGGTGTCAGAGAGTTGGCGTCCGGCCTCGGCGATGTAGAGGTCAGTGTGCCATACTACAACTGCGCCTCCCTTGTCCATGGGTTTTATGGTGAGGTTGGGATTGGAGTGGAGGGCTGCATGTTCTGCAGGGGAGAGGTTGGAATTGGCGAGAGGGGTGGAGAGGTTGAGGCGATTGATGTCTCGACGGCAGTTGGAGATGAAGAGTTCGAGGGAGGGTAGGAGGCCTTGGGGTGGTGTCCAGGACGAGGGGGTGTGTTGGAAGCGGGAGAATGGGTCAGTAGAGGGAGGGTTAGGTTCACGGTTGAAGAAGTAAGCGTGGAGGCAGAGGCGGCGGAAAAACTGCTCTATGAGTGGTATTCGTTGATCTGTGGGTGGAGGGGGATAAAGGTGAGCCCTTTACTGAGGACTGACCGTTCGTCCTCTGTAAGGGGTACGTCTGGGGGGATGGTGAAGACTCGGCAGGGCTGGCTGCTGCTGTCTCCTCAGGAGTTGCTGGCTGTGGAGGCGGTGGGCGGAGTTGCGCCGGCGTCGGCGGTGGGCGGAGTTGCACCAGTGGTGGGTGGAGTTGCGTCCGCGTCGGTGATGGGCGAAGCGGCGTCGGCGGTGGGAGGAGCGGGGTAGGCGGCGGCAGTAGCGCTGAGGGTGGTCGCGACTTCAATGTCGGTGGCAACGGCAGCGATGGTGTTCGCTGTCCCAGAAGTGGGGAACCCGGCGGTGGCGGATGTGACGTCATCTGTGGGTTCCCCGATAGTGACCTCATGGCCAATGGCGGCGGACGCATTGTGGGGAAGGTCCTGGGTACGGCTGGGGATTTGGGGGGAGGAAGCTCGTTTTGGGTGGTAGGCACCAGTAAGTTTACTGTACTTACGGTTTTTAGTGTCCAATAAAGCTGAGTAGAATTGTGAGTTCAGGTTGTGGATCCTACGAAGAATAAAAAACAGGAGAGGTCCTTTGCAGGTCTGGGAGAGGGAGGCTCTGAGCTGGGGTAGGCTTGATTGTCGTGCCTGGAGATGCCGGCGCATTGCTGCAAGTGTGTGTTTAGGAGTCGCAGGGAGAAACGCTTCTGAAGGATCTCAATGCCATGAGTGTAGATATTGTCATGGTTGGGCCCAAATTGGGAAGGCTTGAATGTGGATTGTAGTCCATTGGGGATGATCTGGTTCCGTAGGCAGGTGCTAAGGAAGGTGATGTGGCTGTAGTACCTGGTTTGCTTCAGGACATGGTCGAGCAGTTTCAGGGCCGAAGAGATTACAAGAGAGTTGCAGTGGGAGAGAGATCCCCTGAGGTTTGTCCGGAGGGAGGAGGGTAACTTCTTCAGGCTAGGCATCCTTAGACGAGGCTTCGCAGTGGGGTTAAAATTGAATCAGAGATAGTAGGAACTGCAGATGCTGGAGAATCCGAGACAAGGTGCAGGGCTGGATGAACACAGCAGGCCAAGCAGATTTCACAAGCTTCAAAATCTCCCCTCCCCCTACCGCATCCCAAAACCAGTCCAGCTCGTCCCTGCCTCCCTAACCTGTTCTTCCTCCCACCTATCCCCTCCTCCCACCTCAAGCCGCACCTCCATCTCCTACCGACTAACCTCATCCCGCCCCCTTGACCTGTCCGTCCTCCCTGGACTGACCTATCCCCTCCCTAACTCCCCACCTACACTCACCTTTGCTGGCCCCATCCCCACCTCTTCGACCTGTTTGTTTCCTCTCCACCTATCCTCTCCTCTATCCATCTTCTATCCGCCTCCCACTCTCCCTATTTATTTCAGAACCCCCTTCCCCTCCCACTTTTCTGAAGAAGGGTCTAGGCCTGAAACGTCAGCCTCTCTGCTCCTATGATGCTGCTTGGCCTGCTGTGTTCATCCAGCCCTGCACCTTGTTGTCTCTAAGTAATTTTATACTTGCCCAGCCTTTTTAATAAATCTATCGGTCTACCTTGATATCTATGGCCTATGAAATTGGGAGGCTTCAGATTGATTGTGCTCAGCTCTGTTGCTATAGAATCAGGAGGTGCTAGCTGATGTTCTCTCACGTTTTTATATATAGCAAGTATGTACGTGCCTGTGCTGGAGCTGGGGTAAGCTTAAAAATAACAAAATTTGTTAGGGGTAATTACATGGCTGAAATTCCTGACTTCATCCTTAACTAGTTGTGAAAGTATATTCTATTTCAGCATATTTCAGAACTGCCTAGAATCTGTAAATCGTACACAGGTTAAAAAAATTGAGGAAAGTTATTTTTTTTCTTTTAATCCAAGAAGCTTCACGTAAAAGAGACGGAGAAAGAATCAACGCCAAAGAGAAGAATTCTGTAGTCATTGTTGGGAAAGCTTTAGAGAAATTCCTTGAAAATGAGGAAACATATCGTGAGGCAGATACATTTTAGGCAAAGACCTTGAGTGAAGTTTGAAATCTGAATTTATCAGCAACGACCTTCATTATTATCATATTTGGGATATCCGGTCATTCTTGCTTCAAGTTGTGTGTCTTGACTGGCTGCCACAGAAGTCAGTACACCAAGGCGCACTCAGCAGAAGTAGAGGTCACAAGATTGTAGCAAACCAGCCAGTACTCTAAGCATACAATTGCATTTGTCCAAAAATCCAGCTTTGTTTATAAAAACAAAAATGCAGGCACTATATTTTTGCAGTTATAGATTACTCAAGTTACTCAGTATACATGGTTGCAAATTATCATTCATTAACAAACATGTGTTAACTTTGGTCAGTTTCATTCACCCTATTTAAGCTTTTCTGGACTGCCTTCTATGCCAGCATTCCTCAGATAAAAGGCCCAAAACTGTTGACAGTATTCTAGCTATGATCTGACCCATTTCTTGTGTAGTTGTAGCAAAATCTCACTACCTTTATACTCCAAACCGTTTGAAATAATGGCCAACATTCTATTTACCTTTCCTATTACCTGTTGATCTTGCATCCTGGCTTTTTATGATTCATGGATAAGGACTTCCAAATCTCTCTCCTGTTGATTTCAGCAGTCTTTCTCTTTTTAAATAATAATTAGCTTCTCTATTTTTCTTACCAAAATGTGTAACCTCACGTTTTTCCACATTATATTCCATCTGCCAAGTTTCTGCCCACTTGCTTAACCTGTCTATATCTCTCTGCAGCTTCTGTGACGTTCTTGTCACTTGCCTTTCCAACCTTTTTTATTTGTGTCATTCACAAACTTGGCTATAATATATTTACTTTCCTCATCCACGTCATTAATAAAGCCTGAATGTGGTCCAGTTCATGGAGCATATGGAACTGAACTGTTTCAGTATTTGAGAAGTTGGGAATGGTGCTAAACACTGCTATCATCAGCAAACTTCCTGACATCAGATCTATGATGGAGGGAAGATGATGAAGCAGCTTGAAGGTTGATGGGCCAAAGGCACTAACTAGCCTGAGGAATTCATGTAACAATATACTGGGTTCAAGATGATTGACTTCTAACAATCACAGCTATCATCTTTGGTCCTAGTTATGACTCAACTAAGAGCCTTCCCCTTGAGCCCACTGTCTCCAGTTTTGCCAGGGCTTCTTGATGGCATACTCTGTCAAATGTGGTCTTGGTGACACAGTCACTCACCTAAACTTTGGATGTCAGCTGTTTTTTGTCCACGTTTGAACCAAGTGTATAATGAGGTCAAGAGATGAGTGGTTGGACTAAACTGAAACTGAATAGGTTTGAGCAGGTTTTTGCCAAGCAAGTATTGCTTGACTGCATTCTTGGTGATTTCTTCTATTGCTTCTCTTTTCTTAATTCACACATGGGATGTGGGCATCACTGGCTGGCCAGCATTTATTACCCATCCCTAGTTGCCCTTCAGAAATGGTGGTGAGCTGCTGTCCTGAACTGTTGCAGCCGATGTGCTGTACGTTGACCCACAATGCCCTTAGGGGAGGAATTCCAGGATTTTGACTCAGCAACAGTGAAGAAATGGCAATACGTTTCCAAGTTAGGATGGTGAGTGGCTTGGAGGGCAGTTTGCAGGTGGTGTTCCCGTGTGTCTGCTGCCCTTGTCCTTTGAATTGGAATGTGCTGTCTAACGATCTTTGGTGAATTTCTGCAGTACGTCCTGTAGATATTGGCAGCAGTGTGTACTGAACATTGGTTGTGGATGTGGTGCCAATCAAATGGGCTACTTTTGTCCTGGTTGGTGGTTTTGGTGCTGCAGCCATTCAGGCAAGTGGGGAGTATTCATCACACTCCTGACTTGTGCCTTATAGCTGCTGAACAGGCTTTGGGGAGTCAGGAGGTGAGTTTCTTGCTGCAGTATTCCTGGCCTCAGACCTGCTCTTGTAGCCACTGTATATGTGGCAAATCCAGTTGAGTTTTTGGTCAGTGGTGACCCCCTAGGATGTTGATTTTGGGTGATTCAGTGATGAGAATGCCATTGAATGTCAAAGTATGGTGGTTAGATAGTCTCCTGTTGGATTGCCTGGTATTTGTGTAGCATGAGTGTTCCTTGGCACTTGTCAGCCCAAGCCTGGATGTTGTCCAGATCTTGTTGCATTTGAACATGGACTGCTTCAGCATCTGACGAGATTGTGCGATCATCAGTGAACATCCCCACTTCTGATGATATGGAAGGAAAGTCTTTGAAGCAGATGAGGATGGTTGGGCCAAGGAAACTTCCCTGAGGAACTCGTGCAGAGATCTCCTGGAGCTGAGTGACTGACTTTCAACAGCCACGACCATTTTCCTGTCTGCCAGATATGACTCCAACTAGCAGGGAGTTTGCCCCCGATACCGATTTGATTTCAGTTTTGTTAGGATTCCTTGACTCCACACTCAGTTGAATGTGACCTTGATGTCAAGAGCTATCAGTCTTACCTCCCCTCCTGGAATTTGGCTTTTCTCGTCCATGTTTGGGCCAAGACTATAATGCGGTCAGGAGCTGAATGGCCCTGGTGGAACCCAAACTGAGTGTCACTGAGTGGCTTACTGCTGAGCAAGTCCTGCTTGAGAACACTGTTGATGACACCTTCTGTCACTTTACTGATGACAGAGTAGAGTGATAGGGTGGAAACTGGCCTGGTTGGATTTGTCCTGCTTTTTACATACAGAACGTACTTGGCAGTTATCCAAATGGTCGGGTAGATGCCAGTGTTGTAACTGTATTGGAACAGCTTGGCTAGGTGACTGGCAAGTCCTGGAGTACAAGTTTTCAGCACTATTCCTGGAATGTTGTCAGAATCCATTGTCTTTGCGGAGTCCAGTGCCTGCAACCATTTCTTGATATCATATGGAGTGAATTAAATTGGCTGAAGATGATGTTGTGGACCCCTGGAGGAGATTCAGCACTTCTGGCTGAAGATTGCTTTATTGGTTGAGAGTTCGCTAAGGTGATAATTAACTGAATTGAATTTGTTCTGTATCATGAGTATTGGACATATCTGTGCAATTTTCTACATTGCCAGTGTTGTAACTGTATTGAAACAACTTGGCTAGTTACATGACAAGTTCCAGAGCACAAGTCTTCAGTCCAATTGCTGAAATATCATCAGGGCCCATAACCTTTTGCAGTGTCCAGTGCTTTCAAGCATTTTTTTTTGATGTTACATGGCATAGTTCAAGACTCGTTCAATTAGGTTCAAGACTGGTATCTGTGTTAGAGACCTCTACGGGAATCCAAAATGTATTATCCATTCAGCTCCTTTGGCTGAACATGGATGCAAATATTTCAGGTAAAGATGGATAGACCATAATGGAAGGTTAGCATATGGCAAATTGAAATAGGAAGTATCTGAAGAATTCCGATTCACATTTGCAAATAGAATTAACTTCAGAAAAGCTTAGTTTTCCAGTTTCGATTTATTGAATGCAGTATGCTGGATTTGAAGATGGTTTTTATGCCTCTCGACAATAGTATAGGAAATAGTGAATGGATTTATTTACCTCTTCTGCAAGTTTGATAAAATCCCAGGTACATGAGAACAAGAGCATTGAAGAGGGAAGTGGTGGATTACAGATTGTTGAAAATAATCTTTCATGTGAAGGCTGAGGGATGGGAATTTGAGAAGAAATTTTATTATGTTTATAGATAGAAGGGAAAGATGAAGCTAGCAATAAGGGAGGTTGGATGGAATCATCAGAGAGATCTTGAGCAATTCATGGGGCTGAAGAAATGGAAGCATATTTCAGAAGCTTTAGTGTAGAAGATGTCATTATCATTGCAATCTAATTGTTGGGAAAACAGGAAGATGTGCAGTCCAGGTAGTAGAACACTTGAGATTACCAATACTTAACTTCCAAAGTTTTCCAGTTGATTTTTGGATGGCCAGTATCTTTAGTCTTGATTTTTGTTTAGATCAAAAATGTTTAGTATTTTCAATTTTTTTGTTGAAATTACATAACTTCAGGGGAAGTGTCATCTGTAGTCACACAGGACAAAAATAAACGTGCAACAATACAATTCACCAGTAACACTGCTTCTTTGCTGTATTTTAATTTTATTGTTGTCTGT
The DNA here is from genome assembly GCF_021869965.1 of Rhincodon typus. NCBI lineage: Eukaryota > Metazoa > Chordata > Chondrichthyes > Orectolobiformes > Rhincodontidae > Rhincodon > Rhincodon typus. The sequence continues at coordinate 47,344,125 of NC_063343.1, read as the reverse complement.
CTTTTTTTCTAGATACCATGTATCAGCTGGAGCTGAGGAGCGTGGGAATTCTCAAGCTACTACTTTTACTATTGCAGGTAGAGGCTATGTTTGATGATCTAGTGCAATCGACTTGAAATGACATTTTAAGGTTGGGCTCCCATCAAGTGTCAGTTCTTTTGCAAACTTGGGAGCCTGTTGAACTTGAACATAGATCTGACCCATTATTCTGTCTGTTAAAGATTGTTTGTGCTTTTGCCCACTTCTGCCTTGCTGTGTGCTGCAGAAACGTTTACATGGTTCTCCTGGCCAGTCTCCTTCGCCCTTGTTCTACACAACTTCAGGTTTTTTTTTGTGATCTTCATTGAGACTGACTTTTTTTAAAAAGTGGTTATTGATTGTTTAATTACAAAACAAGATTTAGCATTTTAATCCTCAACTGTAACAAACTAAAATTAACAATGACTAGTTGTTGTGATGAATAGAAAACTGGTTTGGCAGACCAGAAATACAGAGTAGGGATAAATGGATCTATTTTTCTGAATGTCAGGCAGCGTCTAATAGGGTACCTCAGGGATCACTGCAAGGACCCCAGCTATTCACAATTTGTGAACGATTTCAATGAGAGAACTAAATACTACCTTGAAATTTGTAGATGACACAAAATAGGTGGAAGGAAGATGCAGAGATGCTTCAGTATGATTTGGACAAGTTGAGTGAGTGGGTAAATGCATGGCTGATGGCAGTATATTGTGGATAAGTGTGAGGTTATTCACTTTGGTTGCAAAATCAGGAAGGCAGATATATGAATTGCTATAAATTGAGAGAGGGGAATGTGCATTGACACCTGCTGTCCTTGTATAACAGTTACTGAAGGTGAGCATGCTCGTGCAGCAGGGAATAAAGAAGGCAAATGGTATGTTGGCCATCTTAACAAGATTCTAGTACAGGAGCAAGGATATCTTGCGGCAATTGTGTAGAGCCTTGGTAAGACTACCTCAAGAGTATTGTGTGCAGTTTTGGTCACCTGAGAATGGATGCTTTTGCTGTAGAGGGAGTGTAACAAAAGTCTATCAGACTGATTCCTGGGTTGGCAGGACTAATGTGTGAGGAGGGATTGATCAGTTAAGCTATATTTGTTGGATTTCAGAAGAATGGGGGATCTTTATAGGAAAAAGAACTGGACAAGTGTGAGGATGTTATGGCTTTAAGCAGTGTATTTTGTCCAGATTTTTTTATGAAGAAAGGTTGAGACAAGCGGTCTGCTCAAAGCCAATAAAGTAAACAGCTTGTGAGGCCTTGGTATTTTTTTAAAGTTGGAACAATAGAAGCAGGCTGAATGAGTGGGGTCAAGCTCCCACAGAACCAGGCCTTTTAGTTTTAGCTTTCTTCAGTTGCTGGGGTTTTGAAGCTTAATGTGGAAGCTCTTATTCCTATCTCTATTACAGCTAAAAGCTGTGGTTCTCTTCCTGCTTCTAGAATTGCATGTGAGGTATCTATTTTACTGAATTTGCCTTTGCCAAGGGTGTGTTAATGGGATGCTACCATTTTGGAACAGTTAATTAGTAGTAGTTTATTTTGTGTGTGTGTGTGTGTGTGTGTGTGTGTGTGTGTATATACGTATAATATGTATATTGTTTTGTTAAGCATTTTTATAGAGTTACAGAGTTGAGCCAATTCTTTATTTAAAGCTTAAAGTTGAGTAGTTTGACCTATCAAATTACATCTGGAATGCAATGCCTTGCACTTATCTTTAAAATATGAGAAAAATAGGGTCTAGACCCTATCTTGTGAATATATTTTGAGGCGGGGTTTGGCTGGTCCATAACACAGGGTAGATGTGGGAAGGATGTTCCTGATGGCAGGCGTGTCCAGAACCAGGGGTCACAATCTAAGGATAAGGCGTAAACCATTTTAGGACTGATTGCGAGAAGAAATTTATTCACTCAGAGAGTAAGCCTGTGCAATTAACTACCACGGAAAGCAGTTCAGGCCAAAAAAATTGTATGAGTTCTAGAAGGAATTGGCTAAGCACATAGGGTTAAAGAGATCAAAGGATATGAGTGTAAAGTAGGAACAGGCTATCGAGTTGGATGATCCATTCATGACTTCAGCTCCCTAATTCTGCAACCTATCCTACCTCAAGTCACTGTTTCTACTTGAATTGGATCATCATTAATGGCAGAGCAGGGTCAAAGGGCCATCTCCTCCTATTTTCTGTTTCTGTTTTTTAGTAGGCACCAATACAGTAAAATACTGAAAATATTCTCCAGTAACTTAACTGAAAACCCTATGCTATATGTGTATATTACACTGCACTCTCTGCAATGATGTGGTTTTGTGACTTTAGAAGTCCAAAACGCTTCCTGCTTCATATAGGAACTCTTTCCATGCTTCAAGGTGAATCTTCCCATGTCCTTCAGTTCCCTTCATTCAACACGTTGAGCTTTCTGTTTTGCATACCCTCTGCTTCTGTGTTCTTTTGATTTTTCATCTTCCTAGTACATAGATTTTGGCCTCATAAGCTCTACACGTAGTAGTCAACCCAAAATCAGTCCCTTTCTTCTACCTGGCATTACAGCACCAGTTTTGGGTGATCTCAAAACAGCTTCATTGTGCTGAGAGTCTGTGTCTGTAAGCAGCAAGAACATCACCTCGACCCTGTCCCCCCCACAACCAAATCTCATGGGCTTATCTTCAGTGCTTGTGGGTCACAGCTGTCATCGCAACTCCACTGTACCTTGAATTAAAGAGAGCTGTTTAAAACGTAACCATCTTGTGAAGTCTTGCGTTTGTAACAAAGTAATTGCAAACTCTGCATCTTCCTATCTTGTTCACCCATAATCCCTATCTTTACTAACCTATATTGCCTTCCAGTCCTTGCACTGGTCCATTCACGACTTCAGCTCCCAAATTCTGCAACCTATCCTACCTGAAGTCACTGTTTCTACTTGTTTGTGTATCCCACCACTTCCCCACTCCTCCATTCTTCTACTTGCTGTAGAATTCCCCACCTTTCCTCCCGAACTACCACTACTAACCACCTTTATTATGATCCCCATCTCCCTTAAAACCCACCTCTTTCACCAAATTTCTGCCATCCTACCTCCACCTAGCATTCATTCTTTTTTTCTTCTTGCATCATATTTAGTTTTTTTTTGTGTTTAAATGCATTCTATAAAGGCAAGTGGTTGATAAACATTTTTGAACTACATGGTAATACTGTGTAGATTCTGCAATGTTTCAGTGTATTTTAACCTGCATCATAGCAATGGGACGATCCTTTATTTTGTCTGTGTTCTTTTTAAAGTCAAAGTGCACCATAAATTTTACCAAGCTATATATAACAGCAATTTAGGATGCATACTAATTAAGTTGTATTGATAATAAAGAGGGCAAGATGAACCATATTCGGGTAAAAGGAAAAAAAGCATTTTAAATAAAATAAATCTGTTGCAGTTCTGCGGAAGGGTCGCCAGACCCGAAACATTAACTCTGATTTTTTTTTTCTTCATGAATGCTGCCGTACCTGCTGAGCTTTTCCAGCAACTTCTGTTTTTGTTCCTTAAATCTGTTACATATTATAAATGTAAAACTTGGAGTTTCAAAGTTCCATGACATTATGAGGTTTCTAGCCTAACATAAGCTCCTGCTACTATTTCTAACTACATATGGCCTCTACTGGTTTTTGCTGTTTATATAATCCACTGCATCAGCAGAAAATTCTTCTCCTTTTTGTATTGCCAGTTTTGTGCCCGAGAAGCTCTTTGGGTGTTTGTACCTCTATGAAGATACTGAAATAATAATTCCCTCAGTCACATCAGGGATTTCAAACTGTCTACAATCTAGGGGTATTACACACCTTCAACAATAAACATGATCTGCCAGATATACTGAGCAGATGCATTTAATGAGACAAACTACCAAATCCTTAAATGTGAATGCCCAGTTCAATGCTAGAAAATCCTTAAATATAGAGGGAGCAATGGTGTTTAATGCAGCCCAAATCCCCTAACAACTTACTACAACAAATCAAATTGAATTAATATGTTGTCCTTCATGTTGCCAATGGAGTTGCATGCCATTGACCTCAGAATTCAATCCATTTTACCTAAACCCCAGCAAGCTACTGTAAAATTTGGATGCATGTTTAATTGATTACTGTTCCAATGTTACAACCAGTTCTTCCTGAAAGAATTATTGCCAAATACATGACATACTTTAGAAAAGTAACTCCAAACTTAGGACATTTGTGAGCAATTTTTTGACTAAGTTTAAACTTGACGAAAGTGAAACATTCTTCTCGAAATGGTTGTCATCCTTGCACTTTAGAAAAATATATTGACAAAGTTGTAAATTGTGCTGTGATAAATTAACTGAATTTTATGCTGTTTTCAACTATAATTTTTAATTAGGTAAAACAGTCTCTAAATTACAAGCAAGCAAGGAGATCACTCTTGAGCAGAAAAAGTTAAATGCAGTTTCTCTCCGAGATGAGCAGAAGAAATCAGTAAGAGAAAACTAGCATAACATCATAAATTGCAATTTTATATGCTTTGAAATGCTACCATTAATTTCCATTTTTGGTCAGCTTTTATCGTAGGAAGGAAAATGGCGAGAAATAATTTAATTGCATAAGGTTGGCCAATGCATACATGCACATCTTAAAATTCAACATACTGTTGAGTGTAAATAAATAGATGCACAAATAATTATAGGAACTTGTAAGCCCACGTAATTATTTCTAATCAATTGGTTTGGATATGTTCTTTTTAGATAAATCAATTAATAGTTTTTTAAAAAATGGCAACAGATATTTTTTTCCTTTGCACATTAAAGTTCCAAGTGTTGATTTTGCAGTATGTCACAGTTGCTTAGAGCTTGCTGCTTTCATGAAAAATTGCTGACTCTTGTTGTCCAATCATTTCAATTTTGCGATCTGTCCATTCTTGATCTGTTTTAAAACTCCAATATTGATCCTCTGTCTTGTTTTCAATTCATGTATTTCTATGAGTGTACATTATCCCATTGAGACGTATTGATGCAGCACTCAATAGGTTTTATTGCTGAATTCCTTTTTAGAGTTTCTTCCAATATCCTTGTGAAGAAAAATATATAACTGCTTCGCCAAGAGTGTGGGATTCCACAGCTAAGGTACTTTTTGCTACTTTTCTGATCTTTATAGCTTCCCAAGCTAAAGGGCAGTATTTGCCTCTCTTTCCTAAAAGAAACATTTAAACCGTCCTATACTGAAGAACCCATCAGATTTACATAAGAAGCATCACTGAAACCAAGAAGTTTCAAGTTCCTGGCATTTCCCATTGATGGAAATTTCAAAACACGATGCTGAATTTTTATATTTTTCAATGTTTTGTCTGGCCAAGTATCTTCCACCTTGGTATTTCTCATAGATGTATTCCACTCTAATACTTCACAACTGGCACTTGGTCTTGTTTGGGTGCCCAGATAATTCAGCTGTCCAATTAGACTTTGCAACTTCTCTTTCAGTTTTGGAAGCTGCTCCATTTTTTGCTTAAGCTATACTTTGACTAATGTCAATGGAGCTAACGTTTCCAAATAAGATTGCTGATATAAAGTTACACTAGATCCATTCAGGCTGATTTCTAATCCAATTTACTTAAAAGCCTCAAAGTCTGGCTTCCAATTTTGAGTTCTGTTTTAAGCCTATTGATGATGTGGAGGTGCCAATGTTGAACTGGAGTGAACAAGGTCAAAAGTCACACGACACCGGGTTATAGTCCAACAGGTTTATTTGAAATCACAAGCTTTCGTAATGCTGCCCCTTCGTAACCTGGTGTTGTGTGACTTTTGACCAAGCCCATTTATGACAATGTTTTCAAATTCACTGTTCTTCCACAAAATGTCATCTACGTGCATCATAAAGATGTCTGAAAGCTATTCTTCTGATGTCAATAAAACATGGCAGGGTCTGCTTTTAACTGAAGACAATTCAGTTTTAATAAGAGAGATCTTGCTGAGAAATACCAAACTGTAGAGATGTCCGTTAGGCTGTATACACATTTATTTAACTCTCAGAAGGTCTCCACTGCATTTGGTTCTATTTTTGGAGGATGAACAAATATTTTTATCTAGAGCTTATCTTCATGCAGAAATGCAGCTTTAATAACAATTGATCTGCACTCCCAAGCATTTATTGTCTAAAGACAAAAAATTTTCAAAATTGCTTTTTCTACTATTGATTAATTTACCCTTGTGTCTCCAACAACCAGTTTTTCTTCAAACTCTATGCCACTAGCTTTGCTTGGGTTTCCTCGAGGGACACCTGTTTAGTGCAAATCTATATGAGTGATGTGCTGGTTGTCCCTTATCCGGCACCTGTACGACTCTATCGGTCCAGCTTTGTAAATCTTGTTGTTTGAAATGTTTTTTATTAACTTCTATTCAAGTTTGTTCATAGCCATTGGGGTATCTTGATTACATTGGTTTCTGTTCCTCATGATATTCCTGGTTTGTCTTATAGTTCATGACCTTATTAAACTATGCCCTCTATCTTTTTTTTTTCTCTGAATCTTTCCAATGGCTTGAACCTAGATTTTGCACGTGGCCTGATTGAACCATTTTCCATCTCAATTAAGGAGTTCTGAAACACCTAGAATTGTCTGGACATCTTGGGCATTTTAATCATAACTTACTTTGGAATTAGAGAGACACAATAATGACCAAAATATCTTTAACTTCTTATGAAGATTCTAAGAGATCTCTGTCCAGAATGCTAATACCTGAATAATGTAAAGGCTGCTTATTTTTTGACGCATTGTGGGCTGTACATAAAGTTATGTTTTATTGGAACAGTGAAGGAAAGGTGTAGACACATCACCACCTGTGCATATAAGGAAATTCTGACGAGAAACTCTTTTGATTGGCTTTGCAGTTGGCATCACTTGTGCGTTCCAATCTGCTAAGCACAGAAGCAAGTCTTGATTTAGTTCCTGGGCAGGTGGTTACAGCCTTGTATGTGGACAATGCACCAGAAACCTCCTGCCTGTGAAGAGAAAATATCTGTCTGTCTTCTCTCTCTCTCTCTATGCCATCCCCCCACCACCTGGGTGGAGAAGTAAAAGAGAATCTTTAGCTAACTACTTTTCCTTACCTTTCTTGTGTGAGCAGTGCTCCTTGCAAGTCCCTTGTTGAAAGGAAAAGTAAAATCACCTTCAGATGCACTGAAGAGGCAAAATCTCAACTAGTAAATGAAAGTCTGAATTCGTGTATACACAAATTTGCGTTATCAAAGAGATGGAAGGAACCATAATGAACTGAAAGAAAACTCATTGATTTCTATGGTGTAAACCAGTGCTTTCAAATCTTTACCTGCTGCTTTTTGTTGTCGTTCCACATTATCCATGGCTTGTCAGTCTGTGTCTCTATGTAAGTGGGAGTTTATAAAAGGTCTAAAGTTTAAGTTACACAGTCAAAGATTAGCAGTTCAACTTTTTTACATTTTGCCATAGGTGCGATGATGCTGTGGCTTTAAAAGGTGTGTTTTATACTGGTTTCTTTTAGAGAGAGATTGAGGGACAGGTGCCAAGCAGTCAATGAGAAGATAAGCAACTTGAGGCCTTGTTTTTTTTTAGATTAGAATAAGCTGCCTGAGTGGGGTGTAATCAAGTTCTCTCCCAAAACCAGGCATTTTTAGTTTTCAGCAGTAGTTTTTGGGATTTCAACAGGGTTGGAAGGTAGTAAATCTCTCCCTGTAGCTGCTTCTCTTTCTCTGAATTGTCTTTTGATGTTCTTTTCTCCTGGTTTGGAGAACTGCATGAGAGACCATCTTTTCTGAATTTGCCTTTTTGCCAAGGGTGTGTTTGTGGGATGTTACTATAGTGAAACAGTTAACAGAATAATAGATACAGTAACTAATTAAGTTTTCCAATAGCGTTAAGTTATTCCAAGTTCTTTCTTTTTTTTGAGGCATTTTAACAATAATGTTTGAATAAATTGTGTTTTGCTTAATGTCGAGTAGCTTGACCAATCGAGTTGCATCTGGAACATAGCACCTGACATTTACCTTTTTAAATTAATAAAACTATAAGATTTAGGCTACCATAATATATTTTGAGGCTGTATGGTCCATAACAATTACAATCAGTTGATTATAATTAAGTCATTTTAATAGAAAAAAATGGTGTGTGTTCTTTTAACCTTAAGTAAGTGAATTGCCCAATTCTGCCCAATTCTACCCAATCAAGTGGCTTAATCAAATCTTTGCATTTGTGATGATTTCAGGGAAATTGTGGGGCTTGATCTTAGTGCACTACGCCAGTGACTTGTGACAAACAATAAATGCCCAGGAGTCAGGCAGTACCCAAGTAAAAACTTATTCATAAATTACAATATAGGCAGTCCCGGGTTACAAATGAGTTCTGTTCTCAAGTCAATTTGTTTGCAAGTCAGAACACAGTGGAGGAGATTATGAAACATTTCTAAGTACGGGAAACATTTGAATATCAGATCTTTAAAATTTATACCTGTGTATGGGATCATGTTTGTAAGCATGAGCATTTGTAAGACAGATGTTCATAAATCAGGGATCCCCCTGTATTAGACTTAACAATGTAGTATTTACCACTAATTGCTTATTTCTGAGATTGTAAATAGCTCTTCTTCATCCCAGAGGTATAATCTGATCTTTGGAGTTTGTCAGATTGAGGCACTTATTGGTTTAGCAATCTTACCCAGTTTCTCTGACTCAAGGCAGATTCTGCGTAGCCCATAGGGTGTTGGGGACATCTGTCTCCATATAGTTTTCAAAATCTTGTATAACTAATGCTAAATTAATACCTTTTTATTAAAATCTGATTTTAAAAGACTTTTTCTATGTGAAGTTTCAGGTTGATACTAACATCACTTAGCAAGATGTTGGATAGGATTTTAGAATAAGAAGTGGGAAAGTGTGAGGTTATGCAATTTGGTAGGAAGAAGAGAAGCATAGACTACTTTTTAAATGGGGAAAGGTTTTGGAAATCCGAATCATAAAGGGACTTGGGAGTCCTAGTTCAAGATTATCTCTAGGTTAACGTGCAGGCTGTTTTGGCAGTTAGGAGGGCAAATGCAATGTTAGTATTCATTTCAAGAGGGGTCAAATACAAGAGCAGAGATGTATTGCTGAGGCTCTATAAGGTGCATTTGGAAAATTGTGAGCAGTTTTGGGCCTTTTATCTAAGGATGTATGTGCTGACCTTGAAGGGGGTCCAGAAGAAGTTTAAAAAAATGATCCCAGAGATGAAGGGCTTGTCATATGAGGAGTGGTCGATGACTCCGGGGCTGTACTCGGAGTTTATCAGGATCTCATTGAAACTTACAGAATAGTGAGAGGCCTAGATAGAATCAACGTGGAGAAGATGTCTCCACCAGTAGGAGAGACTATGACTAGAGGGCACAACTTCAAAATGAAGAATGCTTTGGAACTGAGATGAGAAATTTCTTTAGCCAGAGACTGCAGAAGGTTGTGGAAGCCAAGTCAATGAATTATTTAAAATGGAGACCGGTCCTTTGATTAGCAAGGGGATCAAAGGTTAAGGGGAGAAGGCTGGAGAATGAGGTTGAGAATCATGTCAGCCATAATCGAATTCTTCTCCTATGACTTATAGTCTGATGGTAGCAAATGTATCAGCAACTTCTTAATTTGAAATTGAATTGATTTTAGTCTTTAATCTCCAGTGTCCTGTACAGCCACAACCTGACCTCCACTCCCAAACTCAATAAAAACCTTCCTGTAAAGACTCCATCCCATTTTCTCACTTCCTCCGTCTCTGTCGCATATGTTCAGATGAGGCCAACTTCGACAAGGCAGCCTCTGAAATGTCCACCTTCTTCCTCAACTGAGGATTCCCCAGCACCGTTGTCAACAGGGCCCTCAACCAGGTCTGACCCATCTCTCTCACTTCCGCCCGCACCCCCTGTCTTCCCTCCCCCAACAGTGATAGGGCTCCCCTTGTCCTTAACTGCCATCCCACCGGCATCCACATCCAGATCATCAGACACCATTTCCGCCACTTCCAGTGAGATGCCACCACCAGGCACACATTCCCCTTCCCTCCCTTCTCTGCCTTCCGCAGGGACCGTTCCCTCCGGGACACCCTGGTCCACTCTTCCTTCAATCCCGACATTCCTCCAAAGCCCCACGGCACCTTCCCCTGCAACTAGCGAAGGTGCAACACCTGCCCAATTACCCTCTCCCTCCCCGCTATCTAAGAGCCCAAACATACCTTCAAGGTGAAGCAACACTTCACTTCCACTTCCCAGAATCTAGTCTGCTGCATTCGCTGCTGACAATGTGATCTCCTCTACATTGGGGTAATGAAGCATAGACTGGGTGACTGCTTCACAGAATGTTCTGCCTGCAGAAAAGACCCTGAAGCTTCCAGTTGCCTGCCACTTTAACACACCACCCTGTTCCCTGTCTCAGACTTGCTGCAGTGTTCCAGTGAAGCTCGGCAAACTGAAAGAACAACACCTCATTTTCCGCTTGGGAGCCCTGCAACCCTCCGGACTCCATATCGAGTTCAATAATTTTAGGTCCTAAACTCTCCCATGCCCTAGCCCCTTACCCCACGCACCAGGCCTTGTTATCACATGGCCCGCCATTACACACTGTTGTTAGGTCACTAACAGTCCCCATTAACAACTATTCACCCTTCTAGCCAGATTGTTATCAACTTTGTCTATTCAACTGCTCTTCTCTCTCTTTGGGCTCTATCCTAACGTTTACTCCCTATCCCATCCCGCTCCCTATCTTCTGAATATAAACCGACGCTTTCCTAGCTACCATCAGTTCTGAGGAAGGGTCACCGGACCCGAAACATTAACTCTGATTTTTGTTCACAGATGCTGCCAGACCTGCTAAGCCTTTTCCAGCAACTTCTGTTTTTGCTCCTATATTCAATACACTGACCAATAAAGGCAAGCATACCAAACGCTGCCTTCACTATTCTGTCTGCCTGAGACTCCACTTTCAAGGAACTGTGAACCTGTACTTGAAGATCTCTTGTTCAGCAACACTCCCCAGGACCTTACCATGAAATGTATAAGTCTTGCCCTGATTTGCATTTCTAAATACAACATTTATCTAAATTACATTCCATCTGCCTCTCCTCAGCGTAATTTTGTTTTTTCTTAAACTTACAAATTGGATACTGAGTGTCTGCAAAACCAGCTGATTTAAAATTTAAGTACGGCTGCTTAAATCCCCAGTGTATTTCTGCCAGCCATGGATTTCCTTATCGTAGGAACGTTTGAAATGCAAAAGTTGCCGATAGGAGATCGTGTTCTGTTGAAGTATTTGTTTAGGCAATCGACAAGAGGGTGTTGTTTGTTAGAAAGAAACACAAGTTGTTAGGGTGCCTCACAATGTGCAAGTATAAAGTATACATTTAAATCCAGTAAAATCATTTTAAGTTGTATTTGGCCCAATTGATACCAAATTTGAAACTGAAATTATTTCATTGAAGACTAGTTTTTAACATTGCAACAGGACTGCTTGATGTTCTTCGGCTGTAAAGATCTTTGGGACATCAGCTTGTGAAAAGTGCTATGTAAATGCAAGTTATCTTTTTAAGATTCATTTATTAAAACATGTTCAGTGGTGGACTGTGTAGTTGATTCTAGATGTTAAGTAGTTATTTTTTTGCAAAGAAAAGACCAAGAGGAAATCTGATAGTACATAAAATTATAGAAGTTTGGATACAATGGATTCAAGGTTTTTTAGCTGTGTGAAGAACTTAAGTACAAATTAAGCAATACTGGAAGAACTTAATTGTGCAGTGTGTGATATGTATTTGGAGCAATTATTTAAGCAGGTGTGGAATAAGAGTTTAAAGGATTATGGATTAACTAGACACTCATCAAATAGGATTTAGCTTATTAGAAATGCATCAAGGAAATTTGGGGATATAAAGACTACATTTATTTTTATTTTCTTGTACTTCCGTGGACTGAAATGGGAAAAGGGTTATTAAATGCCAAAGATTGTGTAAGAGATTGTTGTGCTTTCTAAAACCAAGCTACCAGCATGTACTGTAAGGCCAGCCACAAGTAGCTGATTAGTTTGTGGAATATGACCAGTTGCCAATGACAAAGATGTCTACCTGTTGCCCGTTATGTGATTGTTCACCTACCTGGTAGCCAGCTTGGGGGGTGTGAATGCTGTAGCCAGGACCCTCTAAACCTCTGAAAAGGAAGGGCATTGTGTTTGTCTTGGCAGTAATAACAGAAAACCTAATGCCTGAGAAAAGCAACGTTATTTTCCCTTACCAGTTGCTGTAGGCTGTTGCCTTTAACGAATAAGTTAGGCTTTATGCGTTGTGAACTAGCTGCTGTGTACTTCCTGCAATTGTGGAAAATACCCGGAGAAAAGAGATCGCAGAATAGCAAGTCCTGGTAAGCCAAAAAGATCAGGTCACCAAACCTGCCCGGGACCATCGAACTGCCTTCCCAGTTTTCCGTCCAACCATGTTCCCAATACTATTTTTCTCTGTATGTATGTATAGGGGAAGCTTTATAAGGCAGTTAGAGTTTTAACTGGTAATTATCTTCAATGTGTTACAATTCTTTACATATGGCTAGAATTTATTTATTACAAATAAATAATAGCTTTTGTTCAGTACAAATACCTGGTCCATACTTTCTGTCAACCTGGTCTAAAAGATAGGTAAGTTGAGTGTGTTGCATATTTTGATCAAATCTTTAACGTCTGTAACATCTCCAGGCAGAATAAGACTTGATCTCCAGTGAAGTGTAACAAGGCTGTGTCAGTTAGAAGTGAATTTTGTTAGCTTCAAACTATTTGAATGCCACTGTGTTCTGGTCACATATGTCCCTGAGCTAGCATAAAATTACTGTTGCCTGTAATATTTGAATATTCAACTGCAAAACCTTTTGAAGAATAGGAAGATTTTAAACTGCTACTAGGTATAAAAAAATTAGAAATGAGTTTATGAAAAATGTATTTATGATTTGCTGCAGGGATCTGGATAGAGAGAAGCCATTTTCATCCATGAACCACAGAGTAAAGTTTTAAAGTGTTTTGTGAAATAAGCAAATGCAAGGTAATAGAAAGCTTTTTCTGACAGCAAGTAGTTTTATGGAATAAACTGCCTGGAAGCATGGAGGCAGGTTTAGTTGAATTCAAGGGGGCATTGAATGACTTATTTCTGTTGAAATAACTTGTATGATTGTAAGGAAAGGCAGGAGATTGGTTCTCTGATCATTTTAACTTGTTGCCAGTTTAGCTACAATCGGCCAAATAGCCATCATCTGCACTGTAACAATTCTGTATATGCTAAGCTTCCTTTTCCAACTAGGAAAATACATGTTGGTAAGTTATACACTGTAAGCCATGTGACAGATTTAACTATGTTCAGAATGTGTTCGCATTTTTTTTTGAGAGGGATATTTATCCTGCTTTCTTGTTTGCTTAACTAAAGCAAACACTCAGTGGGGCTTTGGTGTACAGGCTAAATTAATTCCATTACATGTAGAGGATATACAGAAGCATGAGAATTGGCCACATTTGAAAACTGTTGCTTCAATGTTTGTGTAAACAGCAAGCTGCTATGCCACATCTCACTGGGTTCCTGTGCTGGAAATCAAGCTCTGAGATTCCCAGAGTTGTCATAAAAGTTTAAAAATTCTGGTGAACTATATAAAATCTGCAGTTCAACTGTCAGTGTGCCCTGGCTAACACAAGACTGATTTCTGTACTGCCAAGAACTGCTGTTTATTACAAATAAACAGATTCTAACCAAAAATAAATAACTATGATCCGTTGACATAATTCTACTAGTTAAAACACTAACTCCATTTATAAAACCCCACACAAACAGGCAGGCAAAAACATTGGTGTTATGGGTGGAGGGAAAATAAAACTGTGGAAGCAGTTCAATGGCCCCAGTCCACAGGGTTATTCTTTTTGATTCTTTTGCTTGCCATAGTTTTCTGTTCCATCTTTCTTCTCCAGGTTCTCTTCCCTTCTTTGCAGACGGCACAAGCAATTGATACGCAAACTGCAAAGTCTCTTGGTTACTACTTAAAATCCACAGCTTACATTAAGTGGTGAGGAGGAATAATCTATTTTTCCTCAGGCTTTAGATATTTTATTGGAGAAAAAGACATGGCTATCTGACCTTCTTGGCAGAAGCCTCTGGACTGCTGCATCGTTCACTTTCACAAGATGTTCAGCCATCAGGAGCCAATCACTTAGTTGTTAGGTTGATAACCTTTTGATATTCACAACTGGTCACAACACGATGAACCAATCCACAACCTGTTACTGGGTGATTCTCATTTTGTACACATTGCCTGGTGCTGTCCCATCTACAATGGTCTCCGCTTCTGCTTGAACAAAGCAGTATAAACATATCTTAGAATGAATTTCAGTAACATTCTAAAAGTACAGGAATACTTCTGCAATCCTTGATTTCAGTCATTTTCCCATTTTCAGTCCAATATCAAAAATACAAAAATGAGATACTGTCTTGATCTTAAGTAGAAACAATGGTTGCATATAGTGACATTTTCTCTTTAGTTGTCAACATTAGACACTAATAAGCTCTGTAGAATATTTTTAAAAACGGAATTCTTCTAATGTTTCGCAAACTTCTACATTATCACTGGTAATGTTTTTATAATCAATCAAGTAATTAGTCAGGTACTTTTGTCTACAGCAAATATTGCTTTGAGCAAAACTTTAAACTTGTACAGCTTAGCATAGAGGATTATTTCTGGATGTTTCTTCAGTGTTTTATTGAACATTGGTTATTATGGCAGATGACCAAAAGCTTTGTCGAAACTCTATGCTTGAAGGAGTCTCTCAAAGGAATAAACAAGTGGGAAGGTTCAGGGAGGGAATGCCTTGCTTCACAGGGCCTTGGCAGTTGAAAGCAAGGCTGCTAATTGCATGATTTTAAAATTGGACAGCAAAAAAGGTCAGCACTGGAAGAATGCAGATGCCTTAGAGTTACATGACTGAAGGAGATTAGAGGTGGGAAGTACTGAGGCTATGGAACAATTTGCAAGCCAGGCTGAGAACTTTTAAGACTGGCTGCTGGATGAGCCATACTTCCATGTAGGTGAGCAAGTCCAGGGTGGGTGATCAGTCATTGTGCAAATTAGAATATTGGCACCATCGTTTTGGATAATGTCAAGTTTATGGAAAGTTGTTGACCACTGATCTGCTTTAACTGTTCAGAGTTGGGGGGGTGCGAAATAGGAAGGACAAAAAATGCCGATAACAAGGAGATGGAGCAATTGGATTCCAACTACATGCTGCTTAAGCTCCCTAACTAGAGAAACAAAGTACTGCTGATTATTTTCACCAGTTTCTTGTTGTGAAATAGCGGTTTCATTTCCAGCACAGTATCATGTCAAATAGCCTTTTTTAAACAAAAATAAGATTTATTGGAGAAACTCAGCAGGCATGTCAGTATACGTGGAGAGAAAGCAGAGTTAACATTTAAATCCAGTGATCCCTCGGGCCACTGCTGAGTTTATCCATCAATTTGTTTTTGTTTCAGATCTTCACCTGAGATTATTTGGATTGGCCTTTTTTGAGCTATCTTAATTAATGGAAAGTGAAAGTATTGTTCAGTTAGGAAACTACTGTTAATCTCTTGTTCATTTTCAATGAGCATAAGTGCTACTTGATTGAGAGCCAGAGAATTGTCCTTTTAAGGGAAGGACAAACGATCAATGTAGGCAATTTATTTGAAAAAAAATTGAAAGATTTCAGTGATTTGTCATGTTGCAGGTCATATAACTGTTCATTGTGGATTTCTGTGATTTCTTGAATTGATTTTTGAAAATTTTCTGGAGCTCATTAATGTACTCGCTCTGTAATTGGTAATTGTATACTGAAATCATTGTCAAAGAATTTTAGAAGTCACCCAGTTAATTCTTTAGCCACTTGTCTAGTGCACAGTAGCTTAGAGTCTGCTTGGTTTTTTTTTCTCTTTTTGGTGCAAATCCACCAATATTGTTATAATTAGCAAAAAGATTTGAAGAGAATCAAGTACAAATTGCATTCTGTTGAAATTGAGTTTGTGACCTTTTTATGGTATTTTTAAGATTGGCACACGAGGAAGGCCCTGCATACAAAACTGGTCACCCCTGTAGTGGAATTGATCATGATTGGGAGTTTGTCGAATTGCACTTTTGTTTTGTAGGTCATTTAAGGAAGTTCCAAATATCAAACTTGAAATTTGGCTATAAGGACAGTAGCTACATTGTCATACAGCACGGAAACAGACCCTCACGTCCAAGCAGTCTATGCCAATCCTACGTGCCTGCCTCTGGCTCATATCCCTGCAAACCTTTCCTAATCATGTACTTATCCAAATGTCTTTTAAATGTTGTAGTTGTGCTGACATCCACCACTTCCTCAGCAAGTTCATTACACACACAAACTATGCTCTGTGTAAAAGAAAAAAGTGCCCCTTGTGTTTTTTAAATGCCTCCCCCCTCCCCCCCCACCTTTTTAAAAATGTGACCCCTAGTCTTAAAAACCCCCATCCTAGGGAAAAGACACCATCAACCCTGTGTATATCCCTCATGATTTTATAAAATTCTGTAAAGTCACCTCAACCTCCTATGCTGTAGTGAAAAAAAAAGTCCCAGCCTAACCAGGAACAAAAACAGAAGTTGCTGGAAAAGCTCTGCAGGTCTGGCAGCATCTGTGAAGAAAAAAAAAGTTAACATTTCAGGTCCGGTGATCCTTCCTCACAACTGATAGTAGCTGGGAAACATTGGTTTATATGCAGACAATAGGAAAGGGGTGGGGTAGGGAGTAAATGATCGGATAGAGCCCAAAGAGAGAGAAGAGCAGCTGAATAGACAAAGGAGTTGATAATGATCTGGCTAGGAGGGTGAATAGCTGTTAATTGGGACTGTTAGTGACTAACATAGTCAGTGTGTAATGGCAGGCTTTGTGATAACATGGCCTGGTGTGTGGGGTAGGGGGCTAGGGCATGGAGAGTTTAGGCCTTAAAATTATTGAACTCGATATTGAGTCCGGAGGGTTGCAGGGTCCCCAGGCGGAAAATGAGGTGATGTTCTTCCAGCTTGCTGTGAGCTTCGCTGGAACACTACAGCAAGCCTGAGACAGAGATTTTGGCCAGGGAACAGGGTGTTAAAGTGGCAGGCAACTGGAAACTTCAGGGTCTTTTTTGCAAGCAGAGCATTCTGTGAAGCGGTCACCCAGTCTACACTTCGTTTCCCCAATGTAGAGGAAACCGCATTGTCAGCAGTGAATACAGCAGACTAGATTCTGGGAAGTGGAGGTGAAGTGTTGCTTCACCTGGAAGGTATGTTTGGGCTCTTGGATGGTGGGGAGGGAGGAGGTAAATGGGCAGGTGTTGTGCCTTCACTGGTGGTAGTGGAAGGTCTGTGGGGGAGGTAGTTGGGGGTAAAAGAAGAGTGGACCAGGGTACCCTGCAGGGAGTGATCCTTGTGGAAGGCGGACAAGGGAGGGAAGGGGAATATGTGATTGGTGGCATTTCACTGGAAGTGGTGGAAATGGTGTCTGATGATCTTCTGGATGTGGATGCTGGTGGGGTAGTAGTTAAGGATAAAGGGAACCCTATCGCTGCTGCAGGATGGAAGAGAAAGGGTGAGGGCGGAAGTGCGAGAGATGGGTCGGTCCCCAGTCGAGGGCCCTGTCAACAATGGTGCTGGGAATCCTCGATTCTGACCCATTCCTTTGTACTCAAACCTTTATAACTCAAACCTTCCATACCAGGCAACATCTTGGTAAACCTCTTCTGAACCCTCGCCAGCTTAAAAATATAATATCGTAAATATTTTTTGAAAATTACTGAAGCCCATTACTGTACCTTGGTCTCTAAATTGGTAATTAGTTGTATATTCAATTC
Source organism: Rhincodon typus (assembly GCF_021869965.1). NCBI lineage: Eukaryota > Metazoa > Chordata > Chondrichthyes > Orectolobiformes > Rhincodontidae > Rhincodon > Rhincodon typus. The sequence continues at coordinate 47,326,246 of NC_063343.1, read as the reverse complement.
ACTTTAAATAATTCACCATGAGAGGATTATCAGCGTTTTTAAAACACTTTTTTTCATTCCAGCAATACTGAGCAGTCAAACTTTGAAGTTAGTACTCTTAAAGTATCTCAATACATACTTTTTACGGTGATCCATGGCTGATTTTGCATTTGTCGTTATTGCATTTGAGCAGAAGGGGAGGAAAGAATGACTTTAAAGATGTAATTGTAGCAATAATTGCTAATGCGTCCTAAATGAAAATTCTCTCTTCCTATATTTCTGTTGCTGTAGTCCAGATATTAATGTTTACTGCACCACTCTTCCATTATAAGTCTGCTAAAGGCAGGCTGTTGGACTCCAGTCACCATCACTTATTGATAACCTCCTCACTGATTATACAACTTGAGGTCTTCTTAGGTCACTCTGATCCAGACCTCATTATGTCCGTATTTTGCTCAAGAACATAAGTACTAAACTCTAGAGGTGAAGTGAAAGTGACTGCCTTTGCCTTGAAGGTAATGTTTGGCCACAAGCAGCATCTGAGAACATTCAACAATGAAATCAATGGGAATCCTGAAAACGTCTCACTGTTGGATGATGTACTTAGTACAAAGGAATATAATTGTGGTTATTGGAGTAGTTATTCTTAGTCCATCTGTTAGAAAATCAGAAGTGGCAATGTTCAATTGAAACCTGAGTATTTACAGATTCTCTCAATGAAAAAGTCTGTGTCTGAATGTAGCACAACCTGGACAACATTCAGGCTTTTGTTAATTGGCAAGTAACATTTGCATGAGGTGAAGGTCTATTAATGGTAATCATTAACAAAGAATGTAATCATTTTTACTGATTATTCAGTGGCATTACTGTTATTGAGTTCTCCCACCATTAACAACCTTGTACTGGACTAGCTATATGAACACTGGCTCCAAGAGTAGGCCAGTGGCTCGCTAATCTTTGATTTGTGATTACTTAAAGATTTTTGACATCTAGAAGGTGATAGAATACGTTTGCCTGGATGATTGACGCTCTGACAACACTCCAGGACATCCAGGATAAAGCAGCCCACTTGTTTGGCACCCCACCACTCGCAATGCATATTTACCTCTTTATCATCAGCAAGTTTAGCTACCATACATCAGATCCCTTCATCCAAATCATTGAAATAGATTTTCTCCCCCTTGGTACAGGAATTCCCCACCTACGTCCGTGACACCACCCATGCCCTCCACCTCCTCCAAAACTTCCAATTCCCTGGTCCCCAGCACCTCATCTTTACCATGGACGTCCAGTCCCTGAACACTTGCATTCCCCATGCAGATGGCCTAAAGGCCCTCAGCTTCTTCCTGTCCCGCAGGCCCGACCAGTCCCCCTCCACTGACACCCTCATCCCGCTTAGCCAAACTCGTCCTCACCCTTAACAACTTCTCCTTCAATTCCTCCCACTTCCTACAGACAAAGGGGGTAACCATGGGTACCCGCATGGGCCCAAGCTATGCCTGCCTCTTTGTAGGATACGTGGAACAATCCCTCTTCCAAAGCTTCACTGGCCCTATCCCCCACCTCTTCCTCCGTTACATTGATGACTGTATCGGCGCCGCCTCGTGCTCCCACGAGGAGCTCGAACAGTTCATCCACTTCACCAACATCTTCCACCCCAATCTTAAGTTCACTGGACCATCTCTGATACCTCTCTCTCCTTCCTGGACCTCTCTATCTCCATTTCTGGCATCCACCTGGAAACTGATATCCATTTCAAGCCTACCGATTCCCATAGCTACCTAGAAAACACCTCCTCTCACCCACCTTCCACCTTCCTGCAAAAACGCCATCCCCTATTCCCAATTCCTTTGCCTCTGCCGCATCTGCTCCTGAGATGAGGCATTCCACTCCCGGACATCCCAGACGTCCTCGTTTTTCAAGGACCGCAACTTCCCCTCCACAGTGGTCGAAAATGCCCTCGACCATGTCTCTCGCATTTCCCGCAACTCAGCCCTCACACCCCCTCCCTGCAATAACAACGAAAACAGAATCCCCCTCATTCTCACGTACCACCCCACCAACCTCCGGATCCAACGCATCATCCTCCGACTCTTCCGCCATCTGCAATCTGACCTCACTACCAAAGACATTTTTCCCTCCCCACCCTCATCTGCTTTACGGAGGGACCACTCTCCGTGACTACCTTGTCCGCTCCACACTCCCCTCCAGCCCCACCACCCCCGGCACTTTTCCCTGCAACCGCAGGAAGTGCTGCACCTGCCCCTACACCTCCCCCCTCACCCCCATCCCAGGCCCCAAGAAGACTTTCCACATCAAGCAGATGTTCACCTTCACATCTGCTAATGTGGTATACTGTATCTGCTGTTGCCGTTGTGACCTCCTCTACATCGGGGAAACCAAGCGGAGGCTTGGGGACCACTTTGCGGAACACCTACTCTTGGTTCACAACAAACAACTACACCTCCCAGTTGCGAACCATTTCAACTCCCCCTCCCAATCCTTGGATGACATGTCCATCCTGGGCCTCCTGCATTGCCACAATGATGCCACCCGAAAGCTGCAGGAACAGCATCTCCTATTTCGCTTGGGAACCCTGCAGCCCAAGCGTATCAATGTGGACTTCACAAGCTTCAAAATCTCCCCTCCCCCGACCGCATCCCAAAACCAGCTCAGCTCGTCCCCGCCTCCTTAACCATTCCTCCCACCTCAAGCCCCAACCCTCATCTCCTACCCACTAACCTCATCCCGCCTCCTTGACCTGTCCGTCCTTCCTGGACCGACCTATCCCCTCCCTAACTCCCCACCTACATTCACCTTTACTGGCTCCAACCCCACCTCTTTGACCTGCCTGTCTCCTCTCCACCTATCTGCTCCTTTATCCATCTTCTCTCCGCCTCCCCCTCTCTCCCTATGTATTTCAGAATCCCCTTCCCCTCCCCCATTTCTGAAGAATGGTCTCAACCCGAAATGTCAGCTTTCCTGCTCCTCTGCTGCTTGGCCTGCTGTGTTCATCCAGCTCTACACCTTGTTATCTCAACTCCTTTCCAACTTTGTTACCGTGCCTGCTGGGTCTGACTTGTTGGAACTGGGGTAGTGATAGTACTGAGAGTATTAACTACATCTGACTATTGCTTGACTGATCTGTGAGGCAGGGCTCCAAATTTTGGTGCTAGCCCCAAGATTATAGTTTAAGAGGATCTTGCAGTTTCAAAAGGATTGGGTTAGCCATTTTTGTTTCCGTTACCTAGGCTGATAACAGGTGGTGCATCCAGTTTTATTCCTTTTTGTTGAGATAGTTTGGCAGTCTGGTACAACTGAGTGACTTGCTCGGCCATTTCAGAGAGCAGGTAAGAGTCAGTTGCTTAGCTATGGATCTTGAGTCACACGTAGGTCAGACCAAATAAGTGCAGGCTAGAAATGACAGTTGCCTTCCCCGAAGGATAAGACTGATCTAGATGGGTTTTTATGACTATTGACCGTAGTTTTATGGCCATCATGAGACTTCAAATTCCAGATTTTATTGTATTCAAATTGCCAGCTGCTATGTTGGAATTCAAACCTGGGTCCATGGAATATTACTGTGTCTCTGGATTATTTGTCCAGCAACAATACACCTACGTCATTGCTTCTTCCACTGAATGCTGTCCTGTAACCTCTTGTAATTGTAGCTTTCCTTATTCCCTTTTTACCTTTTCAACATACAAACCATTAGTGGTAAGTTATTTTGTTGTCTATATTGAAGACAGATATCTGTTGAATGCATCTGTCATTTCCTTATTTTTCCATTATTAAATCCACAAATGCTGTATTTCGAGGACCAAGATTCATTGCTAGTTACTCTTTTTAGAAAGAAAATACATGTCAGCTCTTAAAACTATCTTTTTATATTTCTCATTCTCTTTCATACTTTAATATCTTTGTTCTCTATTGCTGTTTTTAAAACTGTTAAATCTTCTAACTTACACTATGCAGAATTGTTCTTGTTTAAAGAACAATCCTTATCTTCCGTAGTCACAGAAGATGTATCCTTCTAGATGGTTCTTTTTCATTGGAATGTATCTTTGCTGAGTGTTATGAAATATTTTACTGTCTATTTTAAAAATTAGGTTTGCATGAAAGATTATTTTTATAATTGTGATGGATCATGAATAGATTGTCTGTCTGTTTGTATTAGTGGAGCAGTTGAAAGAACATGGACAAACCCTATTCAATAGCCAGTGGTTTTCTTCCACAACAGGTTGTAGAAAACAACAAAAAGATTAAGCCAAAACAGACAAGCGCACCAGTAGAGACGTTTAACCAATCAACAGTAAGTTTACAGTTCTGTAGCATTTACGCTACCATATGCAATTTGTTCAAAAAATATAAAAATGCAAGCCTAATATTTCAATAAAAGCAAAATACTTTGGATGCTGGAAATCTGAAATTTAAAAAAAAAAGTGCTGGAGAATCTTAGCAACTCTGGCAGTATGAGTCCTCCATGACTCTCCTACAGAACTTAAGTTCAACAGACCTGCTCAGTTTCTATAGCATACTGTGTCTGACCCAAATAGTCATCTTAGATTCAGAGATCTATAGCACAGAAAGAGGCCCTTTTGCCCAAGGCGACAATTGAGGAAATTCTTTGGGAGGAGAAATGTGGATGAATGTACCTGGAGGAGGTATTTTCTCTTTTCACCTGACGTGAATCATATTACTCCTTGCCTTTCTGTACAATTAGAAAATTGCTGCAAGAATTTAAACTAATTGAAATATTTACACTTAGGAAAAGTTGATTTTTGTTTATAAAGTTTGTAGATTATATTTATAGTAAACACTTTTGAAATGTAGAAATGACTGAAACTATCTAAAAGGTAAGTCAGTGGCTGAAAAGAGAAAATAACAGCATTTTGGGTATAGGTTATGCTACACAGTTTAACAGTGGTATATTAACCTGTTATATTTCAGTGCTAAGTAACCACCTACTTCAAACATTAGTGGTGCTCTTAATTGTATAAATCCTTACTTCATATTTGTGTACTTTAACTCTTGTGCACAAAACATCTGTATTTGAGGGAAAAGAAGTCATATTTATGCCTCAAATGGAACCGTGAAGTCCTATAAATAATATAAAGTTCCTTTTAATTAAAAAAAAACTATCTCTCATGAGTTGTACATGATTGCATGGAAGCCGGGGCAGGGTGGGGAAGAATGATCTTTTTATATTAAGGAGTTACTCAGTTTGAAAGTTATTTCCAATTTATTCAGCATACAATTTTGTTTTTTGTTCAAAGTTTTTCATACCATGAAAGGTATAAGTCCACTGAAGGCAAAAGATGAGAAAAAATACTACAATTCATTTCAACCAAAGCAAGAAATTTTTTAGTTGATACAGTGTATTGCGCAGTTCCATAGTCAGCCAATTTCATACAGAACTGAAGTTCTTGTAACAAATGACATAACCTCAATCATCAGCATAACTACTTTGAGAAAACTGCTTTTGGAATTTGAAAGAGACTTGGGAAAATCTTTTTCATTCTTTTTATTCTTGCTAGAGATTGAAACAACAAGATGAAGTACCAATTTGTAGCATCGTCCTTGCTCCAGTGTGCTACCAACCATCTAATGGTTTGCAGAGTGAACGTGTGAAACATTGGACGACTTTAGAAAATGCACCTCTAGGCAAGTGTCTGAAATGTCTAGCTTTGCTATGCCTATTTGTCTGGCTTGTTTGTATCCTTACTATAAATCAATCTAATGGAATTCTTAAAAAGTTTAAAGCCAATTATTTCAACTCAACACTTCAAACATTTTCAGTTCATGAGCATCATAAGTCAAAATGCATGGTAAGCCTTTCCATTTGGGTGTCCAGTTGAAAAATAAAATTAACTGGTAGTAACCTCACAGTTAATGCTATGACAAGCCGATGGTATATATTGATCAAGTCCACTGTTCTGGTTATGTTTCCACTATTGGCGAATGATTCAGATGAGTTAACCTATGACTTTGGTGCAGAATTCTAAATGCAGCAACATTTTGATACTTGTTAAAATTTTGGATTTTTTATGTTATCTTAATCGAGATTATTTTGGCATTAGTAACTTGGGTTACTCCTTTATGGCTCCCAACTCCTGCACGTGTTTTTTTAAAAATAGAGTCAGAGATGTACAACACGGAAACGGACCGTTCAATCCAATTTGTCTATGCTGACCTAAATTAATCTAGTCCCATTTGCCAGCATTTGCTCCCTTTCCTTCTAAACCCTCTAAGCAAGTATTAGGTAATTTCTAAAACAAATGGTAGTGGACTTACCTGCTGAAGAGTTTACAACAGTGGTTGAAAACAAAATGGCATAACTTTACATGTTTCCTTACATTCAATGAGATCTAAACTTTGTTTAAGTAATGAGCAGTCATTAAACCATATACTACCAGAAGCCTGCAAAACCTTTGTAGCCAAGTTAGTTTATTTAATTGAACAGTGCTTTGCGTATTGTTTCCAGTTACTATTTAGCAAACACTTTTTTTGTTTTAGTTGAATCAAAACTTCCACTTTGAAAATCTGTTCGTCTGTAGAAACAGACCAAAGTATATAACAAGAGTTTTATTAAGAGCCTGATGTTGATTTGTTTATGCTTAGAATTTGAAAAATTGCATTAGAAACCTGCTCCTTTAACCAAGGAGAAAGCAGTTCCTATCTATTGGATCCAACGGCTATGACTTCCTCTCATGAAGTGGTGGACAGGAAGGACAAGAGAAGGCCAATATATCTGATAAACAAGTGTGGATAGTTTGTCAGTTTGAAAGTGTCCTTTGATTAGCACTAAGTTTTGCAAGATTGAGGGATTCTGTTAGGGCAGGGTTGATCTCATGGACGGCACTTCTGATTCTCACTCCTGCACCAAGAATTCTCTTCCCCCTCGCTGCCCCTCCTCCCCAACACCTTTCCACCTCCATAACATCACCCAACCACCACCCCCACCCCCGCCCTGCCTGCTGCGGGCGTGTGTGCGCACACATGCGCACACACACCAGTACTTGTCTGTCTTGTCATTGATCCTCCATCTCTGGGTGTGGGCAAAGCTAAGCTGTGGCTGGAAACTTTAGGTGGGCAGGTGGTCTTCCTACTCCATATTTGTAATTCCTGCTGGCATCCAATTAGCTGCCTGATTAACGTTCGAATGATTGGCCTTTTTTGATAAAGGTTGGCCATTGTTTTCTTCCCCACTTTGTAATTTCAGCACCTATCATTAAAAGAAATAGCTTTCTAATTGTTAATCTTGTTGATTGAAAGTCATTGTTTAGGATATTACAATATTATAATTGCTCTTGAGCTCGCAAAATAGTATAACTATTAAACTTGGTAGTTAGGGGGTGCAAGTGGAAGATTACAGTTGAGATTTGACAGATTTTTGAACAAGTAATTTGTATCTGACCTCATGATTTGAAGACAGAAAATACATCCCAAGGATAATAGAAAGTCAATGGGAAAAACAGAGACTAACTTGAAACAATCACAATTACTCGAGGAACGAGTACTCTGAAAGCTAAAAAGACTTGAGGATGACAAGTCCTCTGGACCTCATGGCCTACATCCTTGAGTTTTAAAAGAAGTGACAGCAAAGATGGTGATGCATTGGTGGTAATCTTCCAAGATTTCCTAGATTCTCGAAAGGTCCTGGTAGAATAGAAACCCAAAGTAAGTAATACTCCTATTAAAGAAAGTGAAACAGAAAGCAAGCAGTCTATAGGCAAGTTAGACTGACATCTATATTGGAAAACGTCAGAATCCATTGTTAAGGAAGGAGTAGGAAAAAAATCATTTATACAATCTAGCAGTGAGTATGTGAAATGGAATAGTGTTTGACAAATTGATCCAAGTTCATTTGAGGATGTAACAAGCAGACCAGATAAAAGACAATGGCATTTGTGGCTACCCCATTAATTGCCAAAAGGCATTGTTTGGGTGCCAGAAAAGAATGTTACACAAGGTGATAGCAAATTGTAAAGAAAAATATGACAGACTGGAAACTGAATTAAGTAACCCGAGTTTTTGCAGCATATTTATTGTAATTTTGTGAGCATATGCAAAGGTAAAGAATTAGCATCTATAGAAAATTGGCTAACTAGCATGAAATAGAGGCGATAGATGATCATTTTCAGCTTAGCACCCCATTAGTTAGTTTGCCACTGGGATCAATACTGGGACAACAAGGTGCGGAGCTGGATGAACACAGCAGGCCAAGCAGCATCATAGGAGCAGAAAGGCTGACGTTTCGGGCCTAGACCCAGGAGAGAGGGGGAGGCGGATAGAAGATGGATAGAGGAGAAGATAGGTGGAGAGGAAACAGACAGGTCAAAGAGGCGGGGATGGAGCCAGTAAAGGTGAGTGTAGGTGAGGAGTTAGGGAGGGGAAAGGACAGGTCAAGGGGGCGGGATGAGGTTAGTAGGTAGGAGGAGGGGGTAGGTGGGAGGAAGAACAGGTTAGGGAGGCGGGGACGAGCTGGGCTGGTTTTGGGATGCGGTAGGGGGAGGGGAGATTTTGAAGCTTGTGAAATCCACATAGATACCATTGGGCTGCAGGGTTCCCAAGCGGAATATGAGTTGCTGTTCCTGCAACCTTCGGGTGGCATCGTTGTGGCACAGCAGGAGGCCCAGGATGGACATGTCGTCTGAGGAATGGGAGGTGGAGTTGAAATGGTTTGCGACTGGGAGGTGCAGTTGTTTATTGCGAACCGAGCGTAGGTGTTCTGCAAAGCGGCCCCCAAGCCTCCGCTTGGTTTCCCCGATGTAGAGGAGGCCACAACGGAAACAGCGGATGCAGTATACCACATTGGCGGATGTGCAGGTGAACATCTGCTTGATGTGGAAAGTCTTCTTGGGGCCTGGGATGGGGGTGAGGGAGGAGGT
>NC_063343.1:47298963-47316976 GCF_021869965.1 Rhincodon typus | reverse complement strand
GGTATGGGGGCAGGTGTAGCACTTCCTGCGGTTGCAGGGAAAAGTGCTGGGTGTGGTGGGGCTGGAGGGGAGTGTGGAGCGGACAAGGGAGTCATGGAGACAGTGGTCCCTCCGGAAAGCAGATAAGGGTGGGGAGGGAAAGATTTCTTTGGTGGTGGGGTCGGATTGCAGATGGCGGAAGTGTCGGAGGATTATGCGTTGGATCCGGAAGTTGGTGGGGTGGTACATGAGGACGAGGGGGATTCTTTCTTGGTTGTTATTGCGGGGACGGGATGTGAGGGATTAGTTGCGGGAAATGTGGGAGACACGGTTGAGGGCGTTCTTGACCACTGAGGGGGGGGAAGTTGCAGTCCTTGAAAAACAAGGACATCTGAGATGTACGGGAGTGGAATGCCTCATCCTGGGAGCAGATGCGGCGGAGGCGAAGGAATTGGGAATAGGGGATAGCTTTTTTGCAGGAAGGTGGGTGGGAGGAGGTGTATTCTAGGTAGCTGTGGGAGTCGGTGGGCTTGAAATGGATATCGGCTTCTCGGTGGTTGCCTGAGACGGAGACAGAGAGGTATCAGAGATGGTCCAGTGAACTTAAGGTGTTGGTGAAGTGGATGAACTGTTCGAGCTCCTTGTGGGAGCACGAGGCGGCGCCGATACAGTCATCAATGTAACGGAGGAAGAGTTGGGGTTTAGGGCCAGTGTAGGTACAGAAGAGGGATTGTTCCACGTATCCTACAAAGAGACAGGCGTAGCTTGGGCCCATGCGGGTACCCATGGCCACCCCCTTTGTCTGTAGGAAGTGGGAGGAATTGAAAGAGAAGCTGTTGAGGGTGAGGACGAGTTTGGCTAAGCGGATGAGGGTGTCAGTGGAGGGGGACTGGTCGGACCTGCGGGACAGGAAGAAGCTGAGGGCCTTTAGGCCATCTGTATGGGGAATGCAGGTGTATAGGGACTGGACGTCCAGGGTAAAGATGAGGTGTTGGGGACCGGGGAATTGGAAGTTCTGGAGGAGGTGGAGGGCGTGGGTGGTGTCACGGACGTAGATGGGGAGTTCCTGGACCAAGGGGGAGAAAATGGAGTCCAGATAGTTGGAGATAAGTTCGGTGGGGCAGGAGCAGGCGGAGACAATGGGTCGACCAGGGCATTCATGTTTGTGGATTTTGGGAAGGAGATAGAAGCGGGCGGTGCGAAGTTGGGCAACAATGAGGTTGGAGGCAGTGGGTGGGAGGTCACCTGAGGTGATGAGGTTGTGGATGGTTTGGGAGATGATGGTTTGGTGCTCGGGGGTGGGGTCATGATCAAGGGGGCGGTAGGAGGAGGTGTCGGAGAGTTGGCGTCTGGCCTCGGCGATGTAGAGGTCAGTGCGCCAACTGTTTAGAATCCACATTGGTGAATTGGCTTAGGGGATCAAGTAGCTAAACTATTGGATGATACAAATATAAGTAACAAATTGGGCAGAGAATGGTATGAATTTTCAGATGTCTGCAGATGGGTTGTGTATACATAAATTTTATTAGTTGGAGCATAATATGGGGAAAATGAGATTCTCTACTCTAATGGGAAGAATTAAAATGCAGAATATTATTTTAGTGGAGAGAGGTCTCATAATGCTGCAGTCGAGTCCTCCAGCGTGAATCGTGACAGTTTAACACATAGGTGCATCATTAATTAGGAAGGTGAATGAAATGTTGTCCTTTATTGCAAAAACAATGGGCTAAAAAAGTACAGAATTCTTTCTACAATTTTTCAAGGCATTGTGAGACAATCACTAAAGTGCTGTATATTGGTCTCCTTTAAATAAGGGTAGGTATACTTGTATTAAGGCAATTCAGAAAAGCTTCCCTCAGTTTCCTGAGATGAAGGAGTTGCCATCTGAGAGAAGTTGTAAAAGTTGGAGTCATAATAGTTTAGAAGACTGAAAAATTATCTTATTGAAATGTAAGATTTTGAATAAGCTTGATTTGGGGAATCTATGGCATACAATGTAAAATTAACATTTTGACATGGTGATGAGCAGGGTTTTCACCTGAGGGCTGTTATTCTTTCAAGTTCTACGCAGTGGAGTGGAGCTGAAGATAGTTGGGCCAAGGACAATACTCTGACAATCTCGTGCAGTGATGTCCTGGGACTGAGGTGATCCCTCAACATCTGCAGTCAGCATCCTTTGTATTGGGTATGACTGCAATCAGTGCATGGTTTTCCCTCCGTTGCCATAACCTCAATTTTGCCAAGGGTCCTTTATGTTTGAATCATGTATGGGATGTGGGTCATGGTCAGCAAGACTGGAATGTATTGCTCATCCCTAGGTAATCTTAAAGTGATTGGTTCTCTAGGCCGTTTCAGAGGGCAGTTAAGAGTCAACTACATTGCTGTGGATCTAGAATCACATGTTCGTCATACCAGGTAAACATCAATTTTCCTTGAAGGACATGAATGAAATAAATGGATTTTTACTACAACAACAGATGAACGTAACATGGTTGGCATTAGGTTAGCTTTTTAATTTCATATTTTTCTTAACTGAATTCAGATTTCACTGTCAATGATGGCCGGATTTGAACCCACATCCTCGAGATGTTAGTATGGGTCTCTGGATAACTATCCAACTATATTACTACCATGGAACACTCTCTTGCTTTAATGTTACCCTTGGTCAAAAGTTTTTGTATTGTTTGGGATGGTCACACATGCCTCCTCTGCGGATTTCAACTGTTTTGTCCATGATTTGACCATGGCTGTGAGGAGGTCAGGAGCTTTGTGGCACTGTAGAACCAAATTGAGTGTCAGTGAGCAGATTATTGCAGTGTAAATACCACTCGATAGCACTGATCTTTTCACTACTTTGATATCAGAAAGTAGACTGATGGCCTGCCACCTTCCCAGTTCACTCTTCGCTGCATTCCCCCACCCTTTGCCTTAATTCAATGGTGGGATTGATCAAAGGGCTGATGGCAAGCAAGAAACCTGATGGCCTCTGGCCACAAGCAGGACATCTGCCCTGTATCACGAGTGTGAAAGGAAATTGCCCTTCATGCAACCCGGAAGCCCATCAAAACCAAACTGGATGTTTGAATAGGATTGAATAATAATTAAGCTTTCTGAAATGGCCACAGCAGGGTTGTCATAAATCCACCAACTGAAGGACCGGCCAACTGATGTAACTGTAACGCTCCACCCAGAGTAAATGTTTCAGGTGGTCAGGGAGTTGGAATTTCACATCGTTTTTGTCTCTCCACAGCTGCTGCATGATCTTCTGAGTATTTTTAGATGATACATTGATTTAGTTAAAATATCTTGAAACTTTTCTTATAGTCTAATTTTGGTTCTTTTGCAGACATTATTATTGACTTCTCTAAATAAGTCGACCTGCTCAAGATGTTGGAAAAATTTATTGTATCTGCTGAATTCTGGAATTGCTTTCAAATGAATTGTCCAGCAAGTAAAATAAGTAAATATTTAATTTAACCATGAAATTTAAAAAAAAGCTAGTAATATCTTAGTTTGTGTCGAACAAAAGTTGTCTAAAAAATGTTTATTTGTGTAATTAAAATGTTTATTAAATCTTCAATTTTTGTATTGAAAAGGCGTAATTCTTTGTCACTGTTTGAAACTAGTATCTTCTAATTAAGTATTGTAAAAACTTATTTTTCCTGAAGAAGGTCTAGGCTGATGAAATTTAGGCAAATGGTGTTGGTAATAAATAATGTGATGCAGTATTCAGTGATGTTTTTGAACAAAAAATGTGATCACCCAACAGTTAATTGGTCTTAATGTTTCCCTGTATCATCCATCCAAATGTGTGATGGTATGTATTTTATTGTATTGATGCTCAACAAAAGATACTAAAATGAGAATAAGAGTGACTGCCCCATCCTTCAAACGTTTTTGTTCTCAGGCAAAAAGCATCTGTTCTGTTTGTTTCCAAAGGGCATTTGACAAGATACCATGTAGGTCATTGTGTAGACTGGAAGCTTATGGTGTAGGGGGTAGATGGCTGGCAGAAAACAGTGTGCGCATAAATTGATTTTTTTTTTTCTGGTTTATCAGGTTATGATGAGTGGTATCCTGTATGAATCTGTTGGGGCGTCAGTTTTTTTTTAACTGTTTGGATAAATCTAGTTGAGAGTGAAAGCACAGTTGATAAACTTAACAAGAATTACTATTTATTATAAGTAGCTACTGAAACAGTTATAAACTGTTGGCCTGTAACACTACAAATTAAAACACTTATCCTCTAATAAACTTTTCCTTACATGTATGCTGACAGCAAAACAGGCAGGAGAAATAGATTATGAACAGATGAAAATTGGGAAGGCAGTGGTTCATATGGGTTGCTGAGATGATTCTTATGCTAGTCAGAATGTTCTTCTTGGTAGTCTTTCTCTGGATGCTTCCACTGGTTTGCAAAGACCACGTGGTTGGTTCACTCACCAAAGGTCCATGACTTGCCAATTAAGAGTCACAGCTGGCAACAATTGCTGAAGGAAAGATAAATTTCATCAGGTTTAAAGTGGGCTTTGACTGCAGAGAACAGAGAGACAGCTCCTGAGCTGTTGGATATCAAGCTGTTGAGATACCTTAGAAGCAATCTCATGTTTGTTAGCAGGCAAACTGGCTTTTGTCATCAATAACCGATGACTAGTCTGTAAATCAATGAACTTAAGGTTTTTGTGGTACAGTGGTAGTGTCCTCACCTCTGGGCTAGAGGTCCTAAGTTCTAGTCACACCTGCACCAAATGTGTTCATATGATATAACAAGGTGTAGAGCTGGATGAACACAGCAGGCCAAGCAGAATCGGAAGAGCAGGAAGGCTGACGTTTCGGGCCTAGACCCTTCGTCAGAAAATCATATGATCATATGTTCACATCGTAGGTTTTCTTTCAGATCAATCAACTTGTTACCACCCAGCTGCATCTGCACAAAACACCTTGGTTTTAATTCTTCTGCAACCCAGAATTCATTTACTACTTGATCAAACAGCTTTGCTTGTTTTGATTGTCAGGTTACTTGTTTTTCAAAACATGTAACAATCCATCTAAAACACTAGTTGTACAATGCTTCTTTCTTATTTCAGTTCACAATTTTAAAAAGCATAAATAAAAAGACAGTCTTTACAGTATGGAGATGCAGCAAGTAATTAAGGCTAATTGAATGTTAGCCATGATAATGAGAAGAGACAGATGAAGGGATGTGATGCTTCAGTTATACAGGACAATGATGAGACCACATCTCTGATACTGTGTGCTGATCTGGTTTCCTTATTTAAGAAAAGATGTAAATGAATTGGAGGTGGTTCAAAAGAGGTTTACAAAATTGACACCTACAAAGAGTGTGTGGTCTTACGATGATAGGTATGACAGACTAGGCTTGTTTCCACTGGAGTTTAGAAGAGTGAGAGGTAACTTGATTGGAGTACATGGGTCCTGCATGGGTTTGACAATGTGTACACTGAAAGGATGTTTCATCTTGTAGGTAAGGGGATCAGTTAGTTCAGCTGGATGACTGGCTTACAATGCAGAGCAGTGCTTAACAGCATGTGTTCAATTCCTGCAATAGTTGAGGACTGTCCCCACGGTAGCACTATGGCAACTTTACCTTTTTTAATCCAGAATGAGGTGTTTTTTTTTAAATTTATATCGCCATTTGGAGATTATTGTTTTCCAAGGGTTGCGTGAAATGAGAATGCCCCAGAAAGTGGTGTAAATGGGGTCATTGAACATTTTTAAAGCAGAGATAGTTGGTTTATTGCGAGGCAAAGGATTCAAAGATTATGGGAGCAAGTGGGAATGTACATCTTCAAAATGCAAACAGATCAGGTATGATATTGAACAGTGGAGCAGTCTCAAGGGACCAAATGGCCTGCTGCTATTACTAATACATATATTCATATTTAAGGAATGTGAAATGAATTATAGAAACTGTTGAATGGATACATCATGCCCATCAATAATGAGAGAAATGATGTTAGTTCAGATGTGGGATCCGTTGGTCAAACTGGAGGATAGAATTTGTCATACCTGTTCTTCTTTACTTTTATGTGATTTGTGCCAACTACGTTTGGACATCTACAGTTGAAATTTCACCTTGACCTAATTTTTATATCAAACAGATACTTTTTACTAGGTACATCTGAGAAGGCATTTTCCAACAAATATCTTTTACATCACCCATCATTGATGTATTAATTAAATCAGATAATCGCCTGTACTTAGAAACGAAGTTGTTCTCAACTCAATATTTAATTAAATATGAATATGCAAGTTTCATCCTGTTTCCTTATTTAAGGAAAGATGTAAATCAATTGGAAGTGGTTCAAAGGAGGTTTACTAAATTGATACTTAGAATGAATCTGTATAAGGAGGAACCAAACTACTTTTGATATAGAGTCACGGAGTTGTACAGCATGGAAACAGACCCTTCATACCAACTCGTCCATGCTGACCAGATATCCTAAGTTAACCTAGTCTCATTCGCAAGCATTTGGCCCATATCGCTTTTAACTCTTCCTATTCATGTACCCATCCAGATGCCTTTTAAGTGTTGTAATTGTACCCACCTTCACTACTTTCTCTGGCAGCTCAATCCATCCACTCCCCACCCTCTGCATGAAAAAGTTGCCCCTCAGGTCCCTTTTAAATCTTTGCCCTCTCACCTCAACCGTATGACCTCTGGTTTTGTAAATAATTTGTGATTGTTCTATTGGCGTATGATGTATAATTATTTTCTCATCATTATAACAGATGTTCACATCCAGGAAGTCTGAGTTACGATCTGATTTAGTTTGTATTAAACTGAAATACATCTTCAAGAAAACATAACTGCACGCTGTAAGAAATCATAAATAATATTTATATTTGCATTTTTGTAAGAGCAGCTTGATGTTTAGATTTAGAGCTTGTTAGTTAGTTCAGTTGGCTATGCAGCTGTTTGGTGATGTAGTATGACGTCAACAGCGTGGATTCTATTCCCACACTAGCTGAGGTCACCATGAAGATCCCACTTTTTTGACCTTGCCCATTTCCTGAGATGTGGTGACACCCAGGTTAAACCCACCACCAGTTGTGTCTCTCTGTTGAGAGAGCAGCTGTATGGTCTGTTGGGGCTATGGCAACTTTACTAGATGAAGTTTTTCTTTGCCCTAAGCAGAAGGTCCAGGAATTTATTTATATAAGTTAGTCTTGTAGATACTTAAAAACTTTAACATCCAAAATTTAATAAAATGTTATTCAGTTTGTGATGTGCAGGTTTGTAAAGATATTTCCAAAGGCAAAAGATTTGGGATGTGCCTGTAAAGCTGTTCTAAGGTAGGGGAGTTAAAAAGCTGTCAGTGGGTGCACTGATCCAAAAATATAGTTCAGAAAGATAAGTAGATATGTAGTAAATGTATGGAAACTGTTTTAAGCACACTTTTTATTATAGAATGTGACTTTAAAAGCCCATACCTGAAAGCAATATTTACTTGTCTTACATTTTATATGACTCTTATGATGTTTTAGTATGTTTAATTGAGGAGTGAAGGTTGCACCTAAAAGTCAATAATCCACCTATTCCTTCATTGTTGAGAAATTGAATTTGAAATGAAACAGGAGTGGTGTGTAACTGTATAATCAAAATTACACAACTTTAATGAAATTGGAGCCTTTTGCCTGCAGTCTGTCTGGATGGATGGCAGCTGTGTGGAAGTATTTTATTTCTTTACCTACTCCATTCAAGTTTTTATTTCAAGTTCGTGCGTCAAATTTGCAACCCCAGTTGATGATCTGTTTTGATAATAAATCCAGTTGTATACGGGAGACAGCAGACAGAAGTGTATGAATAATTAGACTTTGTAAATTTGCATTATTTTCTTATTCTCTGTAAAGTATTGTTTTAGTTTTAGAGCTTCAGGTTTGAGAGGGAAATGGAATCAGTACAATCAGGTGTGATAGGAATGTGAAAGAGGTGGAGAAATTGCATTATTGATTAAGGAGAATGTTATAGCAGTACTAAGAGAGGACACCTTGAAGGGTTCATCCAGTGAGGCATTATGGGTAGAATTTGGGAATAAGAAAATTGCAGTCACTATAATGGGGTTACACTACAGGCCTCCCAAAAGCCAATAGACTTGGAGGAACAGATATGCAAGCAGACCATGGCAAGATGTAAAAACAGGGTTGCAGTAGTCACAGATTTTACTGGGACTCCCTCAGTGCCAGAGACTTAGATGGGGCAAAATTTGTTAGATGCATTCAGGAGGGATTCTTAACACAATATGTGGATAGTCTAACATGAGAAGGTAGGAACTGCCGATGCTGGATAATCTGAGATAACCAGGTGTAGAGCTGGATGAACACAGCAGGCCAAGCAGCATCAGAGGAGCAGGAAAGCTGACGTTTCGGGTCGAGACCCTTCTTCAGAAATGGGGGAGGGGAAGGGGATTCTGAAATAAATAGGGAGAGAGGGGGAGGCGAATAGAAGATAGGTAAAGGAAAGATAGATGGAGAGGAGACAGACAGGTCAAAGAAGCGGGGTTGGAGCCAGTCAAGGCGAGTGTAGGTGGGGAGTTAGGGAGGGGATAGGTCGGTCCAGGGAGGACTGACAGATCAAGGAGGCAGGATGAGGCTAGTTGGTAGGAGATGGGGGTGGGGCTTGAGGTGGGAGGAATGGCTAGGTGGGAGGACAGGTTAGGGAGGCGGGGATGAGCTGGGCTGGTTTTGGGATGCAGTCGGGGGAGGGGAGATTTTGAAGCTTGTGAAGTCCACATTGATACCATTGGGCTGCAGGATTCCCAAGTGAAATATGAGATGCTGTTCCTGCAACCTTCGGGTGACATCGTTGTGGAAGGTCGTCTTAGGTCATCCCAGGCCCTAAGAAGACCTTCACATCAAACAGATGTTCACCTGCACATCTGCTAATGTAGTATACTGTATCCGCTGTTCCCATTGTGGCCTCCTGTACATCGGGGAAACCAAGCAGAGGCTTGGGGACCACTTTGTGGAACACCTATGCTCGGTTCGCAACAAACAACTGCACCTCCCAGTCGCGAACCATTTCAACTCCCCCTCCCACTCCTTGGACAACATGTCCATCCTGCGCCTCCTGCAGTGCCACAAGTATGCCACCCGAAGGTTGCAGGAACAGCACCTCGTATTTCGCTTGGGAACCCTGCAGTCCAATGCTATCAATGTGGACTTCACAACCTTCAAAATCTCCCCTCCCCCAACCGCATCCCAAAACCAGCCCAGCTCATCCCTGCCTCCCTAACCTGTCCTCCCACCTATCCGCTCTTCCCAATTCAAGCCCCACCCCCATCGCCTAGCTACTAGCCTCATCCTGCCTCCTTGACCTGTCCGTCCTCCCTGGACTGACCTATCCTCTCCCTAACTCCCCACCTACACTCCCCTTTACTGGCTCCAACCCCGCCTCTTTGACCTGCCTGTCTCCTCTCCACCTATCTGCTCCTTTATCCATCTTCTATCCGCCTCCCCCTCTCTCCCTATTTATTTCAGAATCCCCTTCCCCTCCCCCATTTCTGAAGAAGGGTCTAGACCCGAAACGTCAGCTTTCCTGCTCCTCTGATGCTGCTTGGCCTGCTGTGTTCATCCAGCTCTACACCTTGTTATCTAACATGAGAAAGGACTGCATTAGACCTTTATGGGAGAATAAGCCTAGGCGAGTGATCACAGCTTCAGTGCAGGAAATTTTGGTAGTAGTGATCATATTCTATAAGTTTTAAGATCATTATGGAAAGGAATAACTGGCCTTTGGGTGAAAATTTTAGATTGAGGGAAGGCTAATTACAACAATATTAGGCAGGAACTGGAAAAATTGGATTGGGGATAGTTGTCTGAAGATAAATCCAGATCTGACACATGAGATTCTTTTAAAAGCCAGTTAACCAGAGTTCAGGACCGCATGTGTGCTGGGTGCTCCAGTTTCCTCCCACAGTCCAAAGATGTGCAGGTTAGGTGGATTGGCCATGCTAAATTGCCCATAGTGTTCAGGGATGTGTAGATTATAGGGGGATGGGTCTAGGTGGGATGCTCTGAGGGTTGGTGTGGACTTGTTGGACCAAAGGGCCTGTTTCCACACTAGGAATGTATGTTCCTGTAAGGGTGGCATGATCCAGGAACCTTGGATGACGGGAGATGTTGGAAGTTCAGTTTAAAAAGAGAAAGGAAGCATATGTAAGATGTTAGAAACTGAAATCAAATAAGGCGTTTGAGTATAAAGGAGGCACAAAAAAAGGGCTCTGAGGGGCCATGAAATATCCTTGGCAAGCAGGATTAAAGAAAATCCCAAATGCATTTTATAAGTATATTTGGAGCAAGAGGGTAACTATGGCAAGCCAGAGGGATTGTTGAGGTCCTTACTGAGTACTTTGCATCAGTATTAACCAAGGAGAAAGACATGGGTTATGGTAAGTTCGGAGATGGACATGTTGATATTCTTGAGCATGTCATTATTAAGAAGGAGGTGATTTTGTGTGTCTTGAAAAACGTTGAGGTAGGTAAGTCCCTAGGGCCTGATGGGATCTATCCCAGTAAAGTCAAGGAAGTTGTTGGGGCGTTGACAGAGATTTTTGTATCCTCTTTAGCTGCAAGCAAGGTCCCAGTAGAGAATAGCCAATTTTGATCCTTCATTCAAGAAGTCTAACAGAGATAATCCAGGAAATTACAGGCCAGTGAACCATATGTCACTGGTAGGGAAATTACTGGAGAAGGTTCTTAGGGTCAGAATTTTACTTGAATTTGGAGAAGAACAGATTTATTAGGGAAATTCAACATAGCTTTATGCAGGAGAGATCTTGTCTCTCAAACTTGAGTTTTTCCAGGAAGTGAGAAAGATAATTGAAGGTAAGGCAGTGTATGTTGTTGACATAGCCTTTGTTAAATATTTAACAAGGTCCCTCATGGCAGACTGGTCCAGAAGATCAAATTACGTGGAATCCATGGTGAGTTGGAAACTTGGATACAAAATTGGCTTGGCTATAGAAGACCGGGTAGTTGTGGAGGGGTGTTTTTCTGACTGGAAGTGTGTGACCAGTTGTGTTCTGCAAAGATCAGTGCTGTGACCTCTGTTCTTTGCAATATATACAAATTACTTGGTTAAAAACGTCAGTGGTCTAATTAATAATGGAATTATGGATAATGAGCAATGATATCAAGGATGCAGCAGGAAATAGATCAGCTGGAAAGTTAGGTGGAGAAATAGCAACTGGCGTTTAATCTGGACAAGTGTGAGGAAATGCAGTCTGGGAGGTCAAGTGCAAGAGGAAAGTATACTGTAAATGACTGGACTCTTAGGGGCATTGATATACAGAGGGATCTTGGAATTCAAGTCCATAGATCCCTGAAAGTGGCAACACAAGTGGATATGGTGGTAAATAAGGCACATGGAATGCTTGTCTTCATTGGTTAGGACATTGAGTATAAAAATTGGCACATAAAGATGTCTTGAACAATAGGGAAAGTAGTTGAAGCAGATACAATAACAAAGTTTGAGAGACATTTGGACAGATTCACAAACAGGCAGAGAATTGAGGGAAATGGACCATGTGTAGACAGATGGGATTTGTTTAGAGTAGCATCATGGTCAGCATAGACATAGTGGGCCAAAGGACCTGTACTTATGCTGTACTGTTCAGTGTTCTAATGTGCCCCTGGATTTTTCACAATGGGACTGAGATTGAGCCAATTTATCTGTTCTTGACCTTTTGTGGGTGGGGACAGAATTGTCCAGTAGCCAAGTTCAAGGTGCAGGAAGCTTGCTGCTGATCCCTATATGTCCGTGCCTTGTCATAGTTGCTTAGAGCAGGCACAAAAAGTATTTCCTCAATAAGGTATCAAAGGAAAATTGCTACAAGTTCAGAAAAAGGAACAGTTTAGAAGGAAAGCATTTCATTTTGTAACGTGATGAAACTGAGATTTAAAGTGTATCATGTGATATGTATTTGCTTACATCAGTGTTGATTTTGCCAATGTAGAGTAGGAATAATGGGGGACTTTAATTACTTGGATATAGCCAGGCTATGGTATTGTAAAAGGCAGAGAGAATCAAGTGTTCCAAGATTTATTCAGGAAAATTTCCTGCAACACTGTGCCTAGCCACTAAGAAAGGGCCAGTTAGATTGAGACCAAAGGTTGGTGGGTAAAACTGTAGCTGAGTAGTGTTACCTTCAAAAATGGAACTGGTTCAGGCATAGTCATCAGTGACAGAAGAGGAAACTCTCTCACCAGAAGGGTTCAAAGTAATGAGGTATTGGACAAACTTTAAGTACTTAAAGATAACATGGCACTAAGATTGAATGAGATGCATCTGAGGATACTGAAGAAAATGAGAATCAAAATCATGGATGCACTGCCACAGTCTTTTAGTCTGCCCTACACTTGGTATGTGCCAGAGGACTGGAGAATTGCAAACATCACACCCTTGTTCAAGTAAAACTGAGGATAAGCCCAGCAATTACGGATTAGACAGTTTAGCAGTGGTTGGGGAAGGTTCTTAAAAATAATCTGGGACAGAATCAGTCATCACATGGACATAGGTTTAATTAGAAGAGCCAGCATGGAATGTTCAGCTAACTTGGAGTTCCTGAAGTGGTAACACTGATGCTTGAGGCTTTTGATACATTACCATATGATACAGACTTGTGATCATATAACTATACAGTATAGATCATGTAATACAAGGTACAGTAGCAATGTAGATACAGTATTGATTGAGTAGGAAACAGGGTCAGGTTAATGGATATTTTTCAATTTGGAGGAAGGTTTGTAGTGAAGTTCCCCAGGGGTTGGTATTGCGACCCTTGCTTTTCCTGATATATATGTAACTGACCTAGATCTTGATATGCAGGGTACAATTTCAAAGTTTGCAGAAAACATGGAAGTATTGTAAACTGTGAATATGACAGTATAGAACTTCCAAAGGGATATTGATAAGTTGGAGGAGTGGGCAGGGGTACAGAGAGAAGGTTGGAGATTTGCTTCTGGTCTCAACATTCATTCAAAGAGTTAGCACGAACACATGGGCTAAATGGCCTCCTTCTGTAATAAAAAATGTGATTTTGTGGTGAATAAAGTTCTCCTGAACCTGCTGGGATGTCTTGGGTAGATTTATTGCCTCAAATCCTCTTTAATGATACACATCTTAATTACAGATACCACGTGGGGAAGGTTGCCCACATGAAATCTTAGGCAGAAATGGTGCTCCGTAATGATCAGGTGTTTTATCTTGGCTCAGGGCATGTGGGCTTTACTGGCTTCAGCCCTCTGTAGTTGCCCTTGAAGTTGGTGGTGAACTTCCTTCTTCAATTGCTGCAGTCTGTGTTGTAGGTAGATCTGCAATATCGTTAAGGAAGGAACTTCAGAATTTTGACCTAGTGGCACTGAAGGAATGGCAATATATTTCCAAGTCAGAATGGTGAGTGGCTTGGAGGGAACTTGCAGATGGTGGAATTCCTATGTTGCTTCTGACCTTGTCTTGGATGGAAGTGATTGTAGGTTTGGAAGTTGCTGGTCAAAAGCCTTTGTGAGTTTCTGTAGTTCATCTTGTATATAGTACACTCTGCTGCAATTGAGGTGGTAGAGGGAGTGAATGTGGTGGTAATCAAGCAGGCTACTTTTCCTGAATGGTGTCAGACTTCTTGAGTGTTGTTGGACCTGCACTTATCCAGGCAAGTGGAGTATTCCATCACATGCTCCTGACTTGTGCCATGTTGATTGTGGACAGGCTTCAGGGAGTCCAGAGATGAGCTACTTGCTGCATGATTCTGGCCTTTGACCTATTCTTGTAGCTGCTGTATTTATATGGCCAGTCCAGTCAGTTTCTAGTCAATAGTAACCACCGAGATGTTGAAAGTGGGGCATTCAGTGATAGTAACGCCATTGAATGTCAAAGGACAATGGTTAGATTCTCTCTTGTAGGAGATGGTCATCACCTAGCATTTGTGTGGTGTCAATACCACTTTTCAGCTGAAGACTGAATTTTGTCCAGATACGCATCAGTGTTGTAGTTGTATTGATACAGCTTAGCTTTGGGTGCGACAAGGTCTAGAGCACAGGTCTTCAGTACTATTGCCAGAATGCTGTCCGGGCCTTTCCAATATCTGTTGCCTCCAACCATTTATGATATGATTGTTGGTGTACAACTTAGAAAAACAACTGGTTTGCTGCTCCTAGGAACAATCCTTTATATCCTGATGCATGGAGCTTATCTCATGATGTCACTTGATGCTTTCAAGTACTAAATGCTCTAATTATAAAATAATAATAGTAACATTGGCAGGAATGATGCTGTCTCCAGAATACTTGCTGTTTCTTGCCTTTAATATTTACATCAAAAACTCCATATTCCCCGATGTTGGGTTAATGATAAGTAACAGATTTGAGTATTGCAGATTCAATTCATTTGAAAAGCTCAACAGGTTTCTAAATATTTTAGACTACAGCTTTTCAATTACAGGTAGTTATGTATGCAACCTCCTGCTCATATTGCTGGACAACACAAGGCAGTCAGTCATGTGGTTTACATCCTCGTAATTGGCTCAGTAGTATATCAAGCTCTTTGAAGAACAGTTTTTCTAGCAATAATACAACATTCCCCATTGCCCCGAGATAAAATTACACACTGTGAAAATCTGTAGACTTCAATATAGTTGCAAAACTATTAACGCAATAATTGAAAAATTAAAGTGCCTAAAAGTCTCTGTAACTTGCGGGTGGTTTGACAATCCTTTCGGGTCTTGTCCATGGTTACCTGCAGAGGTATCCAAAATGAACAGGGACTTGGATTCTACAAAATCACAACACCAATTAAAGAAACATAGAGGAGAAACAGAAGCATAAACTCATGCATTTGGTTGTGTTCATACAGGTCTCTGGCACGTTTCCAGTTGTTTGCATTTTGCTATTTGTGTGATTTGATTGTACCTTTTGGAACCAGATTTCTCGTATTGGTAAATCCATTGACTTTTTGGGTTGCCTGACTTGCTAAGATCTTGGAACACAGGAGAGCTTTGCAGTTATTGCTTTCTTCGTCCTGGCTAGCATGCCATTATACTAGTTATAGCATTGATTGCTTGTAAATATTATTGTCTGACTGCAGTGACTTCATATTTTCTGCCATCTTTAACAAATGTGTCGACATCACAATCTTTTTATTCAAGAAGTATTTTTGAGAAGCTTTGATAGCTGTTTAAACTATAAATGCCATTCAGGCAGCTTGGCCTCTGAAAATTTGTCCTTGGCCTTGTCATGGCACGTGTTACATTTCAAGAAGGTCTTGGAACTGTAGAGTTTGAAACAACCAGCACCATAAGGCACCAAAGTAGAGTGAGCTGTTTCTCCTTGGAATGGCTGCTGACACCATTGGGGAAAATTCTCGAATCCATTATCAAGGACTTTATCATGGAGCATTTAGAAAGCAGTGGCAGGATCAGACAGAGTCAGCATGGGCAAATCAATGACAGATGCAGTATAATTTGGATAAATGTGAGGTTATACAATTTGTAAGCAAAAACAAGAAGGCAGATTACTATCTGAATGGCTGTAAATTGGGAGAGGGGAGTATGCAGCAAGACCTGGATGTCCTTGTGCACCAGTTGCTGAAGGTAAGCACACAGGTGCAGCAGGCGGTAAAGAAGTCAAATGGTGTGTTGGCCTTCACTGTGAGAGGTTTTGAGTTCGGGGCAGGGATGTATTGTTGCAGTTATAGAGGGCCTTGGTGAGGCCACACCCATAGTAATGTGTGCAGTTTTGATCTCCTTTTTTGAGGAAGGATGCTCTTGTTCTCAAGGGAGTGCAGGAAAGGTTTACCAGGCTGATTCCAGGGATGGCTGGACTGATGTACAAGGAGAGATCGACTAGGTTAGAGTTGTTTTTGCTAGAGTTCAGATGAATGAGGGGGGAATCTCATAGAGACTTATAAAATCCTAACAGGACTAGACAGTGTAGATGCATGGGGGATGTTCCTGATGGTGAATGTGTCCAGAACCAGGGACACAGTCTGACGATTTGGGGTAGACGGTTTAGAACGGAGATGAGGAGACGTTTCTTCACCCAACAATTGGTGAGCCTTTGGGATTCATTACTACAGGAAGTGGTTGATGCCAAAACATTGAATATATTCAAGACACAGCTAGATATAGGACTTGGGGTGAATGGGATCAAAGGTTACGGGGAGGACACAGGACTAGGCTATTGAGTTGGATGATCAGCCATGATTGTGATGAATGGTGGAGCAGATTAAATGGCTGAATGGCCTCCTGCTCCTATCTTCTATGTTTCTATCAGTATGACATCATCTTCATGTAATAGTCCAACATAATTATGTAAAACATGACTGACAAACTGATCAATTAATTTTTTTGGCTGTCGATTGAAAGACATCAATTGTAGACAGTAAATCCTAAAGTCCACTTTTACATGAAGCTAATTTTTCAGCCTTTCTCATGAGGAAGTGGCATGTTCTCTCTAGTGCTCTTTAGACATGACTGAAGTATTGCTTTATATAACCCTTAATTTCCAATTGCTATCTTTATTTTCACTGCTTATCTGATTGTGCAACAGTTAATTTAAAAAGCATAGATCCATCCTTTGTTTAAAAAGCTTAAATCTGAATCAGGCACCTTTTTTGGCCTTCCAATCATGTTTGAGAATTTGGTAGACAATTTATTCTGATGGTCCCTGTCTTTTGCAAATGCTGGCAATGCCTCGTGGCTGCTTTTTAAAAAAATTCTATCCTGTGCTGTTTTTGGCTGTTGCTTGAGCTTTGTTTTCCTTGTTACAAATCAAGTGCTCACTGTTCATTTTGTTTTTTTTTCATGTGGTCCTAATATAAATGTGATTCCTGTGCTGCTTCAAGTCTCGTCTGAGGTTTTCAAACTTGTATTACAATCTTATTTATTTTTTTAAATACCTGGTACTGCACACCATATCATGTTTTCTTGTGTTATTTTGAAGTAATATAGATTGAGTATTGTGGATTCAATTTACTTAAAGCTCAGAGGTTTATTAACCACTCAGACCTTAACTTTCAGTTACAGATAACTATGTTTGCAATCTCTTGCTAACATGCTTCATGGATGTGGCAGTTAAGCATTTGGTTTACATACTGGACCTCGGTGCATTATTATAGCCAGCTTGTAGCATTAACACAATGCCTGCATGCTGTCTCTGCCCCGTTGCAGATTTATAACTGTGCACTAACTGTGCAAAAATGCCTATTATCTTCCAAAAAAGAATTTTATTTGACTCACAGTTAACTGTTTCTCACTCTTAATAGCAGCACTGTGTGGACATTAGCACAGGACTACAGAGCTGGAGAATTGGGCCAATGCTCCGAGAACTACTGCCCATCCCACCTTGATAATAAGAATTTAAATCCTGTTATTTGAATCAATAAATTTGGAAATAAGATACATGATGATAACCATGAAATTATTGGATTGTCATAAAAACTTTACCGGTTCAGAAAAGTTATTTGGGGAAGGAAATCTGCTGTTATTACCCACTTTGGTCGATATGTGACTTCAGACTCACTATAATATGGTTATCATTTAACTGACTTCTTAACTGGTATAGCAAGGCACTTAATTATATGTACCCGCTGCAAAAAAAGCTATTTTTTAAAAATAAATTACTTTTAATCTAAGATTGTCACATTTTGATAATTCCCAAAGTCTCAGAATGACACAATACTACTGGTAACTTTCATTTTTGTGTTTCATGTTATTTGATGAAAATCTATCGAAAGCCTTAATTGAGCAAAAAAGTACTGACCATGGAGAATCTTGCTTTAACTTCTGTTCTGAGTATGGTATCCAGAAATTTGTCTAGTTTAAATCACCCAGAGTTGTTGATTTCTTTTACTGAGTGCTGCTTTGTGTTTTTTTAGGCTATGGTATATTTGTATAGGTTTTTAAAAATCCAAGTATTTTATCTGAGCATCCCAACTCTGTTAAACAGTGATAGTAGGAACTGCCGATGCTGGAGAATCTGAAATAACAAGGTATAGAGCTGGATGAACACAGCAGGCCAA
>NC_063343.1:47272590-47298563 GCF_021869965.1 Rhincodon typus | reverse complement strand
CAATTGCAAATTTGCAGAATTATAGGTCCTGATTTCCACTCAGGAGAAAGGTTAAAATATTGAAATTCAAAATTCTTCCTTTTTTTAATTTACTCGTGGGATGAGGACATTGCTGATTAGGCCAGCATTTATTGCCCATCCCTAATTGCCCAGAGAGCAGTTAAGAGGCAACCATATTGCTGTGGGTCTGAAGTCACACGTAGGCCAGACCAGATACGGACAGCGGTTACCTTCCCTAAAGGATGTTAATGAACTAAATGGAATTATGGTCATTATTAGAGTTTTCATTCCAGATTTCTAGTGAATTCAAATTCCATTCTCTGCAATGGCAGGATTAGAACCCAAGTCCCCAGAATATTAGTTTGGTCTCTGGATTAATAGTCCAGTGATAATATCACTAGGCCACCGCTTTCCCTGTATGCCTGTGTACCATATAATTGATTCATTTATTGTTGTCATATGTACCTGGATACAGTAAAAAGTGTTTTGTGTGCTATATAGGCAGATTGGCCCAACCAAAATGCATCAAGGTAGCAGAATAGAGTGTAGAATACACAGTGCTACAGCCACTGAGAGGGTGCAGAGGGAGAGAATTAACATTTGAAGATCAGAATAAGCAACTGTAGTTTATGTAGACAAAGCTCACTTAAAAACATGCAGCAGCCTAATAGTGTTACAAACATTATATGCAGCAGAATCATCATTATGCCATACGTAATATTAATGACAAGGCAACGGAGTTTGTCTACCAGAAGAAATGTGACAGGAACGGATGATTAACTAGAATTGGGCCACGCTAAGTTGAGGAATGTACTTTTCTTCTGGAACTAGAACAGCAGTGGAGCTCTCCCTAAGTCCTTTGATGAATCCTTTGGCCTCCTCAACCCTGATCTGATCTCTCTCCACACTTACACAATGCAAACAGATTACCCACACCTGCTAACTGTCTGGCTTAAGACTTCTGCAGCCACATAATGAATGTGCTCATGTGTCAGTGGGAGTCTTGCCTGTTTTAATAGGGCCCTGCCATTAAGATTGATTAAAGTCTACATGTACCTCATCTATCAATGCTGTTGCATGCGTGTGCATCTTTCCCTTCCACTCTAACTACAAAAAAAATCTTTTTGCTTGTTTCTAATTTAAAAATAATGCTTGATCTGTTTATTTTTCTAACTTTTTTTCTTCACACTGCTTACACCATACATCTCAGTTGCTGGGAATTACCCTCTATTGGGCATGAATTGTATTTCGGAACTAGTTTTCTCCTGTGGGTGCAGGTACACCTGACACACTTCCAAGCTCATTTTAGGAAGCATCTTTACGGCCGAGAGAGTACCCATATGCTTAGGTCAATTTCAAACCAGGGATGATAATGTGGTGCACACCAATTTTAACTGTAGCAACTTAGAGAAACCTTTAGACGTTTTTAGACACATCGTGCATTATAATGGGAGCAAACAAAACCCTACAGCAATTGCTGGAGAAACTCAGCAGGCCTGGAAGTATCAGTGGAGAGAAAGTAGAATTAACTCTATGGGTCCAGAGACGGACTAACAATCCCTCTTCCGTACCTACACTAGCCCTAAACCCCACCTCTTCCTCCGTTACATTGATGACTGTATCGGTGCCGCCTCATGCTCCCACGAGGAGCTCGAACAGTTCATCCACTTCACCAACTGAACCAAAAAAGAATCCCCCTCGTCCTCACGTACCACCCCACCAACCTCCGGATCCAAATCATAATCCTCCAACACTTCCGCCATCTGCAATCCGACCCCACCACCAAAGACATCTTTCCCTCCCCACCCTTATCTGCTTTCTGGAGGGACCACTCTCTCCGTGACTCCCTTGTCCGCTCCACACTCCCCTCCAGCCCCACCAGACCCGGCACTTTTCCCTGCAACCGCAGGAAGTGCTACACCTGCCCCCATACCTCCTCCCTCACCCTCATCCCAGGCCCCAAGAAGACTTTCCACATCAAGCAGATGTTCACCTGCACATCTGCTAATGTGGTATACTGCATCCGCTGTACCCGTTGTGGCCTCTTCTACATCGGGGAAACCAAGCGGAGGCTTGGGCACTGCTTTGCAGAACACCTACGCTCGGTTCGCACTAAACAACTGCACCTCCCAGTCGCAAACCATTTCAACTCCCCCTCCCATTCCTCAGACGACATGTCCATCCTGGGCCTCCTGCAGTGCCACAACGATGCCACCTGAAGGTTGCAGGAACAGCAACTCATATTCCGCTTGGGAACCCTGCAGCCCAATGGTATCTATGTGGATTTCACAAGCTTCAAAATCTCCCCTCCCCCTACCGCATCCCAAAACCAGCCCAGCTCGTCCCCGCCTCCCTAACCTGTTCTTCCTCCCACCTCAAGCTGCACCCCTATCTCCTACCTACTAACCTCATCCCGCCCCCTTGACCTGTCCGTCCTCCCTGGACTGACCTATCCCCTCCCTAACTCCCCACCTACACTCACCTTTACTGGCTCCATCCCTGCCTTTTCGACCTGTCTGTTTCCTCTCCTCTATCTGCCTCCCCCTCTTTCCCTATTTATTTCAGAACCCCCTTCCCCTCCCCCATTTCTGATGAAGGGTCTAGGCCGGAAATGTCAGCCTTTCTGCTCCTTTGATGCTGCTTGGCCTGCTGTGTTCATCCAGCTCTGCACCTTGCTGTCTCGGATTCTCCAGCATCTGCAGTTCCTACTATCTTTGATATAAAGCTGATGTGTTTTGGCCATCCATTATGGAATGAAACTATTTAAATTTATGTTATAAGTAAACATTGCCTATCAGATGACATTCTTAACATGGGTTTTATAGACTGAACTTAAAATCTGCCCATTGGATGTTTGGTTTCTTGTATTTAGTATTAAAAAAACGTAAACTGGTTTGAGCTAAAAGTTTTTAAAATTGGCCAATACACCCCGTTACTAAATGTTAAGACAATCAAAGAAAGGTGTTTTTAAGGTACTCAATGGGTACGACTTGTACAACTTGTGAAAGCAATCGTGCATGCAGCATCTAAGTTTTTAATAAAAGGGGGGCTGAGTTAAATTTTCATTTTAAAAAATGGAAAGCCGACCCAGTACAGGCGATGAGTTACTGCATTGTAAATTCCTGATGTTAAATTTTAGAGTTGTCGCTGCAATTTTTCTCCCATGCCTGCCTTATTTGGTGATTAAAAATACTGGCTAGTGCAAAAAGCGGCACATAGCTCAACAATTACACTGTCCTCTCTGCCTTGTGGAATAAATATGTTCAAAAATTGTATTTGAATCTAACTGCATTTGCGTGGTAGCCCATAAACGGTAGACTGAAGAAAACTGCAGTTTTGTAATGCGTATATAAACCAGCGAGCCATCAATGGTGTTAAGAAGTTTGAAGTATTTACTGCTGGGCGAGATCAAGAAAGACACCAATTCCTCGCACTCACTGAACACACCCCTAAGAAAAACCAAAACATTGAAAAAAATCTCACTAAACATGTGGTTACACGACGCGAAGCAGCCAATAATTACATTCGGTACAGAGCAGGTCTATCGACAGAGGGCCAATGAAAGAAACCGTTTGGAGTTTTCCTGAAGCGGCGGCACTAAGCCAGCCTCAGTCATATGACAGTGAAGCTCGATGGGGTAGTGAGTTACACTCCGATTCTCTCACCTACGGGAAAAAAAATGCCACCGACTTTATTTCAGAAACTATTTAATAAGCGGAATGGCTTACTTTCCCCTATCAAAGGTTTGAAGGAAGACAGTTCCTTCAGGTAAGAACCGTGATTGAATGTGTTTTGAATGCTTCCTCTTAGGGAAGATTTACATCAAAGAGTATCGGTAGTTAAATTGATACAGTGAGTGAGTGAACGTGACGCTGCCAGATACATTGTAGCCAGTTTACGGAAGTGTGTTCTAGCGCTGAATTGATGCATATTCTTTGTGTTTCTTCCATCGTTTTGAGTTTCGTCCGTGTGCAGGGAGTAATCGTGTTTATTGTGAGACCTGCCTTACTGGGCGTCTGTTGTTCTTTACCTTTTTGAGAAGAACGCCTTTGGACGTGTAGCTAGCTCCCTGTGGTTGGGTGGACCTACACGTGCATTCTCATCTTGTGACAATTATTGAGATAAAGACTTGGCTGAAAGTCAAAAAGTGAAGGAAAAAAAGTCTTGAAGCTCGGATAGAAATAAATACGAGGAACACTGACGTCGGTTTGATGCCAGCTTTTTAAAAACCCCATCCTTACATTAAAATATTCAGTCTGTTTTCTCCATGGGTCGATGGAGTTTCGGATGTATGATCTACTATGTGATTGTTTATTTAAAACAAATGCATATTACAAATTATTTTGCTATCGAATACTTTTTTTTTAAAAATCGCCCTCCAATGATGGATTAATTCGGCACCCATGAGCAGATGGATCGTGATGTCTTACTGTTTATTTCCTCTCTTAAAGCTGTATCATACTGAAAGTAGATAATTAATGGAATTGCATGGACTACACCGTAGTACAAACAATCTAATGGGAACTGATCAGAATACAGTACTGACAAATACAGTATGTCACAAACCTGGTGTTTGTTTTATATTGTCCTGAAATGGAAATTAGTTATGTTTAAGGTGGAGTTTAACAGAAATGTGTGTATATGACACAATGTTCCCAGATGTAAAATCAAATAGAATTTTGGACCTCACTTTCAGGTCCCAATCAACAAAAAATGAGCAGTCAAGAGTAAAGGGGTGGGAATTAATGTAACTGCTAAATACTCCTGGTAATAAACATCACAATTGGCCTTCATGTTTTTCAGGGTGCAGTGGATTTTTACCCACTCATGAATACTTTCTAGTAATGTACATGGATCCGTGTTCACTGTCAATTTCAAGAAACTTAATATTTCACTCCTAACAGATAATTAAATTTTTTTTTAATTGTTATGATCCCAGCAGATGGTACTTTTGACCAAGTTAGGCCCCAGTGTGAAACCTGGCTAGATAGATCAAAAATTTAATTTTTGTAGTTAATTAGTCGCTGAATACATTCACATGAGGCTGTCAGTATTCTTTAACAAAAGTGCTAACAGTCAAAGGACTGTTCTTTGAGAGAGACGACTGGTTGTAGTTTAACCTGAGGGTCACCAGGCTTCAGGTGAGGAAAGAGGTTGAGAAGGAGAGTCTTTCATGGTGACCTCAGCTGGTGTGGGAATTGAACCCACGCTTTTGGCATCACGAACCAGCCATCCAGCTAACTGACCCATCAGCAATAACTTTCTGAGATAGTAGGAACTGCAGATGCTGGAGAATCTGAGATAACAAGGTGTAGAGCTGGATGAACACAGCAGGCCAAGCAGCATCAGAGGAGCAGGGAAGCTGACGTTTCGGGCCTAGACCCTTCTTCAGAAACTTTCTGTTGGCTTTCCTAATTATGTGCTATAGTTGCATACTAGCCTTTTGTGATTCATGCATTAGAACGCCCAGATCCGTCTGCATCTGAAAGCTCTGCAACCTATCACCATTTAGAGGATATGCTTTTCTAATTCTTCCTGCCAAAATGAACAATTTCACATTATCCCTTGTATGTATGATCCTTTATAGCCAAATGAGGTTTCTGTTTCCTAAGATTATGTAACAGTACTTATTATTTTTGCAGTCATTTAGTTCCATTTTACTTTTATGAAAAAGGCTGGCATCTTTGCCCAATGAAAGGGACCATGGATGCTTTAAGACAAAAGCAAAATAATGTGGGTGCTAGAAATTTGAAATTATCCACAGATACTGTTTAACCTAATAAGCAATTCCACCATTTTTGGTGGAAAGAGAAAGAGTTAACATTTTCACTTTTTTAAACAGTAGTAGTGAAAGACTGTCTTTTCAGGGAAGGAATCTGCCATCATGCCTAAATGGGATTGCAGATCCAACAGTGGGGTTGACTCTTTTAAATGCCTTCTGAAATAACCTGGCAGTTAATTAACAGACTAACTAAACTATAGCCTCACATCATCATACTCATAGAAGGATACCTCAAGGATAATATCCTGGATACAGTCAATATCCCTGTATATGTCTACGTCTACGTCCTGTCATGTCAGCAGGACTGACCTACCATAAGTGATAGTACAGTGTTATATAGTCAGGAGAGAATTGTCTTGGGTGCTGATGAATCCGTGTTCCTTTATGTTGAGCACCAGTTAGAAGCCCTGATGGTGCAGAATGCATTGTGTGTGGATGACTTCAGTGTCCATTTCCAAGAGGGTTTCAGTAGCACTGACCAAGCTGATGTATTTTTTGTTCGGCAGCATACTCTACATTGGTGGTGTTGGAGTATATAAACAGATCGTCAGAGTTTGGAAAATTTAAAAAGTCAGTCACATGACACCAGGTTATTTTCCAACAGGTTTATTTGAAATCTCAGCTTTCGGAGTGCTGCTCCTTTGTCAGGTGAAGTGAACTGAAGCACAGCGCAGTGTTCTGAAAGCTTGAGATTTCAAATATACACGCTGGACTATAACCTAGCGTCTTCTGACTTATGACTTTGTCCACACCAGTCCAACATCGGCACCTCCACGTCATGGAAAATTTTATATTGAGTAGTACGGTACATTATTTGTAAAGAAAGCACATCATTTTAAAAACTGGAAAGCATCTAGTGTGAAACGTATTGTGGTGGTTTTTCACTAAGTATGTAAAAGTTGGAATGTGTTTGATTTTCTTTTGATTTAAACTGACAGTGTTGGTTGTGTATTATGTTTTGAATTTTTGCATCAGACTAATCAGCATTCATGTAGATTGTCATCATTGTTTCTTTATGGCTGAAATTAAAATTTCTCTGCATTTGAACATGGAGACAAAAGAATTCTTCTTGAATGCATTGTTGCTATATATTAGGATCTAGTATATATGTGCCCTCTGTCATGCCTCGCAGGGGTAATCTGGTGTAAAATAAGCCCTGCTATTCCAGGAGTCATCACAAATGTTAAGAGCTTTATAAATCATAGAATCCCTACAGTGTGGCCACAGGCCACTTGGCTCATCAAGACCACACCGAACCTCTGAAGGGCATCCCACCCAGACCGACCTTATCTTCATAGCCCTGCATTTCCCATAGCTAATCCGACTAGCCTGCATATCCCTGGAACACCAAGGGCAATTTAGCATGGCCAATTCACCTAACTGCACATCTTCGGACTGGGAGGAAACTGGAGTACCCAGAGGAAACCTGTGCAGACACTGGGAGAATTCCCAAACTCCACACAGACAGTTGCCCGAAGCCGGAATCGAACCGGAGTCCCTGGTGCTGAGAGGCAGCAGTGCTAGCCACTGTGCTGCCCTAAAAATATGCAAAATTCCCCAATTTACCTGTCTGTTAACCTGGGTTAACAAAGCATGGAACAGGTTTCTATGCGTAATACTCTTTTATTTTACAAAGAAATAGATAAACAACTCTGAACTGTCAGCATATAAGTTCTGCTTTGTAAAACTCCCCTTGCAGACACACAGACAGATTGGAAATGAATGGCATTATGAAGGGAAAAATGTTCCCTGAGATGATCATTTTGATTTGCCAGGATTTGCTGTTCATTGTCTTTCTTCAATAGGTGTTTTCCATTTCTTGCAGGAGGACTGGCTCACAAATTATGAAGTCTCTGACTTATTGGTTAAAAGCCATTGTTTAAGCAACTGACATGGGAAAATAAAATGGCTCACATCCACACACTGTTACTTTACCTGGAAGCCAATCACAAAGTTGTTGGCAGGCAAAAGGCCTTTGTCATTGACAGCTGTTTGCCACTGCACAGACCAGTTACTTGTTGCAGGTTGAATCTAAACTTTTGTACCCAATCCCTGTAGGCAGTTCATCTGCAACTAACTTTCCTCCACAGCGTGAACAAACAAGAATGTAAACAACATTTAATGTGTTGATAGCTTATTTTTTAAAAAATGCAGCAATCCGTTCCACAGTTGTTACTTTTCAAAACAGTCCTTTTCCCCATTTCAATCCACAGTCAAAATGCAGAAAAATAAAATCATAAATCATAGATCATAGAATCCCTACAGTGTGGAAACAAGCCCTTTGGCCCAACAAGTCCACACCGACCCTCAGAGTATCCCACCCAGACCCATACCCCATAACCTGCCTAATCTACACATCCCTGAACGCTTTGGGCAATTTAGTATGGCCAACCCACATAGCCTGCACATCTTTGGACCGTGGGAGGAAACTGGAGCACCCGGAGGAAACCCACACAGACACCGGGAGAACGTGCAAACTCCACACAGTCGCCCGAGGGTGGAAATCGAACATTGGTCCCTGGCGCTGTGAGGCAGCAGTGCTAATCACTGAGCCACCGTGCTGCCCCATGTGATGTTTACACTTTAACCTCACCTTTGGAAAGCCCATTATCTTTTCCTGTTCTGTTGTGAAGATTCTTCACTTTGTCATCGTTTTATATAATTAAAAAATTCTCAGTATACTTGACATCCACAAAGCACGTGTTATTTGCTCTCATGGCCTATGTTATGTGTCCACTTTGGGAAAATTATAGCCTGATTTAATTGTTTCCAAATGGCAGTGATTATACCTTTTTTATTAAAAAGATGTTGATTTATTAAACTACATTAATCATCAATAGAAACAATCATTTTATTTTAGCTGATTTTCATCTCCAATCATAAACATCATAGATTGGAGTTTTGACATTTTTGATTTTCATATTTCCTCCCATATTGGCATGTCAAACACACAAGATCATGGAACTTTAGATAGCAGCTTGCACTCAGCACAAATCAAGTTTCAGCGATCTTGTGCTAAGGAGAGGGTACCACCCACAAACTAGACATGCCCCTAAGGTAAATTAATTAATGTTGGGAGTATCAGATAATTGTGCTCATTTGAAAGCCATTGAGGAATTTCCACAAAATTTAAGGTGGAACATTTGGGCACAAGAACTATAATGTTTTAAAAGATTTTTGAGTGATTCTTTTTGTAAATTTGTTAAGCTGACTACTCTACCTCAGTCTAACCAGAAAGTAGTTTTGTGTGTTTTTGATATTTTCAACCACTTAAAAGTGGGTTCCTCTCAGGTGATGAATAGATAATAATTTAAAATGCTTTTTTATAAACTGAAAGACTCGCTCCTCGCTACATCGCTTAGACTTTAACAAATTACCCCTCTTAAATATTCCAGTTACATTCAGAATTTTGCCATTAAATTGCATCTGATTATGCAGTTTGTGGGCAGATTGAGTTTGACTATGAAGTAGTCAAACAGCGAGTGGAAACTGAGAGTTGTGGGTCAAAGAATACTGCTCAAAACATCTACATTACTATGGCACGCATTTTCCAGGAAACTGTGACAAAGTAATAGGAAAATTTCTGCACTGATCTGCCTTGAACCCTGAAGCTAAAGTATTTCGGGCATTTGTTTTTAGCTGTTTGTAGGTGTCTCACCTTGAAATAAATGACGTCCAATTTGTTGTACTAAAGTTGCTTTAGTCACAGCTGCTACGTAAACTGCGCCAGAACAGTGCTGGTAACTTGGGAGGCATGACTCGATTTGCAGTAAAAGAAATGCAAATTCTAATTGGAGAATTTTAACAAGCTGAAATAGGCATTAACCTTTAATTTTGAAACTAACTAATTAGCAATAATTTGTTATAGCTAGATTTGTTTTAGCTTGATGGGTTTTTTTAAAGCCTATTTGGGAACATAGATTTTGAAATAATTAGAAATAGATCTCCTGGGTGTTTTCAACTGGAAATTGTTTATTATCGGAGATCTGTGTTCTTGTACACCACAGAAGTTTAGCAGTCTGGTACAACACGCAATTAGGAAAGCAAATAGTATGTTAACCTTTATTACAATGGGCTTGGGGCTTTAAGAATAAAGAAGTCTTTCTGCAATTTTTATATAGGACGTTGATGAAACCACATCTAGAATATTGTGAGCTGTTTTAGGTCTGCTTCCCTAAGACCCAAGTCAGTTACAGTTACTGGGAGTTGAGAGACCCAATTTAAAAGTTTAATAGTCCTGATCATTTGCAGGACCATTCCATGTACGAGTATATTTTCAAGAGTTTTGGAGTTTTGGTTTTTTTTTATGTTTAATCAAAACAAATATAAAAGAATGGTACTTAAAAGCAGTGGTTTTCAGTTGATCCACTTTGAGATGCCAGCTCTCATTTCTGGCTGACTGAGCAAATAGCTTTTAGTTTTCTATCTGAGGCATTTTCCAAGCCCCAAACCAACAGGAATTATCAACATTAACCCTTGCTACCCTCTACTCCCTGATCAGGAACATCCAGAACTCGAATTGGCTTGCCAGTGTATGGACAGTGCATGGTCAATCTCATTGACTAACAGTGTGCACCCAATTCTTAACTGATTTCTTTAAAACTGTCATCTTACTATCTAACATTTCTCCTTACTATCTTCTAATTTGTCCTTGGACAACATTCATTAAAATAATTGACACTTTTAACTTATTAAATTCATAGATTTCTACCAAAATAATGTGGCAGTAGTGGAGTAACTGCTATCGTAGGGTATAGCATCTGCTTAGAGGCTATAGTCTCACCACCCCCTAGTGATTACTTTCAATCCATGTCCCAACTGATATCTTAGCCTTTGAAGAAAACAATCCATATCTTTTATCTGCAAGGAACATGTGTGACTCCACAACAACTGTTAAAACTTTGGTTCGTTTAAGTAACATTTGCAAGATTCGGCTGAATACATTAATCTCGAAATATATCTAATAGTGACAAAACTAAAGCCATTTTAAAACTTTAGCTGTATTCTTGAGTAAAAATTATTTCACCTGGACCATAAAAGCAGTAATAAACCCATGACCTTACTTTTCTTAACCTGAGCCATATAGCTATTCTTCTCTACAGAAAATATTTTTCAAGTAATCGGACAAATTATATTCACTTAAGCAGAATATAATTTAATTCCTCACTTTCTCACGACAGAATTATTGATCGTTGACAAAAAAATTCAATCCTACACTAGAGGGAGTACACTGAAAGTTCACTAGACTTTTTCATTCATTCACGGGATTTGCTGGCAAGCTTAGCACTTAATGCCCGTTGTTAAGAGCCAACCAAATTGCTGTGGTTCTAGAGTCATGTGTAGGACATACTGGGTAAAGATGACTGAATTCCTTCCCTAAGGGACAGTAATGAGCAAAATCGCTTTATATGATGATCGACAGTGGCTACCATTAGGCGAGCTTTTATTTCATTCCAGATTTTTATTGAATTCAACGTTCACCATCCGCTAAGGTGGGATGTGAATCCATGTCCTCAGAACATTAGCCTGTGCTTCTGAATTACTAGCCTAATGACATTAACACAACACCACCACATCCCCTTGAATGGACTGAGACTGTACAGATGATTGGGGGGGTGCCATATCTGTTTGCTGGACTAGGGATAAAGGTTCAGTGAGGGAGGTCTCTCTGAACCACCAGAGGAATGGCCAACAGAAGGATTGATAGTAACTTTATACGTGTTCCTGGGATGAAAGAATTTACTGAGAAGAAATTGAATCACTATCCCTATTTAGAGTTTAAATGAGTGAGAGGTGATCTAATTGAAGCATAATATAACATTCTTTTGTCAAGTAAATGCTTGAAGAGTACTTTTCCTGTCTGGAAGTCTCAGAAGTGATCAGCCATTTAGGACTGAAATGAAAAATTTCTTTGGTTCTCTCTACGTAGAAGGCTGAGGGTTCTCAATAGTTGGATATATTCAAGATAGAGAGTGATAAATTTTGGGATACTGGACAAGTTGAGGAATATAGGAGTAGTTTAGAAACATCAGATTGAGCTCGGTCATCTAATTGAATGACCGAGCAAACTTGAGCACTGGAATGGCTGACACCCATTTCGATTTCTCGTGTTCTTGTGTAAATTTTGTAGAAATGAAAGATGATGCAACTACAGCGCATTGGACTAGTACAGTTTTCTCCTTGTGCTCACAGTTTCTATGTACCTGATTCATTTCCTCAATAAAATCACTACAAGCCAGAAAGTCTGTCAATGGTGGATCAAAAATCAGAGGACCAATAACCCTCAATTTGTGACAGCTTGCCAAATAAGACTAAGAACTATAGAGACCTAGGATCACTTCCTACTGGCTGAGTCAAATGGGTACATGGAACAGGCTCATCTCGGGGGTGGGAATTGGAAAAGCTTCTTAATCTGAATGGCCATCAGCAATGGAAATGGGATCCATACTGCATCCAATTAGCATTTCATGCTTGATATAAATGACCTTTGATCACAATCCTCTCTCCTTCCTGAAGAAACGGACTTTGCTTTAAAAGATGGATACTGTCTCCAAAATCGTATCTGAGTAGGGAAGGGGATGAATGATTCCATCTAATAGACTTATTCTGTAGACCAAGAACTGAATTTTCAGTTGGGTTGCTTCAAATTCAGTTTTTGTAGCAGCAAGTGCTCAACATTCAGCTGCTCCAGTAATAGACCCAGAGCACAATGTGCTCAAACTGAGAACAGGATAACCTTGTCTTGCAATGACTAGACTATTGTTCTAAACCATGAATTCTTAGCAGCAAAGCAATGTTCATGCTAATGTTCTTCTGCATTTGTTACAATGTGTTTTCATTACAGGGAACCAGGTTTAAGAGGAAGCCAATACAGTGAGGTCCCCAGTTCACAAACATCCGATTTAGGAATGTTCATACTTACGAATGCAGGGGTGTAATTTTAAAGACGTCACATATGAACATTTTCCAGTACTTACGAATAGCTTCTTTACGTTGTCCTGAATTGCGTTCCAACTTGCATACAAATTGACTTGCAAACAGACTCCAGAACAGAATCCATTCATAACCCAGGGTCTGGCTGAACCTCTGTTGTGTAGAATGTCTTTCACAGAAACAGGCCATTTGGCACAACTAATCTGCCCTGCTGGTTGCACTGCACACAGGTCTGCAGCCAGAGTAGTATTCACCTGATGTACGTTGTTGTTTTAAGTCGTTCTGGAAAGGAAATCTGGAGAAGAAGCTGATTTGACAGACATAATGTGCCGGGTGAACAATGTTTTTGCAAGACTAATTATTTAACCAAGTTACAGTTTACATTTTCTTTCAATTGGGCATAAAATGAGAAGTTTTAACAGTTTTTTGCATTTTTTAAAAATTTAATAAGTATTAATGACTTGGGAGAGGAAAAATAACTAACAAATATTTTTCAAGTTTACTGTAGATACCAATAAGAGATCGAGATGAATGGAAACTGATTAAAATGCTAATACTAGTGACCCTATCTCTCCTGAATTATTCATTACCTATCAAAAATCAGAAGTAGTAAATAGGCAATAAACAGATTTTCTGTTAATGATTTTAGGATGTTACATTAGCTGGGAATATTTTGGATTACTTTAGAGGTTATTTATGCAGGAACTCTTAAACAGAAAGTTAAGAAAAAAATGTTGAAAACTTGGACATCCTGAGCTTTTTGAAATGGTTGGCTGTATTTTAAAAAAAAAACAGGAATGTGATAGATATATATAGGAATTGTCAGAAGGCACTTTTTAGGATTATATGAGCTTTATTAAAGCGTGGGTAAGATTTAGGAGGAGTTTTATCAGCATTGGTAGACAGTTATTGATGAACAAGAATCAGTTAAGGCAAATAGATGTTGCTGGATTGGATAAGGAATGGTAAATCATTGCCTCCACTCGTTGACAGCATCAATTGTTCATTTTACAATTGGAAAAATTTAAACATGGTCACTCGGTTCACTAACAAAAGTAGGAGAGTTGGAAGGGAAGGCCTGTTCTTTAAAAAAAATATTGAAGGAAGCATGGACAAGTTAGTGAAATGGGAGAACAAAAGACAGATGCAATTTAATGTTGATAAATGTGATGCTGTTTGTTTTTCTGAGAAACAAGGAATGGGAGTTCACATGTAATAAAATGATGCTGAAAGGTGTGGATAGACAGAAATTATACATTACAACAGGGTTCAAATGTATAATTCTTTGAAAATGAGTATAGATTGAAGTCAAATACTTATTATAAAAAGGGACAATAGGTAGAGGAAAATTAATTTATAAGTTTGATTAAAACTTTGATTAGATCACAGAGCATTATTTGCAGTTTTGGCTATTTCATGGGGGGGAAAACAGCATTAAAATCTTCAGTGATTCTGTTTGGATTAACATTCTCTTCCTTGTTTTCAAATCCCTCCATGTCATTACCTCTTCCTATCTGTAATTTCCTATAACGCTTAAATCAAATGTTGGTAGCTGTAGAAACTACAGAAGTTGAGTTAAAGTAATGTTGAAGTTCCATGTGTGAGGTAATGAAACTTCTCTACTAAACTGAATTGCAGGAAATGTTGAGACATTCTTCTGTTTCTTCTACCTATAATAGTCTAACTGCTTTGTAGTTTCACCTTTTCAAAGTTTTTCATTTATGTATTTCCTACTTTTTTTCTGGTCTTTTTGATACCACAACTAACTGTGCAGGAGCTGGAAGAGAAGGCATTGCAAGATTCTCTAGTTATAACTCAATAAGTAAGCATGGAATGGAGAGTGCAGTCCTGCCAAGCTGGAACTGATGGAGAGGAATGGTCAGAATGCCAGAATCGGGAGACAGATGGAGAAGAATGAGGAGGGATATTTTAGATTTCTCAACCACCGTAGAATGTTGTTTGTTTCGGAGAAATTTCAGTATTACGTAGGATCAAAAGCTTGATTGGTGGTGTCAAATAAGGAGTTCAGGGCAAAGTGGGCACTGATTTGAAAGACAAAAACACATTCAAGAACTTTGGAAAGAAATAGAATATGGAGCTGGGGCAATAGTTTTCAAAGATGGAGTGGTTAAAGTTTGTTTTATTTGAGCAGAGGGAGATGATGGCAGATTTGATGGAGACTGGAGAAGGAACCTGAGGAGAAGGAACTGTTAACAATATGGATAAATATGGGACCAAAATTGAGTGATCAGTAGTTTAGGAGGAAATAAGATGGAGGACATAAAAGGTGGATCTTGTGGACAAGATGAGTGAAGACAGCAAGCAGCTATGCAGAAGTACCAGTGTGTTGGGTGTATATATTTCTCACTGCAAAGTCTGTTCAACCTTCATAGTAGCCTTCATATAGTCCAGTGAGGAAAAAAAATTTAAAAGTTCTAGGGAAGCAGCAGGAGCAATAGAGAAGCATCCGAGGTGAGAGAAAAAGCCTAGAAAGGATGCTGAAGGAACATGAAGAGATCAAAACACGGCTCTGGCCATTTTTCACTTGTTTATTCTTGGATCACAGTGTCACAGATGGTTGCCCAGCCGTGGTTAGGCCCTGTGTCGCAGGCCCCCGTTTGATAAAATGTACTAAAGGGTGGGAGAGAATTCACTGATTTCAAGCATAGGGATTCACTTTGCATTTGCTAATTAGAGATACCAAATGCCTAGAGTTGAGTCAGCAATTTGCTGTAACGTCACAGAATTAAGACAGATTTCCATACCAATATGACACGTTTTGGTACTTTCTTCATCTGGGATTGTATAGCAAGACTGACTTTATTTGAATTAATTGTGAAATTAGAGGTACGGACTTTCTCACTAATTTATAACAGCTCGTGTGGATTAGATCGACACTTTGCCCAAATGAGTGCCAGGAAATCTTGGTCAGGCTGCAGGTAAGTGTGAAAGTGCAGGTAGCATCTGCCAAATAAATTGTACCCTTATAATCTTTTACTTCCTCTAATCTTGAACACAGATCTTTTAATTCTATGCAAGTGTAGTAGATTCTTGTGCAAATTGTAACACTGATACCCATTACTTTTTTTTATTTGTCTTGAACTTTAGTCAGTTTTCAGTTTTGCCACTATAATGTTGGCTATCTCTTCTCCTTTTCTCTTGCTCATGCTTTGTATGCAATTAGCTTGATGAAAATGAAACTTCAAATTCCTTAATTTTTGTCCTAAATCAATATCAAAATTTGATATATTTGTCAATTGCTTCCATCTTGGTGGAACAGTTGGTGACATTTAGCAATTTCTACCTAATTAGTCGGTTTCTGATGTGAAATGCTCAATGTTTGTTTGCTTACAGTTAAACTTAAGATGTTTAAAAGTATTTTTAAAGTATTTGCTTCCTTTGTCAAATCTGGCATGCAAAAAACATAGCAACCAGTTGCTTGCGGTACTGTTTTGGCTTTACAACAAAGTTGAAGAACTGATGAAGCAACCTGCCTTTTCCTCTTTATATCACGAGAATAAGTTGCTTTCCTGCTTTAATTTCTAAATCAAATATTGCTGTAAGTGCTGGTTTAACTGTCTTCCTGCTAGTGTCACATGCATTGTCACAAGTTCTGAGATGCATGACTAAGACAGTGTTGAGACACACCCCTTAGCCTACTGCAAATGAGCAGTCTGTGTCAGTAGTTATCTGTAGATAATTTATGAGGAAGCCGCTTCAAAATTTGGGAGTTACCTCTTTGGCTCCTTTTCTCCTTCACCGAAAGTGTAACTCATGGATTACAATTCCACAACTGCTGGCAGCTCTCTTGTGCATTCCTTAAGAAACTATTTTTCATGCGTAATCTTGGTTTGTGGCTGACCATTAGTGAAATTACAATCATTGTTGTAATTCATTGTATTGAATCCCATTTGCTTTTGCAAAGTCTACCAGCTGTAAGTCTGATCAGTGGTTGGCATTACATCTTGATCAGTCACACTTCTGTCCCACATTATATAAGTCAAGAAATCAACTTTTTGTCAATGGAGATGAACTTTTTCTGTGCTGCTAAATATAAAATGAAACTTCTGCATTCAATACGACATTGCGTTTAAACAGAGCTAACCTTCCTTATGACTGGATGTAGCAGTAGATAAATGTGAGGTCTGCAGTGTCCCACCATCACTCTTTATTGAAATTGCAAGAATAACTTTGGCAGCAAAACTCAAACCAATTTACTCTAATGCATTTACTAGCAACAAAGGTACTCAATAGAGATCAGGAGTATAAAATGTGGCCAAATACTTTTCTCTGTTTACACAATCCATCTTTGGTCATTTGCTTGTTTGCATTTGTAAGCCCACTGACTCCTTTTCTGTTTGCATTTCTGGTGATATATCATTGGCCCACTGACTCCTTGCAGCTACCTCAAGTACACTTCCTCACACCCTGCACCTTGTAAGGACTTCTGTTCCGTTCTCCCATTTCCTCTATCATAGCTGCTCTAATAAAACAACCTTCTACAACAGATCTCCTCTTTTCCCTTAACCAAGGACTTCCATCCAACTCACCCATTTCTAAATCATGGTCCATAGAGTCCATGTCGATGTTTTCCACACTTCCTGCACTTTTGCCCTCATTCCCATTTCCTCCCTCCTAGAGCCACAGTAGAGTTCCCCTTGTCTTCCCTCCCATCCCACTTTTTTTCTGCTGACTCTGGCAAGATGCCACCACCAAGTATGTCATCTTCGTCAGAATGTTGAAAGAACTGTTCTCTCTGTGATAGTCTAGACCACACCTCTGTCCCCAAAACACCTATTGCCTTTCTCAAAGCACCATCTGTAACATCTGGAGGGCTAATACTTTTGTCATTCAATCTCTTATGTCTTCAGTTCTAGTACAGACCTTTCTTTTGCCCTTCT
Source organism: Rhincodon typus (assembly GCF_021869965.1). Taxonomy (NCBI): domain Eukaryota; kingdom Metazoa; phylum Chordata; class Chondrichthyes; order Orectolobiformes; family Rhincodontidae; genus Rhincodon; species Rhincodon typus. The sequence continues at coordinate 47,280,947 of NC_063343.1, read as the reverse complement.
CCCACCTAACCCTTTCTCAAAACCTATTCAGTTTGTATCTTCTCAAAGTCTTGATGAAATGTCAAAACTTGAAATGTTAACTCCCTTCTCTCTCTCTCTCTCTTTCTTTTCTTTTCTTTTCTTTTCTTTTTTCTTTGCTCTCCTCTGCTCTCCTCTGCTCTCCTCTGCTCTTTTCTCTCTCTCTCTCTCTCTGTCTCTACATAAAAGTTGTCCAATCTGCTGAGTATCCTCTAGAATTTTGATTTCGGATTTCAAGCATCTGCAGTACTCTGCTTTGAATCAACATTTTTCTCCTTCCTGGCCTGGACACTGCTAAGGCCAGTTGTGACATTGATACATTTCAATACTGGGTTTAGGTAGCTTAGCTCAGCAGAACACACACTGGCTGTATTCTGACCTGTGTTACTTAATACTGTGTCACACGTTTCATGAGCCTACTAATGCACTCGGATTGGCTCTTTCTAAATATAACCAGATATAAATATGGATGCTGCAGCATGTCATTGTCTGACAATAGTCACTTGGGACAAAGTAGGAATTTTTAAAATCTGCTTTACCTGGTGCATAACAGACAAGGGTTGTGAACATTATTGGTGACTCAGTGTTAACATTTTAAAAAAATGATTTGGTGTATCCAATTTTGAAAGTTGCACCTGCAACAGTTCCCCTCAGAATGTTATATAACATCATCATAAATGTGTTGCTCATAAACATTAGAGTGGAAAATTGACCAGTTTGAAACTTGGGTTTGCCAGTGAAACAATTTTTTAAAGATATTGAAGGACATTGTACACTTTGCTTAACATGGTCCTTCTTAATTGAAGTTTCATTTTTCATTTAACCAGTGTACCAGAGTCACATGAAGTTCCAGCAATCTTGCTGGGAATGAGCCTTGATGGTGCAACTGGTCTTTTTCTGCGCATGAATTTTATATATCCATATTTAGTAAGAATTTGGAGTGCTAAGCAGAAATGGCCATTTGAACAGAGACTCACTAGCTATGATCATCCATTGTAGCTTCTCGAGTTCTGGAATTAAATCATTTTAGAATGCCTAGTATTCTATCCTATCCTAAAGTAATGAAAAGAGTGAGTTTTATGTTATGTCTTCGAGCAACAACTTCATTATACATGTTCTTGCCAAACTTGATAGTCACCTTACTCCAAAGTTGAAAACACTGCCATATTATTGTTCTGTCTTGTCATCTGTTGTTTCAGACTGAAAATATTCCCTCTGTATTGTATCCCTCTTCAATATCACCAAAATTTGTCTGACTAACTAAATAGTTAAATAATTTTTACTTGCCTTTCTGAAATATTATCTGCTGAGCTTCTGGTGAAGAGACTACACTGTCAGTGGGGAGGGCTGGGTGTTAGTACTGAGAGTCATTCTTTGTGTTATGAGTTATGATGGCCTGAAATCAGACCATGTGCTCATCTCATGGATGCAAAGAGGAAGAAGGCATCTGTATGGAAAAGGTGGACATTGCCCTGGATTTCCGAGAAATTATTGTTCTTTGAGAAGAAAATCTGAAAAAAAAGTGGACATGATGTTTCAAAGTCAGTCGTTTCTGAGAACAAAGCGTTGTAACTGATTAGATCTTGAGACTGAAGGGATGCTGCATTTCATAATGCAGTGAAGGGGAAGGAAATGTGTTTTTTTTTTCTTTTCTGCATCATTTCTGCGTCCCCATTCCACAAACCCCGCACATTAGGCTTTTCAACAGGACTTTTGCTGTTTGTCTCCGAGGACCTGGGGAGGAAGCCACTGGTCCCACTTGTTTTTTGTTTCTCTACAGTCAATTTTTAAAAATTGAACGTTAGCAGTTTTGGCAAGGCCAGCATTTGTTGTCCATTGTTAATTGTTTTAGTATCAGTTGTGGTGTGATCCACCTTTTTTGCACTGCTACAATCCAGGCTGTTTTAGTTTCTGACCCAAGGGAAGTTCCAGGGTTTTGATCCAGCAACAGTCCCGAGGACGGCAGAATGAGTCCAAGTTAGAGTGGTGTGTGTTGTGAACTGAAACTCGGCTCTATTTTACCTCTGCTGCCCTTGTCCTTCGAGGTAGAGGTCACACGTTTGGAAGATGCTGTCGAAGGAGCCTTGGTGAGTTTCTGCAATGTATCTTGTAGATGACCAACGCTGCTGGTGGTACAGACAGTGAATTTTTTCAGGGTGGTGGATGTGGTGCCAATCAGCCAGGCTGCTATTGACCTGGATGGTATTAAGTTTCTTGCGTTATTGGAACTGCAGTTATCCAGGCAAATGAGCAGTGTTCCTGACTTGTGCCTTGTAGATAGTGAACTAGCTTTGGGAGGCCAGAAGGTGAGTTACTCACAGCAAAATTCTCAAACTCTGACCTGTTCTGTAATTGCAGTGATTGTTTAAGTCTTAAACATCTATGCATGGAAAAAAGGATGGGTTAGCCATGGTAATTCCACTGAATGTCTCAATCTTGAGTTTGCTTCTCTCTTGTTGAAGATTTGTCATTGCTTGGCAGTTAAGTGATAAATAACATGAATTATTTCAGTATCTGAAGAGTTAGTGGGACTAAACGCTGCAATCATTAGCAGTTATTGTTATAAACCAAGCGTGCATGAGCACACACCCCTTGGATGAAGTGCTCAAGTATGGATGCCATGTTTTTCGTGGAAAGGTCAGTTGCATTCAAGGGACCCAATAGTCCTAGCCCTGTGGAAGCAAATGCCAGCATAGGTCTGAAGAAGGGTCACTGGACCCGAAAGGTTAACTCTGACCTTCTACTTCACGGATGCTGTCAGACCTGCTGAGCTTTTCCAGCAACTTCTGTTTTTGTTCCTGATTTACAGCATCCGCAGTTCTTTCAGTTTTTATGCCAGCATAGGTTCTTTTTTAAAAGGAGGAGGATAATGGAAATGGCAAAGACTTGGATTCATTGCTTTCTTTAACAAATACAAAACATGGGCCAAAGGGCCGCCTCTGTGTGATTCTAAAACGGTGCTTGGAATTCACAGGCACACATTTCTGTATAATATTAGACTAAAACACTCTGCCCCATCTGCGGTAGTCCTGTTGACGGGGGCTTTGTTGAACATAAAGCAGGATCCTTTTTATCATTGCAACACTAGTGCTGTCGCAGATCGCACACCTCCTTCAGCTCTTATCAGCTTCCAACGAACTGGCAAATCATGCTGTTAATAATCTGTTCATTATAGGTTTGTGGCACTAACACTATGTAAACATTACTGCTTATTAATGTTGGCCTTTACTACGCAAATCAGGAGCTCATACATTTCCTAGCTATCATGGTAATACAACTGAGTTTAAAAAAAATTCTGTGCATGCGGTCTTTGATTTCATTGCTATAGCCGATGAAAATGTTGCTTATTCAGCAGAAGTGTTCCCAGTCATTGTCAAGGAGCTGGTAAAAGCAAGAAATCTTGATTTTGCATTAGCCTCTAAACTTGAGATCCCATGACAAGTTGTGTTTTGGCATAGTTGGAAGGAGTGCTAGAATTGAGATCTATTCCCTGGTTTAGGAAGTGAAAAGAGAACCAATATGCTCCTTGTGCATATTGCAATGTGTGGATGTCTGATTAGATCAGCTGCAACGCCTTGCATGAAAAATTGTCATTTACTGAAGAAATAGTGTCAACAGCATTTGTGTAACTATGCCTTCGTAAGACTTGGTATCTTTTGCAGGGAAAAGGTTCATGAAACTTAAGGCGTTCTGAGAAATAGTCATTTGGTAGTACAGACCTTGAGTATTGATTGAAAAAAGACACATTTTGTCAATGCTTTTTGTATTGAATTATCAGGTCAGTTCATAAGAAAGACCAAAATAATGGAAAACTACATTCATATGCTGAGAGCAAGTTTTGGTTAGTAGAATCATTGGCATGGAGAATGCATTGAGTAATGATGACAGGGAATTAACCACCAAGCTTTGTTTGAATATTAAACCCGGCAAGCTGACTCTGGTCCAGGCATTGCTCTGAGAAATGAGGCAGGATGGTTGTCGCTCATTTTGTTGCCTATATCAGAAAGAAAACGTCCACACACTGCATCTATTCCATCTACAAGATAGCTGACGGCCGTTCTCTGGCTCATTTCTCCAAACAATGTTTTGTTCAATCAGCGTCAACCAGCATGGGTTAAAATTTAAACAAAGTTTAACAATTAACTGTCAGTCATCAGTAACTGGTGCTTTCTCTATGGCAATGCCTCTGATCCATTTGCCTACCAATCAGCACTATCTTCTCATTCAGTGTAATGGTTGCTTTCCCTACACTTAGATAATTGTAAGTTGTCCAAATGAATGCAAGATGTAAAGCCTCAAAATAATATTTTGCCTGAAATCCGCAATTTTGGTGAGTCTGATGCAGTATTGTCTCTGAGTCCTAGTGAGAGATCTCATGCTATTTTGTAAAACTCTTCTCGGTAGCTATGCACTATACGTCTATGGCACCCTACTTGTCCTGTCTTCCCTCTCACTGGAGATGGAAGTACTCCCCACTGTATGTGTGTGCCAGGGTTCCCAAAGCTGGTGCCATACTTAAAACACAGTTGGGTACCAGCTCAAACCCTATCAGTTCAGAGCTGCCCTGCACAGTTCCTTTGTGGGAAGAATTGCCCCGGAGAGGGGGGGCATATGCAACTTGGCACCCTGATTTTGCCAGCAGGGGTTCAGAAGTTCTGGTGGATGGGGCAGTGCCGAGAAGGGCTGTTCCCTATCCATAAACTTAGAGGAGACTGAGCCACCTTACCTTGCCAGTCTGATCTGAGATTGGCACCAGGTCAGTGTGGTGGCAACAGTCTGGAGGAATGTGCAGCAGTGCTGCAAGGAGGTCCGTGCCCTTCCATTCTGTGAGGTAAGTGCCATCATCAGCTCTCTGCTACCTCTCACTCGTTCTGCAACCAGACCAATTCCCACCAAGTTCATTGTCTGTCTCTCTCACTACTGCATGCAACTCTCTCACCCACTGCAACAACCCACGCTACTAACCCTGCATGGTCTTTGCACTGCCTACTCCCACTGTGTGGAGAACTCTGCACATTTCCCGCATCTGTATCAGCATTGACAGCTGTGCCAGCCACTTCCAACTCGCTCATTCCCTCCCTTTTCGCATTTTTCAGGGGAAACTATTCCACAATAAAGCAGAAAGAACCAAGATGGATGGTCAGGTGCCCAATGTTTGTCATCTCAACACTGACGAGTTGAGAGCAGTGACTGTTCATGTAGTAATGCTGAAATCTCTATTCCCTGGTAACCAAGTAAGAATCATTGTCCATTACTGTGCTGTTCTCCCATTACCACCATTATAAGTATACTATCTTAACGTGCGCTATGTCTGCTGGATCTATGTACAAAATTGCACTCCATTGCTCGAAACATCACTGTCAGCAACAGTGACCAGACAGTGGAGGATATGGGGGATATATGATATCCGTGTGCTCTTTTCCTCACGAGACAGGGTGGTGCCAGTAGGTGCCCAGCCGGGTGTCTGAGAGAGAACAGTGCCAAACATGACACTTTTTTTAAAAAATAAAATTCCTGTAAACTGAGCTCAAAATGAGAGTTGAAAGTGTTAGATTTATGCAACAGGAACGTTTTGAAACAGTCAGGATATCCTACAAAAAATGTCAACTGAACTTAAATCATATCCCACTGTGATCATTTGATTGGAAATGCTGTTTCAATGATGACCAGACCATTTTTATTTGTAAGGGAAATAAAGGAGAACAGTGGAAATTTACTTTCATTTCTAGCTGATCCTGATGACAGCTGTTACACTGTAGAACACAACCCGTGATAACCACCACCATAGTTTTGTTTCTCTTGTGTCTTGCTAGTCCTTTGTGACACATCCATAATTTTTTTTTTCAGTGTTATGGGCTACACTCTCTGTTTTCCTGCCAAATTGTTTTGTTTTAATTGCCTTTTAATGAATGATCTTAATTGCATTGACTTCATTTTTAAATATCTCATATTAGTGTACATTTTTGAAACTGGAGTGTAATTGAATTATTAAAAGGAATATTTCTTCAATGTGCAATTTTTTAAAAGTTTACATCTATCATGCATGTTTCATCAATTGATGAGTCAATTCTGATGCCTTTTATTCTGACAGTTTACCGTGACAGTTGGAAACTTAAACAATACCGGGGAAATTCTTCTATTTTAAGTTTTAATATTAAGCTTTATTCTTGAGGTGGTTTCCTGAACACTATTACTGAATGCTGCCAGTGGCTATTTTCCCTTTGCAGATGAATGAAAAGGATATTATTTGTTCTATCATGGTCATCAAGTTTACTCCATAGAGCAATTTAAACAGCGCTGTAATGATAATTAATTGTATAACAGAGACTCTTAAACTGTTCCATGAACTTTCCCCATTGTCCATGTTCTCAGTATATGACAACATTCTGGTTTATTAAGATTATCTCAGTTTTGCATGTTCTCTGATAATGGTAGAATTATGAACACCTGGACTGTAACCTCTTGAGGGTTTCCACGTGGCATCATAAAATGCAACAGTGAAACTAGTCTATGTTCCCACCATAAACCCCAGATTAGAGTTTTGATTCTTGATCCTGAGTACTGTAATGTTTATCCTTCTATCAAATTAGAACTGTTTTGTTGACAGTTGATTCTATTTTAGTTTGTGCTTCGTGATCCTATTAATGCAAGTTAATTAATTGGCAAATTTATCAAGCAATTTACAATTATTTACAAGAAAATTCCCGCGATTGTTGCAAGTTATTAGTAACCTATTATTCTTGAGTCGTGCCTGATTTACTTGTATTTCATTCCTTGTATATCAACATAAATGTATGAATTATTTGTTGAATTCAAAAACTACAGAAGTAAGTAAGTACAGTTTTCTTATTACCTTCATGGGCTTAAGATGTGAAGCATTGCTTAAATGACCTTTTTTTTTGTCATTCTTTGAGATGTGGGGGTTTGCTGGAAAACCCAACATGCATTTACTGTCAGTAGGTTTCTTGCAAAAGGTGCCATTGTTTTGAACTGTTGCAGTCTGTGGGAAAGATACTCCTACAAAGTTGTTTGGTAAGGAATTCCAGGTTTTTGACTGTGACATTCTCCTCATGAATGAGGTCATGGATGTAACTCCACCTCCACTACTGTGATCTCTGCCTCTTATTTGAATCGCCCACAAAAACTCAAATGAGCATTAATTATTTGACATTGGTTACAACCCTCCACTCTCTTTCAAAGCTGCTCCCATTTTGATTTAATGTCCACCACAATTAGTCTAATTCAAAATACCAGTCTTGTGGCATGTTTATCATGTGTTAAAATACCTTACATCCATTATTGTAACGGCCTTAACCTATTTAAAGTAAAAAAGTTTTCTTTGTAAATAGCAGCTAAGAACACTCATTTCCGTCTATGTTTATTTGGATCGATTATTGCATAACTTTCTCAGTGCCTCCATAGATTTATGCAGGGTGTACTGGAGAGAATGTGGTACTTGAAACTGGCAGCTCTCCAAACTGACAGGTGATGTGGCTAGTGGAGACTTCTTGGACCCAAACTGTTCCCAGTACATTGCCTGAAAGCAATTGAGCATTTAAGCAAGGTTTAAGAAACAAAAGATGGGCTCACTGGTTGGAGAGCCGACAAGAATCCTGTATTGCCTCTTGCCAAGAAACCTTGCTGAATTGAATGCCAGCCAAGCATTTAATTGGGCAGCTGTGAGCACCCTCTTGGATCAAGGATCCTGAGGGTGAAAGTCTCACTCGCCATGAGCTGCTGGACAATTGGAAACTTGCATCCTTTCATTGCACCAGGCAGGAGGCTGCCTGTAGAACACCCACTTGGGATTGCCATGGTGCAGACCCATGATGTTACCAGGAGGGGTTTTTTTGTGAGGAATGGGATGGGCAAGAGGGGTGGATCTTTGTGCTCCATTTTCCCAGTTTAGGTCCTTCAATAAGGCATTAAATGCCTTTTGAGTGAGTGCTCCCAATCACCATTCACTCCTACCCCCACTGGGAGCCCACAGGCAATCCTAGCAGGATTTGTTTCTTGAGCCTGCAGCATGGCAAGTCCTCTGCCTGCGGGTGAGTGGATACCAGCAGCATCATGATGAGGGTCTTAAGTGGGCTCGGTTGGTGGCAAAGCTGATGAGAGACTGGGCCCCTTTCCTCCCCAACTGTATCAGGTCTGTAATTTGCCCACCCGCTACTCTCCCTCTTGATTTAAATATCAAACACTATCCAGCCCACCCAAATCTGCCATGTTGAAAGGTATCAAATTCTACCCAGAATCTCCCAGGAATAAAAATGTATCTGAAACTTGTGTACTTGATTCATATTGTTCAGTGGAGGTGACAAGGCTCAATATAGTGACGC
>NC_063343.1:47259600-47272580 GCF_021869965.1 Rhincodon typus | reverse complement strand
CAAGTCATTGACTTTTTTGTAAGTAGGATGTTTAATGATTCACTTCCGCAAAGTTATAGAAACAAGTGATTTGTGCCTATATTTGAAGGGAAACAAAAAAAAGGGACACTTCACTCACCACAATACTTGTGGGGTTGTTGGTTTGCTCAACCGCTTCCTTAGTTCCACCTCTGATGTGGGAGTCATTGCAGCTGCATCATGTTTCTATGAACTCGTGAGACCAAAGTATTTCATATCTACGCTGACTATATCAAAAGCAGATTCTGTGATTTGGGTCACTTACATTAATCTGTAGATTTTTTTTATCAGCCTTGTAGATTGTCCCAGAATTTGGCAGTGAAATTGCAGATAGACATTGCAATTTCAAATCTACACCCAGTTACTGTAGTTGCTCTATTTTTTTGGTCTGGGATGGTTTATCCATATGTAGATCAATTCAGGGCTGCAGGGGCCTCTTTGAAGCATAAATGGGTATATAAAATAAAATAAAGATGCCCGTTAGGTGTATATATAACCCAAACTGTACTTGTGTAATTTAATGTGTTTACTTTCACTTTTTCCTTTCAAAAATCCATCATGAAAGTTAGATACAAATGTTGTTGTGCACATTTTGTTTTTGACTTGTCAGACAGTAGGGGGCACAATGAAGGATATTTTCATAGTTACTGGTGTCCATTAATTTACTGAAAAATGGGCCTGTTTGGTTTGGTTTGCACATGACAAATGTTGTTGAGTTCTTGTCAGTTAGCAGACTTTTTGCTCCTTATTTTACTAAATTGCAAGAATTTTAAAAAGTGTTTTCAAATTCTAGATTTCAGTGTAGCAAATATTTTTGTCATGTGTTCTGTGCAACCACCACATCTAAGCGTTGTGGAACCATTAGCTTAACTTTAATAGGCTTCTAACCTCAGTTGAGGCCAGTCAGCTAAAGGGAAATAAAATAGCATTAAGAAAATGTGTAGTTTCTACAAGTGACATTCATGTGTTTCCTTCTGGCCAACAGTGGCTGAATATGGTGTAGAATTGACTTTCCAATGCAGGAAGCATGTGAACCGTGAATGGAGGAGAGTGGATTTATCCTTATCAGAAAATATAAATTCACACAAGCCATTTTTCAACAACTAAATTCCTTGTTCTCTTTGAAAAAAGACTTAGACTATAAGACCTTTTTTTTTCCCATCCGTTCCATGCTACACGGCATTCCCAGTTGACAAGGCAGTTTAGTGTCACTTTGAAACTGGAATCTAAAAGATACACAACAGTGTTCAGGCTAATGTTTCAACCAAGATTTTCTTTGGCCTTGAGGCAGATTTACAGGCACTGCAGAACAAAGATAGGAAATTATGCAAAACATCTTTGACGACCATGATTACTGTGTGTGGGTGTGTAATTTTTAGAAAATACTTATCGTTCAGTGGCAGTTCGCCAATCTGCTAAGTAGATCACAGCCTTTGCAACACCCACAGGTGAACATTTCCAGTGTTAAATACTTCCAACTCTCCTTCACCCTTATTTCCCTGCCCCCAGAGTAGCCATTTAAATAGGAGATGGTCAGATTAAGCTGGATTAGGAAAGGCTGTTATGTACAGTGCATAATATAATTGACATATACTAGTTCTTGATGACCCTTCAACTCCTGAAGGAGAGATCTCATTACCGTTCGGTTAAAAGTGAATACGTATCTTAATGTAAAACATTTTTAAAAGGTATTTTACTTGTCTGACTTGTTTTAGAATATTTTCTAAACTATTGCATTTTGTAATGTGTCAAAAGCGAGTCTGAAGACGAAGAATACATGGGTTGTAAACATTATATTCCTAATTATAATCAAAAGTTCAGACTTGAATCCTTGTTTTTTTTTCCACAGCTGGTCTCTATCTTGTGACATTGAGTCACATCACATGAGTTGAGTCACATGAGGTAGATAGACACAACACACCTTAATTACAATGCTGTTTGGAATGTACTTTTACAATAGCTTTCTGTTTAGCAAGTATCTTATTGCAATCTAACTGTATAACAAATACAAATTTGCAAAAACATGTTGTGAAATCTTCCAGGTAGATTTCAGTTGTAATATGATTTGTTAAATCGTGTAAGCATAGTCAAACTTTCTGGATGGTTAGAAACTAAAAATTGCCTTTTAGAACAGATCATGTCTTAATTGTTAAGCACAAAACTGCTCTGTTGGCATTCATAAATGACTTCATTTAATGACCACCTATAGTTTAAAAGTCCTCTCACTGCGTCATTTAACTTCCTGTATTTTAGTCCTTTCACTAATCAAGTCATTCAGAAATTTTGGGTTAAAGCAAATTGTCTTGAAGAAGGAAAGGCTGACGTTGATTAACATGTTTCATTTGAATGGCTTGCTTGTAAATTGAAATTAAAGAAAGAGTAAAGATATTCTGTAATCGGATTGCTTTTTCATCCTACTTGACAAGATGGAAAACTTTGATTATATTTAATCAACTGTGCAATAGGCACAGATTATATAATGTGTGAACTTTACTGGGGATCTAAAAAAAATTTACAGTTAGACCAAAGATTATCATATGTACTATCTTACCATTTTAGCAAATGGATATTTATTTTGCAGCTCTTTTGCTCCTTTTTTTGTATGAATTATGTGGAAAATGTTCCCCCAGCTCTATCAGCTTGACAGTCCTGTGAAAACAAGAGGCTCAGTCTTGTTCCAGCCTGATACAGTCAAAAGAGAATTGACCAGAACTAAGCACAATATTAACAATTAATTAACAGTAAAAAAACATCTGGTTTGGAAATGGGGGTCAGGCATTAATTAATTGGTGTCTCTTTTCAAAAGCTGGGGTTGCTGAACAAACTGTCACAACTCACTAAAGAACCTGGCTTTGCATCTGACCTGTGAGAGTTTTAGGCTGTCCTTTCTGTCGTTCACACATGTGGCATAGGACCTGTTGCAGGAATATGTGTACTTAACTTGTGATTATGGTAATGCATACGATTTTCATTGTTTTTAAACCTCTAATGAACTTTACATTATCTCCCTGTGATTTCTGTATGAACATATGAATTAGAAACACGAGTAGGCCATTTGGCCTCTCGAACTTTCTCACCAGTCTCACAGGGCTAATCTGATGGAGGTCTCAGTTACACCTTCCTGCCTACTGCTGATAACCTCTGACTTCCTTATTATTCGAGAATCCGTCCAGCAACACTGCTGAGAACTGGGATCCTTCAGAACTTCCTCAAAAGCACTTTTTGAGACATGCTCCATGGTTGAACAACTTTTATTTGTTACTAATACAAATGTACCATCTGGCTTAGCCCCAGAAAGAGTAATTTGAGCAGTTGAGATTTGCTCATATGATCTGGGTTTTTTTTAACCTTCTATTTCACAGCCAATTCAGAATTCTGGCACAGTCTGCGAGTCCTGATAACAAAATCTGCAGATTAATTTAAGTGACCCAAATTACAGAATCTACTTTTGATGTAGTCAGAACAGATTTGAACTACTTTTGGTCTCATTACCTTTCTCTCCTCCTTTAAAAGACCTTCCATTAGACCTAAAACAAAAACAGAAATTGCTGGAAAAGCTCAGCAGGTCTGGCAGCATCTGTGGAGAGAATTCAGAGTTAATACTTGGGGTCAAGAGACCCTTCCTCAGAACTCCATTAGGCTTATCTCTGAAAATTTGTTTAGTCATCAGTCTTAATATTTCCTAATATGGTGCTGTTGATTTTTGTTATGCTCCAGTATAATATTTTCTAAACTTTGATTGAAATTGCAAGCTTTTGTTGTTTGAAAGATCAGATGCACCATAGCCCATCCTACACAAGTGATTAAAGCACCTTGAGGTTGACCATATAGTTGAAACAGATGTAGTGTAGTGACAATGGAATCCAGCATGGAAAGCTCTTGCAATGCCACCCTTGGTACAATTGTCAAGGCTTCCATGCTGTCAATTACACGTTGTGATCACTACAACTTGTTTTCATTGTCATTGTGGGATTTTCATATAACTGGGAATGCATCTGCTGCAATGTTATTGGAGACCAGGCATTGAAACATCTGAGCCTGCCTATGTAATTCTCAATTGTAGCAGTATTACTTCTTTAGCCTAGGTTACATAATTAAAGAACAGTGCTGCAAAAAAAATTGCACGATGACCTAATTTGTTCTCGTATCAACTTGGAGTATTTCTCGTTTTTTTTTCAGAAGTGCTGTGCATTGTAGCAAATTGCATTTTTTTTGTAGTTTCCTCATAAACCTTTTTTCTGGAGAACAACTTGTGCTATTTATTGGAGTTATTGCAGGAAGAGGGAAGTTAACTCTGGAAAGGAAACTTCTCTGTATCTTTATCGACTCAAATGAGAATCAAATGTTATCCTTTATGGATCGACTGGTATGGTTTTGGTAGCAGTGTGCAATTAATAGTTAAATTGACAAAAAGGAAAGTATCAGTCAAAAATTCAAGTATAGTTTGTTTTTATGGTTTGTTTAAAAAAATCAGTACCAGCCAGTATTGCATAGGATTGTTTGGTAAGCTGCGACTTATTTATTGTATTGTGTTAGACAAAGGACATTGAACAAGTGCCGTTGTGTTCAGCGGGATGAATGTACAGGGTTTTTGTTACTGAGTGAAATGATGGAAAATAGAGGGTTCGATTGGAAGAGTACAGGCCCTAGAGAGCTTGCTAATGCAGGGATTGGTTGGCAGGCTTCAGTGTAGACCCAGGTGGTACACAGTCAAATCACATGATTGCTTCTTGTGCCTCAGTCAGCAGAAGATGCCTGTCACTGCTGCAAGATTGAAGGCATCCTGATGCATCAAGGAATGTGCTGGGCTGTAGTGGGAAAGAGGAGAGAGCAGGAGGAAATGCTCTTTGCTGCTTATAATTTGGATAGCCTGATCATTTGTGAGCTAGATTCTATTGCTGCTGAAACCAGCATTATGAGGAGTTTTAATCTGTAAACAAGTAATGCGCTCTAGTTCACGAAGAAATTTGAGCTAAACGATATTTGCTGCAACAAAGTCTCTGAGAATCTGTACTACTATATGCTTCTGTCGATGCGTGTTTGAGCATGGAATTACCTTTGACAGAGTGCTGTTCATATCTCTGTGTGTGTCACCTGACAGCCTTGTGCTTCAGGATGAACCTAATACAGAGCTATTATTAGGAAGGGAGAGCGAGCAAAGAAACCTTTCTGTGGATTATATAGCTGGACATAGCAGCAGGACAATGTTACCCAGGTAATTTATTTATCAAATAAAAATACGAATTAAGAACTTTTTAATGATCTCAACAATTATCCTGCTGGAGCCGACATAATTTTTTAAAAATGATTTTATTGCAACAGCAGCTAATATTGTTTACAAAAGTTTCTGTTGTACTGAATTTGCACTTTTTTGAAATATTCCTTGGAAATGTTTCTAACTGGAAGGGAATATAGGGTTAAAACTTTAAGTTCTTAACCAACAGTAAAAGATGTTGCATTTTACATTCTGTTTACTGAAGTTGCATTTTATCTGTTTGATTTAAGCAATGGCGAAGTCTTCTGGAGAGTTGTTGACCAGTTTGCATAGAATGTGCAGATATTTGGGAGAAGGTAGTATTTAAAGAAAAATAGGTATCTAATACTGGTTGTCACATCTAAACTCTTTTGGAAGAGGTTCCTGAGAGGATTAATGGTACTGGGAGTTCTGCATTGCAAACACGGCTTTTCAGCTTTCATCATCTAGTAACTGTCATGGGTCTTTTTCCAGGATTTCAAATTTGCTTGTAGATTTCAGGTCGGTTACTTGAGGTTTCCATACTGAATAGTGTTCTGATTATAATTGGCTTGGCCAGATCTAATCTCAACGTATTGGAACTGATGTACCTTAATTTTGTGTCATTATACTTGGCATTGATATCCTCATGTTGATGAGAGTCAGTTTTTCCCCGTTTAGAACTCAGCTTCCACGATTACCATCTATCATACTATCAAAAACTGATAAATAGAGTTTTTGCATTTTCATTACACACCGTAAAATTGTTAACACAATAAAATTTCATACTATTTGAGGTGTAGTATCACAAAATAAACAAGTTGACATCTTGGCTATTTTTGAGCAGATAAGATTTTGACGACTACTAGCAGAGGTGCACCATGTCAGTGCTAATGATTCTAGCCTGTGTAGAAACCACCCACAATCTGACACAAGTATTGCAAGATAATTCTGTAACCAGCGCTGGTGATTTCTGACTTACAAACATCTGAGTTATGCGTGCTTGTACTTACACTCTATATGGGATCTTGTTTGTATTAATTTTAAAGATCCGACATGCAAATATTTGTGTGGGCCCATTGCTATTTTATGTTCATAGAATCCCTATAGTGTGGAAACAGGCCATTCGGCCCAACAAGTCCACACCGGCCCTCCGAAGGAGCATCCCACCCTGACTCATTCCCCTACCCCTGCATTTCTTCATGTCTACCCCAAACATCCCTGAACACTACGGGCAATTTAGCATGGCCAATCCACCTACCCTGCACTTCTTTGGACTGTGGGAGGAAACCGGAGCACCTGCAGGAAACCCACGCAGACACGGGGAGAATGTGCAAACTCCACACAGACAGTCGCCTAAAGGTGGAATCAAACCCGCATCCCTGGCACTGTGAAGCAGCAGTGCTGACCACTGAGCCACCGTGCTGCACGGTACTATATGGTGTCATGACTTGCATTGAAATAAACTTATGAATGTCCTGAAGAACAGAATCTGTTTGTAATCTGGGGACTGCCTGTACTGTAACATGAAAGCAACTTAAAACTCCCTCCCTCCAATATACCCCAGTCAAAGAACAGTATCTCTGAACCTGACACTTTCTTCCTTCTCAATAGTTTGTGCTGAATTATGTTAGTGCACTCAGATGATTGATGTGCCAATAAAGGTGGTTTTGTCCTGGATGATATCAAGGTTCTTGAGTTGTTGGAGCTGCACCTATCCAAGGCGGAGGGTGTTAGTATTCCATCATACTGCTGAATGTGCTTTGCAAATAGTGAACAGGCACTGATGAGTCAGGAGGTGAGTTACACGCTGCAGGATTCATTGTCTCTGACTGTGATTCTTGTGGCTACAGTATGTATATGACTGAAATGCATACAGAAGTTGTTGGAGAAACTCAGCAGTCTGGCAGCATCTGTGGAAAGAAAATCGTTGGCCCTTCTTCCGAATATTGTGTTTTTGTTTTTATTTTACATTAGTGGTTTATTCCAGTGTTTAATTAACTGCCACAACTCTTACAGATATGTCCATCTTGAAGAACTTCCGCCCTTCTTTCCAACAGGATTTCCATTTAAATCTGTCTTGTTGTTCATCATAATTACTTTCTTGTTTTCCCTCCTAGCCTCCAGCATCCACAGTTCTTTGTTTTACTTGAATGAATATAACTGGTCCAATTCAGATTCTGGTCAGTGGTAATGCCCGGGACATTGGTTCTGGAGGATTCAGTGATGGTAGTGCCATTGGACTTCAAAGGGCGATGGTTAGTTTCTTGCTGATAATAGCTGTTGCCTGATACTTGTGTGGCATAAATATTACTTGCCACTTATCAGCCCAAGCGTAGATGTTGTAAAGGGCTTACTGCATATGGATATGGTCGCTTCAGTACCTGAGCAGTCAGGAATAGTGTTGAACATTGTGCAATCATCAGTGAACATCCCCACCTCCTGATGATTATGATGAAGGAAAGGTCATTGTTGAAGATGGTTGGGCTAAGCACACAACCCTGAGGAATTCCTGCTGAGATGTCCTAGGACTGAGATGATTAACTTCCAAGACCACAAACAATGACGTCATCGTTTTTGAGCTAGGTATGACTTCAACTGGTGAAGAGCTTTGCCCTGATTCCCAATGTCTTCAGTTTTGCTGGGGTTTCTTGATGCTGCGCTCTGTCAAATGCTACCTTGATGTCAAGGGCAGTCACCATCATCATCTTTTGGAGGTATTGAAGGACACCCTCATGGGAGCAGGATACGATGCTCAACTCATCGATTTGTCAGTTCTGACATGCCACAGCGAAAAACTGCAATGACCTCCGCAGAAGACAGGCACAGGATATGTCTGAGAGTGTACTCTTCGTTGCCCAGTACTTCCCGGGATTGGAGAAACTAAATCATGTTCTTTGTAGCCTTCAAAACATTACCGATGATGATGAGCACTTTGCCAAGATCTTCCCCACACCACCACTTCTCACCTTCAAACAACTGCCAAACCTTAAACAGATCATTGTTCGCAGCAAACTACCCAGCCTTCAGGACAACATCGACCACAACACCATACAACCTCTGCAAGACATGCCATATCATTGACATGGACACTACCATCACACATGGGAACACCACCCACCAGGTGCACGGCAGATACTCATGTGACTTGGCCAACATTGTCTATCTCATACACTGCAGGCAAGGATGCCCCGAGATATGTTACATTGGCGAGACCATGCAGATGCTACGACAACAGATAAATGGACGCTGCGCAACAATCGCCAGACAGGGATGTTCCCTCCCAGTGGGGGATCACTTCAATGGTCAAAGGCATTTGGTCTCGGATCTTTGGGTAAACATCCTCCAAAGTGGACTTTGGGATACACAACAACACAGAGTCACCAAGCAGAGGCTAATAGCCAAGTTCGAAATCCATGAGGATGGCCTCAACCGGGATCTTGGGTTTATGTTGCACTGCAGGTGACCTCACCACACTATGCACACTCGTGCGTTCTCTCGCTCCCTCACATGCACACATTCGTGTCTCTCTCTCTCTCTCCGTGCGCAAGCACACACACACAAATCTATGGGGTGAATTTGTATTTGCAGATACATTCTATTTTGTTCACAAAGCATAGACAGTCAATGTGGCATTTTATAAATTCCTACTTTAGAAGTAAAACCAGTCTGACTCCAAACCAAAACACAAACAGATTCTAAACAAGGCTTCACACCTAACCTGCATTGTCTGATCTAAAATGTCATCTCTTCTTTACACTGATAAAATCTTTAGTTCTCTCAGGACTGTGACATGAAAGGAATTTGGGGATTTACAAATACGTATTAATCAATTAAAACTTTCTAACTGATTAAAGATTTAACAGTATCTTAGGTTTGTTTAATACATCCTCATCAGCGGTGTGTCCTTTTGATCTTTTACTTATAAATTCTGTGTCTGTCAATAACACCTGAAGGAGGAGTGAGGCTCTGAAAGCTTGTGTTTTCAAATAAACCTGTTGGACTATAACCTGGTGTCATGTAATTTCTGACCTTGTCCTCCTCTTTGGAGTTCAACTTTTTTGTCCATGTTAGGACTAAGGCAGTGATAACACCAGGAGCTCGGTGATCCCCATGGAACAATAGGAACAGAAGTAGGCCATTCAGCTCCTTGAGACTGTTCCACTTTTCAGTGAGATCATGGCTGATCTGTAGCTTAACTGCAAATACCTGCTGTTAGCTCATATCATTTAATACATTTGCTTAACAAAAATAAAGTCTGTCTCAGATTTAAAACTAGTAAGTGAACCAGCATCCACTGCCATTTCTGGAAGAGAGTTCCAAACATCTAACACCCTTTGTGTGTAGAAGTGCTTCCTAACATCTCCCCTGAATGGTTTGCCCCTAACTTTTAAATTGTGCTCCCTAGTTCCCCAACCAGTGCAAAAAGTTTATCTTTATCGACTGTTTTTTCCTGTTATTCTCTTAAAGACTTAGTCCAAACTGAGCATTAGCGAAAGGGTTATTCTTTTGCAAGTGCTGCTTGACAGCACTATGGATGACCCCTTTCATTGCTTTGATGATTGAGAGTAGATTGGTAGGACACTGGTTGGTTGGGTTGGATTTATCTTGCTATTGACAAGACATATCTGGACAATTTTCCACATTGCTGGGTAGATGCCAGTATTGTAGGTCGAGTGGAGCAGCTCCCTATCACTCTTGATTATCAACTCAGACTTAGTTTTCTTTTTTACCCTTGCTATTCTAACAAACTCTGACCTCTCTCCACCCTTAAGTTTGATCTTCTGAATGGCTAAATACAGGTAACACTGGAAGGGATATAGCAGTTGAGGGGGCAGAAAAGCTGTAAATGTTAATGATGAAAGTAATGCTCTGTGTGTTACTTGAATCTTGTTCTTTGTGCTACGCCAGCATCTGCTGAATTCATTTAATACAATATACTTGTTTGTTCTGTTATACTTTCCTTAGCATGTAACCAACTGCATCTATTTAAAGCCAAGGCTGAGAAATATTTATACTGCTAAAATTAGCATTTGTTTGTTTCTGCTAAAAAGGCACATTTTAATAAACAATGCAATAATGTATGATTGATTAAATCAGATACTTCATAAAATCTCAAATGTTTTAACATGCTTCACACAATTATATTTTCTCATCGCTTTATATCCAGGAACTGCATAGCAAACTCACTCAAGGTCCCATCCTCCAAGTTCATGCTGTTAAAAGTTGTTTATTCCTTGCCTTCTCATGCTTATACTATTTGCTGAACTGTTGCTTTAGTTGAAGTGCAGCTTCTCAGTGCATTAATTTCTGTGCTGGTGTGATGCATTATTGCTTAATGTGTGGAGTAGTCAAACTGGTGAACCAGCCAATGCAAATAAGCAGGTGTCTTTTTTTAATGTAACTATGTGTTAATTATTCTAAAAGGCAACTGTAGTCTTGTTGATTTCAAAAACACTTGTAGTATCTTGGACTCGATTTGAGAAGAAATGTATTTTCATTCTAACACTGAGTACTGAGGATAAAATTACTTTTTTAAAAAAGTACAGAAACTTTTTATTAACTGGCACCTATGGGACCTACCAGGTGATCAAATATTCCCACTGATCAAGAGGTCCACAGAATCAGTGTAGAAATGTATGCAGGGGGTATATATGTCACTGATATTCTTCATTTACAGCATAAATCACTTAAGTAATAATTTCAATAAAAATTTAACAACAGAAACATCTCAGTTACATCCTCAACTGACTATTTGGACATTGCAGATATTGTGATAATACAGTAAACTTCAGTAAAGGTGTATAATTTTTGTCGATTTATTGAGAGTGCTTGTTCATTCGGTGCTGGTCAAAACAAAGTTTGCAGTAATTTGATTTTGTTGGTACTCTTCTTGGTTACCTCTCCACCTAGCTCAGTACACCCTGATTATGAAAATGTCTTTTTGGAGAAGTTCCCTTCCTCTCTCGGGAACAAGAAGACATCCCAGAAGTGGACAGTTGAAGTGCATTCGCAACTTGCCATTAGAATGGGCTTAGCAATACGAGTGAGCTTTTTAAAATTCTCTTGTGGAATGTGGGCATCGCTGACTGGCCGGCATTTGTTGCCTTTCCTGATTTGCCCTTGAGAAGGTGGTAGTGAGCTGCCTTCTTGAACTGCTGTAGGTAGATGCATAATGCTTTTATGGAGAGAAAGCCAGGATTTCTACCCAGCAACAATGAAGGAACGGTGATATATTTCCAAATCAGGATGGTGAGTGGCTTGGAAGGGGACTTGCTGATGGTGTGTTCACATTTAGCTGCTGCCCTTGTCCTTCTGGATGGAAGTGGTCGTGGGCCTGACAGGTGCTGCCTGAGGATCTTTGGGTGAATTTCTGCAGCGCATCTTATAGATTGCTCAATCACAGCGATGTGAACTTCGATGGTGGAGGGAGTGGATCCTTGTGGATGCAGTGCCAATCAAGCGGACAGCTTTGTCCTGATGGTGTCAAGCTGCTTCAATGTTGTTGGAACAGCATTCATCCAGGCAAATGGGGAGTATTCCACACACTCCTGACTTGTGCCTTGCACATGACAGACAGGCTGTGGGGAGTCAGGAGGTGAGTTACTCACCACAGTGTTTCTGGCTTCTGATTTGCTTTTGTAGCCAATGTGTTTGTGATGAGTCCAATTGAGTTTCTGTTCAATGATAACCCCAGGATGTTGATGGTGGGGGAACTCCGTGATGGTAATACATTGCATGCCAAGGGATAGTGGTTGGATTGTCTCGTATTGGTGATGGTCATTGTCTGGTGTTTGTGTATTGTGAATGTTACTTGTCAGCCCATGCATGAATATTGTCCAGGTCTTGTTGCGTTTGAACATTGACTGCTTCAATATCTGAGGAATCGCGAATGGTACTGAACTTTGTGCAATCGTTGGTGAATATCCCCACTTCTGACCATATCGTGGAGGGAAGGTCATTGATGAAACAGTTTAAGATGATTGGGCTGAGGTCACCACCCTGAGGAACTCCTGCAGAGATGTCCTGGAGCTGAGATTACTGACATCTAACAAAGACAAACTATCTTCCTATGAGCCGGGTATAACTCCAAGCAACAGAGTTTGCCCCCTAATTTCTATATTCTAGTTTTGCTAGGGCTCCTTGATGCCACCGTTTGTCGAATGTGACCTTGATGTTAAGGGCTGTCACTCTCATTTCACCTCTGGAATTCAGCTCATTTTTTATTTTTCTCCATGTTTTGAACCCAGGCTGTAATAAGGTCAGGCACTGAGTGACCCTGGTAGAACCCTGGGCATTGCTGAGCAGGTGCCACTTGATAGCGCTGTTGATGACACTTTTCCGTCACTTTACTGATAATGGAGAGTAAACTGATGAAGAGGTAATTGGCTGGGTTGGAATTGTTCTGCTTTTTACGTACAGGAATACATGGGCAATTTTCCACATTGTTGCGTACTGTTGTAACTGTGCTGGAAGAGCTTGGCTAGGAGAGCGGCAAGTTCTGGAGCACAAGTCTACAGTACAATTGCCAGAATGTTGTCAGGGTCCATAGGCTTTGACTATCTAGTCTCTCCAACCATTTTCTTTGCTATCATGTGGAGTGAATGGAATTGGCCAAAAACTGGTGTCTTTAATGCTGGGTATTACTGGAGGAGGCCAAGATGGATCATCCACTCGGCACTTTCGACTGAAGATTGCTGCGAATGCTTCGGCCTTATCTTTTGCACTG
>NC_063343.1:47246448-47259100 GCF_021869965.1 Rhincodon typus | reverse complement strand
TTTCCACAACCAACATCAGGTTGTTCAAAAGAGCATTTGTTAGAAATTCATTATTCCGATATGACAATTATGAAACTTAATTGTTCCAAGTGTGTTAGGACATTTCAATGCAGCAAGGAGCAATATAAATGCAATTGTAGAATATATTTAAGTGACAACCATAAGGACTCAACACCAAATGTGACTGCAGTAATAGAAATACTTTGAATTCTCACCAGATCGTGTTATTCCACTATCTCTGTCTTCATTGATCCCTCTACTGGGCATGTCCATTGGGGTGCTGTGAACTATAAACATGAAAACAGAGTAAGAATTTACTTCCTTAACATTTTAATATCATGATGTGTTTACCAATTTTCGTAAAAGGACAAACCATTAACGATATCATACGGTGCAGAGCAGCATACATGCAAGAATCACTACAATGAATCATGTGTGCGAGCATGCAATTTAATCAGCCAACAAAACAACAGAACCTCCAAAATTGTGAAACACCACCACAATCACATTGAACTAAATCAAGACCAATTACACTGTTGATTTGAGATGACAGAGTTCATGATTTAAACTGGACTCCAATGTGATTTGGCAAATTATGAAACTAATTTTGCTTTAGGTTACAAGCATTTTGTAAAAGTTTTACTATAAAAGATTATTCAGTAGTGACATTGTGCTAACTCCAAGCCTCCTCCTCAGCTAGATGCCCTATTTTAATTAGCAAATTAAGGCTCCCATTGCAGAAGAGAGTTCTGAATGATTAATCTCCTGACAAATAATTGAAACAAAAATTAACTTGCATTTTCTACTTATTCGTTGAAGCTAAAAAAGACATCTACACTGTCCTTCCGTTACCCCACAACAGGCAAACTAATGTGTGCCTCAGACACCATCACAGAAAACAACATGAATATAATTTCACGTACAGCACTTGAATAATCTGCATCGTACACATCAGCAAAAGAATGTGGTACGAAGCTATCCCCAACTCCAAACAAATTGATTTGCTGCAAATCCATCATCTTGTGCAAATGAAAAAATGCCATTGACCTACAGCCACACAACACACTGAACAGCTATTGGTGGCAAGCTCTTGGGAAATATTCATTCAAGACAATCTGTGATATATGTACATCCAGTAAGTTAATTTTATGTTTGAAAGAGCCACCAGACACACAGAGTGATGTAAAGTCCTTCAAGTATGCTTTTAGCATCCAAATTGATGCTCGCATGTGCACAAAAAAAAAGTTTTCTTTCATAGAACATAGAACAGTACAGCAAGCATTGTGACATCAAATAAATCTGTGCTTCTAGTGTAGATAGAAACATGGTTTATATCAGACTTTGGACATGTCACCAAAGGAATGTATTGACTGGAGATGAAATACTTGCAACTGGGGCTGGGAAGGGAGAGAAATTCCCAAGAGTGAGTTACCCTGAATATCCTCAAAGGAATTCCAAAAGGCATGGGTAAATCACGTGAACACATTGCTTGTATGGCATCAGCAACAGATCACAGAATGCCATCCAAAAGGAGAAGATAAAGAACAAATTGAATAGCTTTAGAAAGAACGTTTCATTCTGGTTATATTTTATAATGGTATTTTTAAATAGGTAGACTACATATCAATTTGAAGTTGAACCCTGGTTAATCAGGTTTCAAAATCTTACATCGAAGGCATTTCTTTCTTTTATTTGCCTCTTATTATTCCAACAGAGCAAAGTGCCTAAGATTTCTTACTACACTGCTTGAAACCAGCCACAGAAAGAACATCCTTAATACTTGCTAATTATCCTGAAGATTCTAGCCTAAATGGCACAACTTATCATTCTGGACATCAAAAGTAGTTCTATGGCTGGAGACAGCACTGCGCACTGCAGCACTAATATCCATGGTAGTGAAGTAAAAGATTCTCTTCAGCATTAAAAACAGAGCTGCAAATCTTATCAAATGCACTCAATAGCAGCAACAAAAGCAGCCTGTCCATGAAGTAAGTGTTTTCTTTTTCTACAGCTGTAGAGAATGATGCAGTTGTATGTAAGTGCACAATCTTCTGTCCAATATCTTTTCTATTGCTGTCATTTGTTATCCTACTTTCTTCTCTTGCATTCCCAACAGTGTATGGCTCCATGGGAAGCTTCTTCACTCTTCATAAAACAGTTTACGTTAGCAGATTATCCCATCATGAAGAACAAAATTCTTCAGTTATCTACTGCTGTTCATAGTGACTCCTATCAGGAGATCTGCTGTCATGGTAAGCACACTTGTCGGTTTTGTACAATCCCGAGATTCTCCATCGCTCATCTACAATATCTGAAATCCAACTATACCTATACCCTTCTTTCTGCTGCCTTTGAGAAGGGATCTCGGTGATATTTCAACATTGACCAAACAGCCCGAATGCCGACATTTTCATTTTAAAATGTTCTTTTTGCTCTTACAATTTCAGGTGTCTCTTCATTTGCCTTATGGACTGTAGAAGAATTTTTAACATACGTCATAGCACCCACATTTCAAAGCCCTCTAAAGATCTATAGAACAAAATACGTATTTATCCAGGATTCAGAGGCATACAGAAAAATGAATAGAATCTTGAGCTTTTTCCTTCATACAAACTTCAGTTTTCGTGTTGTTGACTCATACTTCATCTTCATAGCATTCTTTTCTAGGCAGAAAAGTTCTACAATCCCACTCACTATGATTGCTCCTTATGCTCATTTCTACTTCTATTGGACGACAGTCCAGCTCCCACAGATGTCTGGAACTGATTAATAGATTACAATTTCTGCCACTTCCTTTGACAGCTTAACCTGAAAAAGGTTGAATTCAAAATGCATTTGGGTTGAGGCTTACTACTCAGGGTTCCACTTGCTAGTCTGCCATTATTCAACATTTCTCTAGAGAAGTGCCAACCTCAAGAAAAAAACTCATTACACTTGGGTACGACCAGACAACGCAATATTCCAAAAATTACCCCAGTCGACCAAAAGAAATCTCATAAGTGATTTGATGCTTGGAGATCTGGTAAATTGAAGATTATCAAAATGCTTTAATTTTTGAATAATATTTATATTCAAGTCTGCATCATTTTTAAACACTTAATTTTAACAAGGAAGAATAACCAGTACATGCAATGATTTTCAGTTGGTGCCTTAAAATTATTGACATAACGTATTCCAGGTCTGTGGAAATGAGGTTTACATAAAGCCCACCAAATCACAAAACCAATTAAGGAGGGTTTCTATAGTCTCTGATGGTGCCACATTAGACTTCCAAACAACAGAACATCACAAACCTGAAATCTGTCACTCGTCAATTAGTAATCGGTTCTCAGCTGCTTTATACAATGGCGAGTACTTAGTTGTCAACTATAGGAGTTAGGAAGAGAGTTTGGTTGTAATGTAGAATCAAAGCATTGTAATGTACTTTTGTATTCAGGTTAACTTCTGTTGGTGGGTGTTAGCTTTGGAATGCGGGCAAATGGGACTGGATCAGTTTTGGAAACCTGGTTTCTGTGCTATGTGACTCTATACAGTTCCTTTTCAGTCATTACTCGTGACTGTACCAATTGCATGTGCAAGTTCATTTGTCTTCCACTTACATTGCACACTTCGTATAGACTTTTTTGATAATTTCTCACTGTAACTTCTCCAGTACATTGATATTGCTTTGTTTAAAATTAGTTATAACTTAGTAAATCTGTTTTCAAGAATAAAATAGCCATTCCAAATGCAAGAGCCACAGTCAGACCTATCAGCACGAGACCTTCGAAACCCTCATTTTAAAGCAACTATCCCAATCAGCAGCACTTTAAGATGCAGTAAGATGTGTCTGGTAATTAGGAATTCACACTAAATAAGTAAAATCTGACATAATGAGTCAAGCATGCCTCCTATCCTGAAACAATGGACATCAAGGTGGTGACCATGCACTGTATATTCCTCACCTAGCCAATCAGAATGTTCCATGCAATGTGCGATGAGTGTGTTTGGGGATCCTAGTGGTCAGGTTGTGGTTGTGATTTGGAAAGAGTTAATAGGACCACCATTCAGTGGTACAGTGTGCAGAAAGCAGAAATGAGGCAGAAGACGACTTCTGAAAGGGACGGCACCTCACCCAACCAAGCAGTGATATTTCATTGAGACTGCTGCCTTGTTCGGTGTCACTTCTGTCATACTTGTTCTGATAACCTAATCTCTAATTCGAACACACTGATAAGCAGAGAGATGTTGTACTCAGTTTGACTCTGAGTCTTACAATTCTTGTTAAACTGGATTCAGAACTCTATAGAATTGCACTGAAAGGAAAGATAAGGAGCAACAAAAGTAATGAGGCCTCCCCCATCATATTACATTTCAGGTTATATCAACTTGGTGACATCAACTGGGTGTACAACTAACATCGAAGAAGAATGCAGTATGATACAACGGGACGTTGGAAAACTTGCAGACTGGAGAGTTTAGTGGCAAATAAAATTTAACATGGATACATGAGAGGTCATAAAAGCAGAAATATTATTAACATTTTCAAAATTAAGAAATTGAATGGGCTAAAAGACTAAGGAAGAGAGGGAATAAAGGCGATCAAATCATTAAAAGCAGCATTGTAGGTTAACAAAATTAAAATGATAAGAGAGCTGGTATTTATTTTTACGAATATGAAATTTAAAAGCAGTGGAAATATACTAAACTTTTATAGGAACTGGCCAGCTATAGTTCTGGTCTCCAAACAAAGAACAGCGCCAGAACATGTTTAGCTACTGGGATAGATTGAACATTTTGAAGAGATTTTGTTGAAAAAATAGTACTTTGAGACAACCTGAAAGAGGTTTTTATAATTATGGACATGTTAGATACAGAGATGTGGGGAAAATGTTCTGCTTCTCCAAAGGGCAGTAAGATAGTCATTAATAAATCCAACAGGGGGATAAGGGGACATTTCTTACTCTGTGCTGCTGACACAAAGATAGTTTCCTCCCTAAGTGGTGAAAAGGACATAAACAGGCATCAAAAATATAGCTAGGTTAAACGAGTGGGCAAAAGATTTGACAAACGGAGTATAATTTTGGAAATATGAATTTGCCCATTTTGCAGCAAGAACAGAAAACATATCTAACTAGCAAGAATTTGCAGAGCTCTAAGATGCAGAATGATCTGGTGGCCTGCACCATGAAACACAAAAAGTCAGTGTGCACATACAGCAAAAAATTAGGAAAGCTAATACAATGTTATCTTTTACTGCAAGGGCAATTAGATACAAATATGGGAAGATTATGTTTCAGCTAAACAGGACATTGGTGAGGCCATATCTCAACAGTATGTACTGTATTGGTCTCATTGCTTAAGGAAGGACATAAATGCATTGGAAGCAGCTCAGAGAAGGTTTACTTGATAATATATAGAATGGGCAGGTTGGCTTATAAGGAAAGGCTTGGAATTTAGAAGGATAAGAGGAAACATGATTTAAGCATGATGGATATTGACAGAACACATGTGGAAAAGAGCTTTCCTCTTGTGAGAGAATCTAAAGCGGGGAGTACTGGTTACAAATAACAGGGTCACTCATTTATGGCATAGATGAGGAGAATATTCCTGTGTCAGAGGGTGGTTGGAAGTCTTTGGAACACTCTTCCTCACATAGTGGTGGATGCAGAGCCCTTGAACATTTTTAAGGCAGAGGTAGACAGATTCTTGATTAACAAAGGGATAAAAGATTGACCAGCAAAAATGCAGGAATGTAGATTTGAGGTCAAAATTGGATTGGCCATGAGCTAATTGAGTGCAGGATGTCAGAAGTCACACGACACCAGATTATAGTCCAACAGGTTTATTTGAAATCACACAAGCTTTTGGAGCACAGCCCCTTCGTCGGGTGCAGTGAGAGGACAGCACAGAGACACTGAGTTTATACTCAGAGATCAACAGATCATACAACTGATGTGAGTCGAGTGTCAGATAACAGGTCTCTGCAGATGACCAAAAGTGTTAGACAGTGAGTAAAGTGTTTATAAAGTCAATGTCAGTGCTGTGATATCATGACAATCAGACAGAGCTATAGGAATATACAAAAAGTGACATCTCCGGTCAGCCACTGAATTGTAGGTGTGTGGCTTTGTTCAGAATCTGTCTCAGAGTTTTAACCTGGAATCAGGCTGGTTTTATTCCAAAAGCAGGAATTTATAAGATGCCACACTGACTGACTGTGACTACAATTTATATGTGTTTTTTTTGAACAAAATAGAATGTATCTGCAAATAAATAAGCATCTTGGACGAAATGATTTACCCCATAGATTTATATGTGTGTGCGCGTGCAAGAGAGTGTAATAAGTAATTCAAAACTGTACCAACGAATTAAGGTAGAGAGATCATAACGATTTATGAAGTTGATGTTGTCAAACCAGGAAAGTACAGAAGATTTTACAGATACAAGTGTGGTGGGGGTCACCTGTAGTGTGACACAAACCCAAGATCACGGTTGAGGCCATCTTCATGGGTACAGAACTTGGCTATCAGTCTCTACTCGGTGATTCTGCGTTGTTGTGTATCTCGTATTCTGCCTTGGAGGACACTTACCCGAAGGTCGGAGGCTGAATGTCCTTGTCCGCTGAAGTGTTCCCCAACTGGGAGGGAACATTCCTGTCTGGCGATTGCTGCGCAGTGTCCATTCATCTGTTGCCATAAGCGTCTGCATGGTCTCGCCAACGTACCATGCCTTGGGACATCCTTGCCTGCAGCATATGAGAGAGACAACATTGGTCGAGTCACATGAGTATCTGCCGCATACATGGTGGGTGGTGTTCCCATGTGTGATAGTAGTGTCCATGTTGATGATCTGACATGTCTTGCACAGGTTGCCAATCACAGGTTGTACAGTGTTGTGGTCGATGCTGTCCTGAAGGCTGGGTAGTTTGCTATGAACAATGGTTTGTCTAAGGTTGGCAGTTGTTTGAAGGTGAGAAGTAGAGGCATGGGGAAGATCTTGGCGAGACACATTGAAAGCTGTGAAGAACATGGCGTAGTTTCTCTGCTCTGGGGAAGTAATGGATGATGAAGGGTACTCCATCGGTCATATCCCATGTCTGTCTTCTGAGGAGTTTGTTGTGGTTTTTCACTGTGGCACGTTGGAACTAGCAATCGATGAGTTGAGCATCATATCCTGTTCTTATAAGGGAGTCTTTCAAAACCTTCAGGTGTCCATCACGTTCCTCCTCATCTGAGCAAATCCTGTGTATGCTTAGGGCTTGTCTGTAGGGGATGGCTGTTGTAATATGTTTCGGGTGGAAGCTAGAGAAATGCAGCATCACGAGATTATCCGTGGGTTCGTGGTAGAGCGAGGTACTGAGATGTCTGTGCACGCGCACACTCTCTCTCATTCTCGCTCTCAAACACACATATAAATCTATGGGGTAAATCATTTCATCCAAGATGTTTGTTTATTTGTAGATACATTCTATTTTGTTCAAAAAAAATACACAATTTGTAATCACAGTCAGTGTGGCATCTTATAAATTCCTGCTTTTGGAATAAAACCAGCCCGATTCCAGATTAAAACTCTGAGCCAGATTCTGAACAAGGCCTCACACCTATAGTTCAGTGGCTGACCAGAGATGTCACTTTCTGTATATTCCTATCGCTCTGCCTGATTGTCATGATAGCACAGCACGGACATTGACTTTATAAACACTTTACTCACCATCTAACACTCTTGGTCACCTGCAGAAACCTATTATCTGACACTCAACTCACACCAGTTGTATGATCTTTTGATTTCTCTGCTATAAACTCTGTGTCTGTGTGTTGTCCTCTGTCACTGCACCTGACAAAGCAGCTGCGCTCTGAAAACTTGAGAGATTTCAAAAATACCTGGTGGACTATAACCTGCGACTTCCGAGTTTGTCCACCCCAGTCCAACACCGGCACCTCCATATTATCGAGTGGAGGTCCTTGTTTGTAGGGGCAAGGGATCTACTCTTGTATGTATGTGAAGGGAATGCAAGACAAAGTGAGAAGGGGAGACAGAGGAGGCTCAGAGATGTAGAAAGAGGGAACGAGACAGACAGACAGACAGACAAACACACACACACACACAAAACTAAACTACTTTTCTTGAGTGTGTAATGAACGTAGCACCATGGTATCTAAAAGGTGATTAATACGACTTACTAAAATCACCTTTTAGGGACAACGGATCAATTGCCTTTTGTTTTAAGTGTTTAGATTTTCAGTAAGAATCTCATTTCCACAGCTGTAAATAGAATGCATGCCCAGCTAATGCAGACCGACACACTGTCCAGAACCCAGAGGCACTATGCAAACCTGCAAAGAAAGAAGCGCTCCGGATTAGGCGGAGCGGTGCTGGCTCAGAAACACCTGGTGCCCGCCTAGGGCTGCAAAGCTGCGAAAAACCTACAGAGCAAAATTGTAACAAAAATAGAAAACAAAAACAGAAAAATGGGATTAGTAAAGCCATCAAAGCAAGAAGTTAGAATACCACATGGACTGCCATTTCAGACTAAAAACAAAAACAGAGTTAAAAAATACATCAGAATAGCATAATCTTTCGGACAAAATTTACTTTTATACATACACTTGCCCCTCCCTTTAAGTGCTGGTTTGGAGACAAAACAAAAGGCTAAAACAAATGAAAATTACTTTTACATTTGTAACAGAGAAAAAGACAAGATATAAACTTACAGTTCAAATAAAAACAAATCTCTTTTGAAGGCTCTCTTAAATACACTGACTAAAAGCAAATAAAGAGAAAAATGCAAATATTTCATGATGAAATCTGAAGCAAAGGATTCAAGGAAAGTCTGACTTGTGGATTTTGGGGATTGTATTCATTGAACAAAGTTTAAAACAAAAATCCCTCCTGCCTATCTGCCCTAGTAGTTTCAATTTAAGTTGTCAGGTTTAACTGGAAACCATATTCTCCTTCCTCCTCCCCATCTGCTTGGGATTAAAACACAACCATAAAAGATCAGGTGGATTAAACCAGAAATCTGTGCAGTTAATTAAATGTTGTGCATAAAACCAACGATGTTTCTCTCAATATTCTGTATTATTCACAGCTTAAAATATTCAATCCTTTCATAGTATTTATACTCTCCCAGTAAATAAACAGTAACAAAATTTGGAGGGAAAAGATAGAAACAGGACAACAGGCCAAAACAATATTTAAATTACGGCTATGTGCATCATTGTATGCCTGTGGATATTGTGCTTTTACTTTTTCATCCCTCCGCCACCTCATAAATAGAATGCATGAGGACGTGCACTACTGATTGTATTTATCGAATCGTGTCTGTCTGCTTCTTTAAACGTCCGATTAAAATAGTACTAATTTTCACTTCATATTGAATTTAAAAGTTGTGCCATAAAACCCTACAGAACCAATGCATATCATTACACATCATCACTGACATAAGTTCATGTTTTCAACCTTACACGCAAAAATGGTTCTTAACTGTAGCCACGGCAACATAAGACTTAGAGAAGCAAGGCAAGCCATCCAAGATTAAGAAAGATCATGGCTGATCTAATTATGGTCTTAACTCCCCCGTTTCTGTCTGCTGTCCCAATACCTTGAACTCCCTTGTCTAATAAACATCTATTTAAACCTGCCTTGAATAAATGCAATGACCTAGTCTCCAGTCCTTTCTGGGGAACAGAACTGTACAGACTAAATGACCCTTTGGAAAATAATTTGATCTTAAAAAGGGAGACTTCTTATTTTAGTTCCAGTCTCCCCACAAAGGAAACATCCTTCTGGGATCCATCTTGTCAAGTGCTCTCAGGATCTTGTATTTTCCATTAAGATTGTCTTTTATTCTTCTAAACTTCACTGGGTATAGTCCCAAGCTGTTCAATCTTTATTCAGAAAATAATTAGCTCATCCTTGGAATGCATTAAAAGAATCTTCTGAGCTGCTTCCAACATAATTGTTTGCCATTTTCAAATAAGGAGACTAAAACTGTACACAGTACCAGAGACACGGTCTCACCAGCATCCTGTATAACTGTAGTAGAATTTCTTGACTTGTATATTCCATTCTGCTTGTGCTGACATTCCATTTGCCATCTTAATCACTTTTTGCATCTTCTAACATGTGACTCACATACCAGGACACCAGGTCTCTCTGTGCCAGAGTTATACAATCGCTCACCATTTAAATAGTGCACTGATTTCATGTTCTTCGTGTCAAAAGTGGACAAGTTCACATTTTCCCATATTATTCTCAACCTGTTAACTTTTCGGCCACTCTCTTAAGCTCTCTATATCCCTCTGCACACTCTCTACCTTGTCTTGACAGCTTACTTCCCTACTTATTTTGGGGATCACTGGTGCCATTTTAACATGGAAAAGATTGATCAAAGAGACATTCAGCCTTAGGCTGTTGACACCCATGCACCAAGTGTAGGCTCAGAGTGACATACAAACAACCAGAGAATATAATTTATCCACCACAGTAACCACGACCCTGATAGAAAAAAATTGGCTCTTTTAAATTTGAAGGATAAAATTTAGGTGACCAGATGCTTTACACAGAATCACAGAAATTCCTAGCACAAAAATATGTCATTCAATTCATCTTGTCTGTATGTTGAGATTTAACCAGCTAAGGTTAAGATGCTTTAAGATTTAACCAGCTAAAGCTGTGAAGTTAACCAGAATAAAGTACAGGTAAGCTAGGACTACATTCCAAGAGAAGCAGCAAGATCCCTATCAACAGGACACTGCTTATCTGAGTGGGAAGAACTGTAATCATCAGTGACAGGCCCACTTCACAAAATTCTATCAACAAGTCAGATTGACCAGCCAATCATCACTCCCTTGGTACACTAAAGACCTGGTTCAGGTATCAGGCTGAACTGGATCCATACCATTACAAGGAGTGTCATTTTAGATCAAATGACCTCAAAACTGCGACACTCTCAGCAGACTGTAATAATTACCAGCAATTTAACAATAGAAAAGTTTCAAGGTTCAACAGTTATTGGGAACTTTCAAGGAGTGGATTAGTGAACAGAATCTAAAAAGTGATCACAGATAACCCACTAAATAGTTGTTCCGTCAGATGGAAGGGCTGACAGTTAGTCTGAAAATGATGATGGAAACAGTGCCCTTGCAAATATACCAAAGTAAAAGGCACCGTCGAATAATTCAGCTTCAAAATTTTCTCAGATATGTGACACCTGCCAACACATTGTATGTTGGCCTGTGTAAATCCAATGTGTCAAACAACCTACAGTTTCGGATATCAAGTCCAGTGTTGTATGGTCTTGTTGGCTGCTAACTGCCTAGTTTAAGTCCTGAAATAAAGCAAATTATTTCTGTCTTGTCTACAAGACATTTTCCTTTGAGGGAGAGTCAATCTGAAGTGTGAAAATTCAAGTACTTCAAAACCAAGTCTTAGTGGAACTTACCTATAAGGCTGTTCATCAAAATATTTTGATCTGGGTAAGGTTTTGATGTAGTAGTGTCCTGATTAATACATTCGAGACTGTCTTGTAACCTTAATGAACAATTAAAAAAGCACACATAAATGTTCAACATCTAGACATATCTCATCAACAGTCACAAGATAAAGCACAAAATAAGCTGAGTCATTAAAGTTACTCATTCTATTGTTTCATTTCTTCACCTAAAATGACTATTAAGGAAACACCAAGAAACTTAAATGGCACTGTATTGCTCCTATTTTTCTTCATTTATGCTTCAATGTGGGAGGAAGCAATCTGGGTGTAACTCTCTCTGTAACATCATATGGTGCTGTATACTGTGCACTATCGTGCAACATATGGAATCAAAGATTTCTACACATTTGCACTACCAAACGGCTCAAAACAAGAAACATGAGATTATTAATGAGCATCTTTGAAAGTTATAAATGATGACCTCTGCATTATTATCTTCCTCACCATTTGAGTGTGCAGGAGACTCTTGGAGAAAATTGAGTTGGGCTAGCACCCTGATGTTTTCCTATCTCTAGGTTCTTTGTCAAGGGGCATGCTGCACACCCAGATGACACCCTGCCCAGCAGTGGCAGGAAGCCAATTAAAACTATGGCATTACAGATTAGCCAGCATTTCGCACCCCCCCAAGGCCCTGCCATTTTGTTTTGTAAAGAGAAAGGTCTGCAGCTCATCTGCAGCAAGAACAGTGCAGGATATCAGAATGACAAAGTGATCAAGTGATCCTAAAAGCAGCATAAAAGATTACTTTCAGCACATTTATTGAAGTGAAAGGTGCCTCCCTGCAGACAGGTCCACCCAATATTTCTGGGTGCTGCGATTTGCCTGGTGGTTCCAGCATTGGTAGTGTTCCTCCATCCTGTGGCATCCTCCCTAAGCAACACTCACTATTCTCGGCCTTTGGCAACTCTGACTGGCCTCTTTGTGTCTGCTGCCCACCTGCCATCTCTAATTGCGCTCACAGAGGTCTTGCTTCTCCTGATATTTATTTGAACAGTCTAGATCTTGGTATACAGGATAAATTTTAAAGTTTCCACCTGAACGAAACTTGGAAAAATTATAAGCCGTGAGCAGGACAGTGCGGAATTCCAAAACAAAACAACATGGACAAGTTGGCGGAGGGGGCAGACAGGAAATAGATGAGGTTCAATGCAGAGAAGTATAAAGTGATGCACTGTG
>NC_063343.1:47182595-47245948 GCF_021869965.1 Rhincodon typus | reverse complement strand
TCACGTTCAGAATACCCTGTATCATGTTGAGTGCCACTATCCACTGTGCTAAATGGGATCGACTTCAAACAGAATTAGAAGATCAAAAGGGATCCATGAGGTGCTGTCAGCCATCAGTAGGAGCTGAATTGTTCTCCAAAGCAGTCTGTAACCTCATGGCCCGGCATATGCCCCATGCTACCATTACCATCAAGCCAGGGGATTAACCCTGGTTCAATGATTAATGCAAGAGGGTTTGCCTGGAGCAGCGTGAGGTATGCCTTAAAAATTAAGCAGTGTCAACCCGGTGAAACTACAAAACAGGAAAACTGGTATACCAAACAGCATTAGCAGCAAGTGACTAAACAAACAACAGATCAGATGTAAGCTCTGCAGTCCTGCTACATCTAGTTGTTGACAGTGCTCAACAATTAAACAACTCCCTGAAGGAGGAGGCTCCACAAATATCCCCTTCCTCAATGATGAGTGAGCCCAGCACATCAGTGTCAAAAATAAGGCTGAAGCATTTGCAACAATCTTCAGCCTAAAGTGCCCAGTGGATGATCCATCTTGGCCTCCCAGCATCTACAGGTGCCAGTCTTCATCCAGTTGGATTCACCCCACATGATAACTAGAAACAGCTGGAGGCAAAGGCTGTGGGGCCAGCAGTAATACTAAAGATTTGTGTTTCAGAACAGCTACAGCACTGATGCCTACTGAACTATGTAGAAAATTGTGCAGTTAAGTCCAGTACGCAAAGAAGGACAAATCCAATCCAGCCAATTACAGCTCCAATGGTCTACTCTCCATTGTCAGTAAAATGATTGAAGGTGCCATCAACAATGCTATCAGGCAGCACCTGTTTTGAAAGACTTTGGTTTGTATAACAATCCAGCAAATTTATAACAGTTTTCTGGTGTCAATTGTCAGATTTGCTGAGAGTACACTGAAGCTATGGCTAACTTTTTAACCCCCCCCCTCCTTTTAAACACAATGTACCGAGGTTGAAACCTGCAAATACTAGTAAGTGACTATGGCTCCTTACTGTCTGGTGCACGTGCACACTGAGTAGACTCTAGAGCAGGGAGTCATTGAAAATTGATCTCTAAAACATTAGATAGATCCAGCCTATTGATCTATTAATGAATATAAACACGTTCCAACACATAACAATCAACAGCAAGAAAGTTATTATTTGACATGACATTCAACTAAGATTTAAGAAGGTGAAGGTGTACTGATGCCTTGACTACTTTGCTTTACAGATCTAATTTGTAAATACTGTTTCTGTTTCCTTCTTTCTTAGGATCGAATCCAGTGACCTGCCCCTGCTGGCAGCTGTAGCAAGCACTCATTCACCCTATGTGGCCCAAATACTGCTTTGAATTTCTCAATTGCCACGTCATGCAAAACAATTGCAAGGGAAATGACTTCACAGACTAGAAGACAGCACTAAATTATTGACATTCTCCAGGTTTTGTCATTTCTGTCTTAAGCAGCAATGCTTCTGTGATTTTTAACTGCATGAAAATGCCACAGAAGAAAATCACAACAGCAAGGGAATACAGATTGTGTTTTGGAGCAAAACTGTCATGTTTCTCAACGCTTTTAATCTGTCCACAATCAAAAGGAACATGGAGAATTTTACAAAAGGAGACCAAAAGGGAAAGTGAAATGTTCTTTTTCAAAGTATGAGTGGTGCACCTGAAGAACCACAATTTGAAAGCAAGAACATGAAATTGCAGTTTGTCTTCTGATTAATCTAGAACCATGACCTTGCACGTTTTGGAAACTTTTTGACTTCAGAGAAGTCAGACTAACTTCTCCTGTTCTTACTGAACCTAAACACATACGTACGTGTTTTTATT
Source organism: Rhincodon typus (assembly GCF_021869965.1). Lineage (NCBI taxonomy): Eukaryota > Metazoa > Chordata > Chondrichthyes > Orectolobiformes > Rhincodontidae > Rhincodon > Rhincodon typus. The sequence continues at coordinate 47,244,101 of NC_063343.1, read as the reverse complement.
TTTTTTGTACTCTTACAGACAGAGTATTTGAAAAAAATGTTTTATATGTTTACTTTTACAAACACCCCATTCAGAATAAACTTCAAAAATGTCTCTTTTAGAAAATACATGATGTAACTGACAGAGTTCAACAATGCTAATCATTGCCTTTCAATTAGTGAAATCATTGTCTGTGATTACAGTTGCTATCATTTAAACATTGAAACTGTAAATATGTGGGGGTTATACCTGATAAAAATCAAATAGGAAAGCAATGCATTCATTTGTTTCTATCGGTAACAGTTCTTCAGTCAACAATCTGACACCAACCTATCATTCAAAAAAATTTATTTTTAAATGGGGAAGGGAAATCGATTCAATTTATGTCCTACCTCAGTCAATGCTGTACCGAGGGCTTTCTTCTGTTCCCACTTCTCCTTTTCCAGTTCTGTTTCCTAAATTTCAATTTAGCTTTAGTTTTGTTTTTTGCCATTGGCTAATTTTATGCATGGTATTCAGCTGAAAGTGCAAACTATAATAGCATGCTCAGGCACTGGAACTACACAACGAGTGGGACGAATGACATTGGAACCCTTAGGTGTTATTGCTTATACGGCCAGAATAAGACACTGATCTATACATGTTCAGGATATGAATTGCTGAATATGTGCCTCACATAGGATGTTGTGATGAGACAATCTGAAATGTCATTCTCCTAGTCCTTGTTTATTACATAATCGATATTTACGCAAATTTTTTCTGCAGTATGGTAATCTCTGGAGATTGATTGTTTCATGTCCCCACTTTGATAGCACTGACTTCACAAACTGATGCTCACCTAGTTCAAGTCGGGTGGGATGTTTGGATATGATTTGGCAAGCTGCAATGACTCCATTGTGACCTGTTAAATCATTCAGAAACAAAAGGGAGAACAGTTGGATTAAGAGGGTGAAATTAGGACAAAGAACCAAAGTAAATGTAATGTGGTGAACTAATCATCCATTTCAGGAAATTGGGATCTGGTACAGATTTATGAATAATTGTTGATGAGGAATATTTTATCTGACTCTGCTAGTGGCACAATGCATCCCAGTCTGGTGGGTGTGGCTTAGTTTTCTTTTCGCTCCCGTCTCCCTGCAAATGTGCACACTAAATCGAGTATCCCAGCTGCAGCCATTTGGAGACGAGTGAGAGCTTGATGCTTCTCACAGCATTGTCAGAAATCTGGTTTTCAATCGTTCCTTTGCTGTCTTAATCAAGGACTAAATGTGTGGAATGGGGAAAAAAGTGATAGCAAAGGCAAATTAAAAATGAGTGGCTTGATTTAACAGGTACAATGTAATTGAAGTACAGTAATAATTATCTTAATATACTGCCTGGAATTATCACGTATCTGAACCAGCTACAGTATGAATTGACTATTTTTTTGCTTGCTACTTCAATCACAGCCTTAATCAAATAAAATATAAGATGAGAGGCATTGGCTAACATTTGAAATCTGATTTGAACTTATTTTGGTTGAGGTAGTGCTAAGCAAAATGCAAGGTACAGTTTTTTTTTAAAAACTCGGAACTAAGCATTTGTTTTAATAAGGGATATTTTGGGAGCGATGCTGTTGATCTGTCACTTACTATAGTACTCTTACGTAAACACAAAACTTCTCTTGCACCTTCTTTCATGCATCATGGTTTTAAAGTCTTAAGGGAGATTTTGTGTAACTCTTCAAGGTAACTTTATTACAAGGTAATTTCTAAATAATTGCAACACGAGTGCTGAGCTTAACAGCATTGTACACGGAAAGAGATCATTGTATTTAATATGTTAATTGTAATGTCTTTTACAGTATTTTTTAATTTATTTTACTGAGATGGAAGTTATTGGCTAAATTGTACAAGACCTCCAGTACTTTCTGTAAATACTTCCCCTATGTGTGCATATTTCCCATTTGTTACTTTTGGAGAATTTTCTGCAATAAATGTCTAAAGAAAGAATGCAGAGTTGTTAATATCAGTGAGTGTTTAATGGAAGTTTATTTATGATTAATATAATTTTCCAAAAAATCTGAGTTATTGAACAGAGGGGCAAGTGGGTGTTGAACCTTTTTTGAGTGAGTTACCTAACTGTTGAAAAAGAAAATTCTCACTTTTTAATACCAATGTTGAGTAAGACATGATTTTTCATACATTGTAGGAACCCTTTGTGTCACTAAAGCTTCATGAGTTCTTGGTGCTTTATGGAAAAGTGTATGCCATTGCAAGTATAGGCTAGCTAGATTGAAACTGCCCAATCTTTTGGACTAAGGCAGCATTCCACATGTCCCACACTCTGATTTTTGTCAACGTCAAGTCAATATTTGTCTTGTTGATCATACAATATGTATCAGAAGTAAAATGTATCTAAATATATGCAGCTTTTTGTTCAAGGTTTAAGAATATTTATCATAAGTTGATCTAAACGAATTAGATTCCAAACACGCCAACATTACAAAATGGGAAAATTAAATCAATTTGTGGAAAATTTTTGTCAGCCTTACTCTCTGGATTTGCATTTGCTACAAATTGAACTGAAAATGAACTAACTAAATTCATAAGGTTTTTGGGGCTGATGGAGAATTGTTCCCAATCTGGGTCAGCTTGAACATCATGATATAAGTGAACACATTCTCTTCTGAAGTAGCTGTTACACAAGTTGAGCCTACCTTGGACAGTCTCTTGGGAAGAGTGCTGTTGGCTACAAAGTAAGCAGAGTACGCAGCTTAAATGCAGCTGTACGTTGCACCAGTAGTGGGAATTAATAAAATGTATAAAAAGGGGTTCCAACAGAAGTTAGACAAGTGAGTACTGTAAGGCAGAATATCAGACAGAATTCTATTTAGCCAGTCCAGGTTTATGGTTGTTCAAATAAACTTGAAGTTAACCAGCATACCCAGGTCCTCCTGTGGTCTACATGAGGAGTTGACCACAACAGTACTCCATATCTAATGACACATTCTGGCTTACAAAACTGCAGCAATAGGAATATGAATGATCAGGACTAGTAACCATGATTTCAAACATGCTCTTTGTACTTTTGTTACCTTCACAATGCCAGAAAATACTTAGTAAGAAGAAGCCAGGTACAAACCATTAATTTATTTTACACACAGGAGAATGTACAGTAACGACTCTAAACAAACCTCACCTTAATTATAGTAGGGGGGGAAGGGGGAAGGGGGAGGGAGGAGGCAATGGCCTGGTGGTATTATTGCTGGACTGTTAATCCAGAGACCCAGATAATGTTCTGGGGACCCAGGTTTGAATCCCGCCACGGCAGATGGTGAAATTTGAATTAAATACATATCTGGAATTAAGAGTCTAATGATGACCATGAATCCACTGCCAATTATCAGAAAAAAACACTCTGGTTCACTAATGTCCTTCAGGGAAAGAAACTGCCATTCTTACCTGGCCTACGTGTGACTCCAGACACACAGTAATGTGGTTGACTCTTAACTGCCCTGTAGACAATTAGGGATGGGCAACAAATACTGGCTTAGCCAGTGATGCCCTCATCCTGTGAATGAATTTTTAAAAAAAGCTCAATCCTCCTGCCCTTTCCTCCTCATTTTTAATTAAATAATCATCTATTACCCTCCTGGATGCCTCAATTGAACCCACCTCCACCACATTTCCTGGCAGTGCATTCTAGACCTGAAGCACTCGCTGTGTGAAAGTTGCTTTTCTTGTATTGCAATTACTACTTTTGCAAATAACTTTAAATATTTTCCCTTGTATTCTTGATCCTTTTGAGTGGGCACATTTCTCCCTGTTTACAATGTCCAGACCCCTCATGATTTTGAAAACCCATATCAAAGTTCCATGCTCTTCCCCAAGGAAAAGAGCCCCAAGTTCTCCAATGTATCTTCATAACTGAAGTTGCTCATCCCTGAAACCATTCTTGTAAACCTCTTCTGCACTTTAATCCAATCATATACTTACAAAAATGTAGTTCTCAGAAATTTACACAATACTCCAGCTGAGATCTAACTAACATCATATAAAGGTTGTGCATAACCTCCTGCTCTTATACTCTACATATCTCCTGTTCTGCCACTTTAATTGATTTATGCCCGTGTATACCCACATCTCTCAACATTCATCCTACTGTCTTTCCTCTGTTTTCTTTGTACAAAAGTCTATCACCTCACTCTCTGTAGTGAGCTTCATCTGCTCCCATTTACACACTCCACCAACTTGATGTCCTTTTGAAGTTCTACCCATCGGTTTACAATGCTTCCAAGTTTTCTATCATCACCAAACTTTGAAATTGTCTCCCAAGATTTGAATCATTAACATATCAGGAATTTGAAGGGTCCCAATACTGACCCCCGGGTTCAGTACTACCTTTCTCCAGCCTGAATACGGTTAATGATTACTGTTTGCTATCACTTAACCAATTTTATATGCATTTTGCTGCTGTCTCTTGTATTCCCTGACAATAATATGATAGCCTGCTTCTACATGGTGGGGTCTCTATTTAGCCCATCGAGTCCACACCGACCCCCACAACCATGCATTTCCCATGGCTAAATCACCTAAGTTGTGTATCCTTGGTCACTATGGATAATATAGCATGGCCAATCATCTACCTAACCTGCATCTTTGAACTTAGGGAGGAAACCCATGCAGACACAGGGAGAATGTGTAAATTCCACACAGACAGTCACCCAAAGAATCGAACCTAGATCCCTGGTGCTGTGAGGCAGCAGTACTAACTGCTGAGCCACCGTGCTGCCCACAAGTCTCGTGTATGACATGATATCATCTACATGAACATCCAAAAGGTATTTGATATAAACAGAATTATCATCAACCCTCTCTGTTACCTCTTTAAAGAACTCCAGCAAGTCCATTAAACAAGACTTAGTTCTCAGCACAGAAACAACTTTTCCTAAACTCGACTAGTTCCATTTGCCTGCATTTGGCCCACATCCCCCTAAACCTTTCAATACTACCTCCACGTCAATTTTGAATCATTCAAGTGACTTAGTGTCCTCCTCTGTCACCATGACCTGAGTACCATCTGCTCCCTTGGTAAAGTTGGATGCAAAATATTCATGAAATACCCCTTCTAATTAAGGTCTTCTGTTATAACTACTTTATAATGTTTACATCACTCTAATTTCCGTCTAGATTTGTTCTTGTACATCCCTCCCATGAGTTGGCTGTCTGCAGGCTATGCTAAGCAATGTAGTTGCATCCTTCTTGTTCCTTAGCTCCAGTCAAATAATTCTGTCTTTAAATTCTTGAGACATCCTCTTTGTCTAATGTTGCAATGCTCTCCCTAACTGATACCACCACCCTTCCCACCACAGTCTTGCCCTTCCTTCATCTAGATTTGTGTTATTGATGCATAATTTATGATTGTAACTTAGCAAGCTTATTTACATACACTGCATGTACATATTGCATGTAACCTTGATGCAGGCTTCCCTCATGTTCTGACTCCAAATATTAACTTAATATTGCTGTGACCCCTAGCATTATGTGCACCCTGTTCCTACTCCCTTGTAAGACTGTAAGAAATGCAATGTGGTTGCATCCTTCTTGATTCTTAGCTCCAGTCAAATAATTCTGTCTTTGAATTCTTGAGATATCCTCTTTGTCTATGTTGCAATGCTCTCCCTAACTGATACCACCACCCTTCCCACCACAGTCTTGCCCTGGGTGACACGGTGGCTCAGTGGTTAGCACTGCTGCCTCACCGCGCCAGGGACCCGGCTTCGGGCGACTGTCTGTGTGGAGTTTGCACATTCTCCCCGCGTCTGCATGGGTTTCCTCCCACAGTCCAAAGATGTGTAGGCAAGGTGGATTGGCCATGCTAAATTACCCATAGTTTTCAGGGATGTGTAAAGTAGGTGGATTATAGGGGGATGGATCTGGGTGGGATGCTCTGGGAGTCAGCGTGGACTTGTTGGGCCAAAGGGCCTGTTTTCACACTGTAGGGATTCTATGATTCTATGAAATAGGAGCAGGACTAAGCCAATCAGCCCCTTGAGCTTGCTCTGCCATTCAATAAGATCACAGCTGATCCGATGATCATTCTTGCATTTCCCTGCAACCCTTGATTTCCCCGACTAATCAAGAATCTATCTCTCTCAGCCTTAAATATATGCATGGACTCCTTGAGAGCTGTGAGGGCAGAGTTCCAAGGACTCAAATCTCAGAAGAAATTACTCCTCATCTCAGTCTTAAATTGGTGCCTCTTTATTCTGGGATTATGCCCTCTGGTCCTAGACTCTTCCCACGAGGGGGCGTATCCTCACATCATTTGCCCTGTCAAATCCCTTAAGAACCCTATACGTTTCATTGAGATCACCTCTCGTTCTTCTAAAGTCCAGTGAGTGGTGTCCTAATCTGTTAAGCCCTTCCTCATAAGACAATTCCTCCATACCAGGGATCATCCTAGTAAATCTTCTTCAAACTACCTCTTGCTCCTATGATGCTCCTTGGCCTGCTGTGTTCATCCAGCTCTGCACCTTGTTGTCTCAAATTCTCCAGCATCTGCAGTTCCTACTATCTCCAACAAAATTATATCTTCCCTTTAATTAAGGGGCCAAAACTGCTCACAGTATTCCAGGTGTAATCTCCCTAGCACCTTGTACAGTTGCAGTAGGACTTCCTTACTCTCATATTCCAATCTCATTAACTAAGGGCCAGCATTCCATTAGCCTTCCTAATTACCTGCTGCACCTTTGTGCTAGCTTTCTGTATTTCATGTATAAGTACCCCCAACTCCCGTGTTGTCATTTTATGCAGGTTTTCTCCATTTAAATTATATTCTGTTCTTTTGTTCTACCTTCTAAAATGAAAAATTTCATATTTTCCCACATTGAGCTCCATTTGCTAACGTTTTGCTACTCAGCTTATTAATCTCTCTCTGTTAACTGTTTTATCCCTCTTGCAACCTGCATTTCCACCCATCTTTGCATCATCTGCAAACTTGACTACAGTACATTCACTTCCTTCCTGCAAATCATTAATATATGTATTTTAAACAGTTGTGGTCCCAGCATTGATCCCTGTGGGTCTGCACTGGTTATGGGTAGCCAACCTGAAAAATAACCCTTATTCCCATTCACTATTTCCTTCCCATGAGCCAATTCTCTTTCCGTGGCAATGTACTTCCAGCACTGTAGGCTCTAATGACTTACCTCCCAAAAGGTTATCTTGTGGAATGCCTTCTGGAAATTCAAATCCAACATATCTACTGTTTCCCCTTTGTCTACTCAAAAATCTCTAATAAATTAGCCAGACACAGTTTCCCTTTCAAGAAGCTATGCTGATCTTGCTTGATCAGATTATGATTTTCCAAATGTACTGCTACTACTTCCTTAATAATTGATTCCAATGCTTTTCCAACAAAAGATGTTAAGCAAATTGACCTGTAGTTACTATTGCCAATAAACTTTGGGCTATAATTAGATGGGTCATCAAGCACAAGAACATTAGTTCTTTTCTCTGACACCTGGACACTGAGATCATTGACACTTCTGAGACCATACATTGTGGTACGTATGATACGTGAGAGAATAATTTTCAGATTTGGAACATCAACACTTCTTTAACAAAAGAAAAAGTACAAATGAATCTTGTCAAACGAAACATTAACTCTGTTTCTTTCCTGACCACTGAGTATTTTCAGCATTTTACTACAGTATCTTTACCCTTGCCTCTCTATCTTCATTGCTGCCCACTGATGGTAGTGTTTCTTACTTTACTGTGACCATAACTGAGAAGATGGTTTACAAGGAGAAGCGGGTGGGGCACAAAGAAAAATGATCAACATTGAGCCTTTCTGGGATATCCACACTCATATTTGGTGGGAAGCTGCTGCAACCCTATTTCCTTCTAATATGTTCAGAACAATGTACTGTCCCATTCATACTCCTTACATGCTGAAGTACTGTCTACGTGCAACATTGGCTATAGATATCCTACACATGTTCAAGTTTGGGTTGATAAGTGGCAACGAACATTTGCACCACACAAGCTATAGGCAATAACCATTTCCCACGATCATTTCATCCCTGACGTCCATACCATCAACATCTCAGAAATTTAACTTCATCAACCATTTAAATACTAAGACAAAAAGAACAGAGCCGGGAATTCTGAGCGAGTAACTCACCCTCTTACTTCCTGAAGTTTACCCAACATCAAGGCTCAAGCCAGGAGTGTGTGATAGAATATCCTCCACTTTACTGGATAAGTGCACCTTGGCAACAACACTCAAGAAGTTTGATAGCATCCAGGTCAAAGGGGGGAGGCGATGGCCTAGTGGTATTATCACTGGACTATTAATCCAGAGACCCAGACAATGTTCTGGGGGTCTGGATTCAAATCCTACCATGGCAGATGGTGGAATCTGAATTCAATAAATATCTGGAATTAAGAATCTAATGATGACCATGAATCCATTGTCAATTGCCAGGAAAAACCCATCTGGTTCACTAATATCCTTCAGGGAAGGAAAGTGCCATCCTTACCTGGTCTGGTTTCTCCATGACTCCAGACCCACAGCAATGTGGTTGACTTTTAACTGCCCCCTGGGCAATTAGGGATGGGCAATAAATGCTGCCAGGCCAGTGACACCCTCATCCTGTGAGTGAATAAAAAAAAGGCAATCTGCCTCACAGAATCACAGAAATGAGCAGCAGAAGTTCATTCGGCTCATCACTTATGCACTGGGTTTGAGAGACTTAGAGCCACTCTTGCATTTTTCCCCATAACCCTGCAGCTGTTGTGTCTATTTAAAGAACCATCCAATGCCATATTGACTGTCTGAATTGACTGCTTCCACCTCACTTCCAGACAGTGCAGTCCAGCACTTGCTGTTGAAAAATGTTTCTTTCCACTTCACATTTGCTTCTTTTGCAAGACACTTTAAACCTCTGCTTGAGAGATAGTAAGAACTGCTGATGCTGGAGTCTGAGATAACACAGTGTGGAGCTGGAAGGACACAGCAGGCCAGGCAGCATTACAGGAGCAGGAAAGTTGACATTTCGGGTTGGGACCCTTCCTCAGAAATGGGGGAGGGGAAGGGGGCTTTGAAATAAATAGAGAGAGGGGGAGGTGGTGATAGCAGGTAGACAGTGGAACGGATAGGTGGGAGAGAAGACGGCCAGGCCAAGGAGGCAGGGATGAAGCTAGTAAAGGTGAATGTAGGTAGGCAGTGATGGGGATTGGTCAGTGAGGTGGGAGGAGCGGATAGGTGGGAGAGAAGACGGACAGGTCAAGGAGGAGAGGACAAGAGCGGGCGCTGGGCTTGGGATGAGGTCGGGGGTGGGGAGATTTTGAAGCTAGTAAAGTCCACATTGAGACCACTGGGTTGTAGACTTCCAAGGCGGAATATGAAGTGCTGTTCCTCCAGTTTCCGGGTGGCATCGTTGTGACACTGGAGGAGGCCCAGGATGGACATGTCGTCCAGGGAGTTGGAGGGGTAGTTGAAGTGGTTCGCGACTGGGAGGTGTTGTCGTTTGTCACGAACCGAGCGCATGTGCTCCACAAAGCGGTCTCCGAGCCTTCGCTTGTTTTCCCCGATGTAGAGGAGGCCACATCGGGAACAGTGGATACCATAGACCACATTAGCAGATGTACAGGTGAACATCAGTTTGATGTGGAAGGTTTTTTTGGAGGTGAGGGGGGAGGTGTAAGGGCAGGTGTAGCACCTCCTGCGGTTGCAGGGAAAAGTGCTGGGGGTGGTGAGACTGTGGGGAATGTGGAGCGGACGTGGGAGTCGCGGAGAGAGCGGTCCCTCCAGAAGGCAGATAAGGGTGGGGAGGGAAATATATCCTTCGTAGTGGGGTCAGATTGCAGGTGGCGGAAGTGGCGGAGAATGATGCATTGAATCTGGAGGTTAATGGGGTGATACATGAGGACAAGGGGAATTCTGTCCTTGTTTTAATTGCGGGGAGGGGGTGTGAGGGCTGAGGTGCAGGAAACGCAAGAGATGCGGTCAAGGGTGTTTTCGACAACTGAGGGGGGAAGTTGCGGTCCTTGAAATACGAGGACACCTGGGATGTTCGGGAGTGGAATGCTTCCTCTTGGGAGCAGATACAGCGGAGGCAAAGGAATTGTGAGTAGGGGATCGCATTTTTGTAGGAAGGTGGGTGAGAGGAGGTGTAGTCCAGGTAGCTGTGGAAGTCGGTGGGCTTGAAATAGATATTTAAATAGTTATTTAAAACTCTGCCTTCTGGTTTTCAATCCTTTCACGAGCAGGAACAGTTTCTCCGTACTGACTCTGTCCAGACCTCTGAGTTTGAAAACTTATGTGAAATCTTAGCTTTCTTTTCTCTGAAGAAAACAATCCCAGCTTCTCCAATCTATCCTCATAACCGAAGTTTCTCATCCCTGGAACAATTCTCGTAAACCTCTTTGGCACTTTGTCCAATACATTCAGATCCTTCCTGAAGTGTGGCATCCACAACTGTACACAACCCTCCAGCTAAGGTCATACAGGTTCAGCATAACCTCGCTGTTCTTAATCCCTGCTAATGAAGCCTAGAATACTATATGCTTTATTAACAGTTCTTTCTACCTGTCCTACCATAACTTACGAATGCATACACTCTTATCTCTCTACTCCTACATGCTATTAAGAATAGTACCCTTTATTTTGTATTGTTTCTTCTCTGTGGTCTTTGTACCAAAGTCTATCACCTCACTTCTCTGCACTGAACTTCATCTGCCACCTATCTACCCACTCCACCGACTTGCTAGTGCCTGTTCTCTTCACAATTTATAATTCTTCCAAGTTTTATGTCACCCCTAAACTTTAAAGTGACCATTCCACAGCACAATCATTTATATACACATTTGGACAAGCAACAGTCCCAATAGCAACCAATGAGGAACTTCACTATAAACTTGCCTCCAGCTTGAAAAACACCCGTTAAGTATTACTTCTTGTTTGCTATGATTCAGCCAATTTTGTATCCGTGTTGTTACTGTCCCTTTTATTCCACAACCTATCATTTTCCTCAAAACGCTGTTGTAGGGCACTGCAATGAAGGCCTTTGGAAGTCCACATACATCACATAAATAACATCAGTCACCTCATCAAGCCTCTCTGTACTTCAAAAAAACTCCAGCAAAGTTAGTTGGACACAATTTTCCATGGAAAAGTCCATGCTGACTCCCAATTACCCTACATTTTTCCATGTAGCTGAATTCTATTCGAACAACTGTTTCTAGAAGCTTTTCCACCATCAAAGTTAAATACAGACTGGTCTGTTATTGCTGGGTCTAACTTTACAATCCGTTTTGAACAAGGGCATAATTGTTTGCAGTTCTCCAGTTGTCCAGCACCAGCCCTAAATCTAGGAAAAATTGAAAGATTATTGCTAGTGCCTCTGCAATTTCCACCCTCACTTCCTTCAATATCCTTGAATATATCTCATCGGGTCCCAGTGTCTTATAAAATTTAAGAACTGCCTGGTTGTCCAATAGCTCCTCATCCTCAACTTTAAACCCCTCTCATGACTGAGTTTCCTCTGCTTTCAGCATGGCCTCAGTAGCATTTCTTTATAGGTAATGACAAATGCAAAGTATGCATCGAAAACCTCGGCCATATCTCTTGCCTTCATGTGTAAAACCTCTTTGGTCCCTAATCCATCTTTCAGAACCCTTTTACTATTGATATGCTTTTACAACACAGATATGCCCTTCTTTGAGCCAATCTCCCTTTTTGCCACAACATCATAATCCTAGATGGCAATATCTGCCTCCAACCCACCAACTTTATTTTAGAACACTTTGGGCTTTCCCCTTGTAAGCTTCCAGTCTTTTCTTATAATCATTCTTTGCTATTCTTATTTGGTTTGTTTACTGCCTTTCTAAATCTTCTGTATTCAGCTTAGTTCTCAATTGCATTTACTACCAAACACCTGTCATAAGCAAATGTTTTCTTCTTAACTTAATTTCTATCTCCTTTGTCATCCATGGAGCTCTGGATTAGTTTATTCTACCTTTCTCTTTTGAGGGAATTAACCTTGACTGAACCTGAGCAATTTCCTTTTTGAGGAGGCCCATTGTTCAGCTACTGTTTATTCCTGCCAAACATTAGTTCCAGTCTGCCTAGCACGGTTCAGTTCTTGAAGTTGGCTCTCCAACAGTTGACCATTCTTACCCTGAAATGAACAAGGTCATTTTTCACCATCGTCATAAACCTTATAATACAACGAACATTGTTCCCCAAATGCTCCCGCATTGTCACTTCATTCACTTGCCCATCTAATTCCAAAGAACTGTGTCTAGCAGTGCCTCCTTTTGTTTTGGACTGGCCAATTACAGCTGTAGGAAATTCTCCTGAACACAACCGTTATCTTAGTCTATGTATGGGCAGTCAAAATCCCCCATTATAACTCCTCTATGGTGTTTATACATCTGTTATTTCCTTGCAGATTTGTTCCTCCACATCCTTCCCACTAGTTGGTGGTATATGGATCATGCCAAGCAATATAACTGGTAACTTGCTACTTCTTAGCTTTAGTTAAATCGATTCAGTCCTTGAACGCGCTGAAATGTTCTCTGTCTTCATTTACTGTACTCTGTGCATTCACATAAATGCAGTGTAACCCTGATTTAAACTTCATTACATTCTCACATATTCTGACTCCACCTATTAAAGTATCATTCTCTTTTTTGATGCTTTCTGCCTCTCCACGTGTTTTATGCACCTGAGTATTACTTTCTAATATTCTCTCCTGGTTCCCACACCCCTACTGACTTAGTTCAAATCTCCCAAACAGCACTAACAAAGCACCCTACAAGGAAATCAGTCCTGGCAATGTTCACATACAACCTATTGTGGCTTGTACATGTGTCATCTCTCCCAGAGCCAGTCCCAGTGTCCCAGAAATCTAAAGGTTCCTTTCCTGCACCATCTCTCCTGCCAAATATTCATCTGAGTGACCTTGCTATTTCTGTACACAGATGCACATGCCATTGAGAGTAAAGCGGAAATTACTACTTTAGAGATCCTGCTTCCTAATTGTCTACCCAGCTCCTTAAATTCTGATTTCATGACCACATCCTGTTTCCTACTGATGTTGTTAGTACCAATATGGATCATGACCTCTGGCTGTTTGCCCACCATCAGAAGAATGGTCTGCCGTAGCTCATGGAATCATACAATACAAAAGAGGCCCTTTGGCCCATCAATTCTGTAGTGCCAAAAATATACTATTACTTTAAGGTTTTAGAGTAGATTTGTAGCTCGGGTTGTGGATGTTGTGTTTGGTTGGCTTGTCGAGCTGCTTCGTTGTTTTCCCGCAGACATTTACCCTGCTGGGTAATATCATCAGTGCAGCCTCTGATGAAGCGTTGTTGTGTTTTCCCGCTTGTTATTTCAACTCTGGAGTCCATTGAGCTGGATTACCTCACTTCTGGTTTTCCTTCACAGCGGGGTGTATATGGGGTCGAGCTCTATGTTTTTGTTGATGACTTTCTTCGTGGAGTACCAGGCTTCTAGGAATTCCCTAGAGTATACTCACTCATCTCTATCCACAAGGATAAGGAGAACCACCAATTTGACTGGGACAACACCAAGATCCTGGGACAAGCAAAGCAGAGACAAGCGCGGGAATTCCTAGAAGCCTGGTACTCCACGAAGAAAGCCATCAATAAACACATAGAGCTCAACCACATATACACCCCACTGCGAAGGAAAACTGGAAGTGAGGCAATCCAGCTCAACGGACTCCAGAGTTGAAATAACAGGTGGGAAAACACAACAACGCTTCAACGGACGCTGCACTGATGATGTTACCCAGCAGGGTAATGAAATGTCTGCGGAAAAACAACGAACCAGCTCGGCGAGCCAACCAACCACAACATACACTTATCCCACTTTCCTTCACCAGGCTATAGCTTGAATGTTATGACACTTCAAGTGCTCATCCAAGTACTTTTCAAAGGTTGCAAGATCTTCCACTTCAACTACTCTTCCTGGCGGTGCATTCCAGACCCCCACCATCCTCTGGGTGATAATGGTTTTCCTCAAAATATCTCTAAACGTCCTTTAACTTTAAAATGATGTCCTAGTGTTATTGACCCCTCAATGAAGAGGAACAGCTGCTTTCTATTCACCCTATCCATGTCCCCCAACATCTTATACGCCTTTATCAGGTTCCTCCTCAACCTTCTCTGCTCCAAAGAAAACAACCCGAGCTTACCCAGGCTCTCTTCATAGTTGAAATGTTCCATCTCGGGCAACATCCTGGTGAATCTCTTTCGCACCTCCTCCAATGCAGTCGTATTTTGCCTATTGTGTGGAGACCAGAACTGCACACAGTACTCCAGCTGTGACCTAAACAAAGTTCTGTACAGCTCTGACATGGCCTCCCTGTACTTACAATCTATGCTTCACTGATTAAAAGCAAGTATCCTGTGTACCTTCCTAATTATCTTATTAACCTGTCCTGCCACCTTTAGGGATCTGTGGACAAGCAGCCCAAGATCCCTCTGTTCCTGTAAGCTTATTGGTGCATTGCCTTTCAATGAGGACTCTCGTCTTCCTTCTTCCAAAGTGCATCACATCACATTTATCAAGGTTCTGTGACATCCTTGAACCCAGCATCACAGAGGTAATATGCTGTCTGTGTGTTCCCCTAACTAAAGAATCCCCTATTAGTACTGCTTTTCCTGCCTTCTGCATCCCTGCCCCCTACCATCAGTATACCTGGGCTACCCACAGTGACATGGGCTTGGCTCTTGTTGTATTCCTCTAAGGACCAGCCGTTCCTTATCTGCCTGCTTGCCCCTAACTGGCAGGGTGACCACCTCTCCGAATGTGCTTTCCACCCAATTCTCTGCCTTACGTATGAAACTCAGTATTCCAGCTGTTGCTCAGGCTTTGAAACATGTTTGTTCAGCCGCTTACTGCACATAGACTCATCTTGATCACAGGAAGTGTCCCCGACTACCAACAGGCCACAGGACAAGGATTCTGCTTGGTTAAGCTGCTCTGTCATATCCTAACTTATACTAACTTAAATGATTTTACTGACTATAACTTTAGTTACTTTAACTTACTTTAACCTTACTTTTCTA
Source organism: Rhincodon typus (assembly GCF_021869965.1). NCBI lineage: Eukaryota > Metazoa > Chordata > Chondrichthyes > Orectolobiformes > Rhincodontidae > Rhincodon > Rhincodon typus. Next base: position 47,229,030 of record NC_063343.1, on the reverse strand, counting down.
CAACTATCTAAAAACTGAGAATTAGTAGACATTCCTGGTCCTCACTCACAAACCAGCTCCCTCTCCTGTGCCTAAAATTACTTGCCCTGTGCTAGTTTTGAAATTTACATTTTTCAAAATTATCGGAATTGAAACTCAGTCTGTAACAGCAGCTGCTCAATAATTAATCAACTCATGACTTTCCTGCGATATCACTTTTAGACTTTTTCTCCTCTTCTCATGTTGGAACTGTCTCCTGGTCCTCCTCTCTCCTGCTCTTCTGGGAACGAACAAATATAAAAATATTTTTTAAATTAATTATTAAGGTCCATTATTTTAAGAAGGCCTTTTACATTTTCAGATGGACTTAAAATGAAATACAATGTTTTCTATATATTACAAAGTTTTGTGTCGGCATGCACTTCCTGCTGATAAACCTGGCTTTCGAGATCACAACTGATTTGGTTTCCTTGTTAACATTTAACATAAAATATGCTCCTGGAAGTGATTATAAAAGAAATCTGTATGTAATCAGCTGCCTGTCATGGTGATACTGTGGCTGATCTACTCTTCAAGTTTTTTGGGGTTTTTTTGCTTCAATTTTGGTGGATGAATTGAGACAATTTGATTTTAAAATGTTAATTTGCTTAAATTTCTTCCTGTATTTATCGTTTCTGGCCCTTACAGAGTGTTGTCTCTAACTCCACCAGTACTTTTGAGTTCAGCTGGCCTATTGCTACTTGCACCTTATTTTTCCCATCCAGCCATTTGTCTGTTTTCTATACTCGGGCCTGTCTTATTCTGGTGTTCTCCACTGATCTAGGAAACGTGCTTTTATATAAAGCAGGGCTATGAAAAGTTAAAAGTCAGTTTCCCAACTGAGGAAGCCCATTGGCATTTTATGTGTAATAATCAGAACTAGAGAGAGACAAATTCCGTATGTGGGGAGAAAGGTGATGGCAGAGTCAAATGACGGATTATGAAACAGACAGTTTTTCCAGCTCAGAACTCAATATCATGTTCATTAATTTTAGGGCCTGAATGCATTCTTCCATGTCCTTTACCCACTCCCACACCTCAGACCCTGCCATGACATGGGTTGCTTTCAGCACAACCTACCCATTTTCACAGGCGGTGAAAATTAGCAGCTTTTCTTTCTCCTTGGCTTATAATTATTCATCCCTTTGTCTGCATGTCTTTATCTCCCTTTGTGCTCCGTCTCCACCCATCTCTTATTTCCTTACGCCCCTATCCCTGACTTCAGTCTATATACCAACCTTTCCTAGCTAGTAATCAGTTCTGAAGAAGGGTCACTGGACCTAAAACGTTAACTCTGCTTTCTTTCCACAGATGCTACCAGACCTGCTGAGTTTCTCCTGTAATTTCTGTTTTTGTTTCAGACTTCCAGCATCTGCAGTTCTTTATTTTGTTTCCAGTTCATGGACTGACTATAGATACATAGTGCTAGGAAGACATAAAGAATGGAACCATTGAAAACTGGGTCATGTGGGATGAGTGAAGAATGGATCAAGAAAAAACAGAAAGAGAAGGAGGGCCTCAGGCATTTGCTGCTTGCCTACTCAAACCGAAAATCTACACAACACTAACAGTGAATGGTGACAAAGGCTGAAGAACATGCAGATAGGGAATATTAAATATAAAAAGAATAGTGAGATTACACGACAACAAAGAAGTAAGTTACCAGAAGAACAGCAAAGAGGTAGGGATTGACATCTGTGGGGGGAGCAACACTGGAACAAAATAACATTAAGTGGACCATCCCATATGTGAATGAGTACAAGAAGTTCAAGGTGAGTAAGTGTATCTGTAGTGGGGAAAGGACGTAAAATGTTTAAAGGTACAGGAAAGGGTTAACACATTAAACAAACATCATGAAAAAAATTCTATACATTGAAAACAATGAAACCGGAGCACAATATAACATTGCATAGAAAAACAAGGAGGTGGAAGCTGAGGACACAACCATGAAGACAATGGTTGAAGATGAATGGCAAAACAACCAAAGTTAATGAGAAAAAATATTTTTACACGAAGGGTGTTTAGGATCTGGAATGCATTGAATCTGCCTCCACCATGTTCTCAGGCAATCTGCACTGCTTGAGAATGTGGTGGAGCTTTCATAAGTAAATTGGATAGTGATCTGAAGGTAAACAAACTGCTGGGACAGGGAAATGGACACAGAGTAGGTCAAGCTGGGTTGCTTTCGCAGAGAGATGCAGGACCTCTTTCCATATTGTAACTATTCTATTGTTCTATGGCATGCTATTTGGCTTAGAGCATCTAATGTGTATTTTTATGGGATTGATGTTTTCATGATCCTACAGTTCACTAATCCATTAAAAATAAGTTATACATTTGTTCAGTGCTCATTGTTTCTGTTTGAATTATCCTCAACTCATGTACACTGAGTTTGCCATAATCAGACCATCTGCTTATTTGATCTAATAAACAGAACTAATAATATTGCTACTGCTTTTCCATATTTGATTCCAGGATGTTTTGGACCTGAACAATGGAGGTATGGTTAGTAAGTCTGCACATGACACCAAAATTGGAGGTGTAGTGGACAGCGAAGGTTACCTAAGAGTACAACAGTACCTTGATCAGATGGGCCAATGGGCCAAGGAGCGGCAGATGGAGTTTAATTTAGATAAATGTGAGGCACTGCATTTTGGAAAGGCAAATCAGGGCAAGACACTCAATGGTAGGGTCCTGGGGAGCATTGCGGAACAAAGAGACCTTGGAGTGCAGGTTTATAGTTCCTTGAAAGAGGAGTCACAGGTAGATAGGATAGTGAAGAAGGCGTTTGGAATGCTTGCCTTTATTGGTCAGTGCATTGAGTAAAGGAGTTGGAAGGTCATGTTGCAGCTGTACAGGACATTGGTTAGGCCACTATTGGAATAATGTGTGCAATTTTGTTTTCCCCGCGATAGGACAGATGTTGTGAAACATGAAAGGGTTCTGAAAAGATTTACAAGGATGTTGCCAGGGTTAGAGGGTTTGAGCTATACGGACAGGCTGAATAGACTGGGTCTGTTTTCCCTGCAGCATCAGAGATTGAGGGGTGACCTTATAGACAGTTATAAAATCATGACGGGACAGATACGGTAAATAGACAAGGTCTTTTCTCAGGGGTAGGGGAGTCTAAAACTAGAGGGCATAGGTTGAATGTGAGGAGGGAACTATTTCAAAGAGTTTTAAGGGACAACTTTTTCATGCAGAGGGTGGTGCGTGTATGGAATGAGCTGTCAGAGGAAGTGGTGAAGGCTGGTACAATTACAACATTTAAAAGACATCTGGATGGGTATATGAATAGGAAGGGTTTAGAGGGATATGGCCAAATGCTGGCAAATGGAACTAGGTTTATTTAGGTGAACTGGTCGGCATGGATAAGTTGGATTGAAAGGTCTGTTTCCATGCTGTATATCTCTATGACTCTATATATTGCAAAAATCCTGCTTTAGAATCATAGAATCCTTACAGTGAAGAAACAGGCTATTCAGCCCAACAAGTCCACACCAACCCTCTGAAATGCATCCCACCCAGACCCATCCACCTACCCTTTCCCTGTAAGCCTGTATTTCCCATGGCTAACGCACCTACCTACACCTCCCTGAACACTATAAGGAATTTAGTATGGCTAATCCACATCTTTAGACTGAGGGAGGAAACCGGAGCACCCAAAGGAAACCCACACAGACACAGGGAGGATGTGCAAACTCCACACAGACAGTAACCCAAAGGTAGAATTGAACCCAGGTCCCTGGTGCTGTGAGGCAGCAGTGCTAACCACTGAAGCACCATACCACCCTGAACAATCCAGCAACACATCCCTGCTCCTATACTCAAATCCTGTTGCAATGAAGGCCAACATTTTCCTTCTTCACTGCCTGCCGCACTTGCATGCTTACTTTCAGCAACGGGTGTACAAGGACACCCAGGTCTGGTTGTGCCTCCCACTTTCCCAATCTATTGCCATTCAGATAATAATGTGCGTTCTTGCTTTTGCCACCTCAACAGATAACCTCAATTTATCCACTTTATACTTCATCAGCTATACAATTGCTTACTCACTCAACTTGTCCAAATTGCACTGATGCAACTCTGCATCTTCTTCATAAGCTTACCTTTCACTTAGCTTTGTCATGTCTGCAAATGTGGAGGTATTAGGTTTAGTTCTCTCATCTAAATCATTAATATATGTTATGTGAACAGCTAGGGGCCAAGCACTGATCCTGCATTTACTACTAGTCTCTGGCTGTCAGTTAGGAAAGATTGCTCAAATTTCTGGGCATTGCAGTCAAACTGCACCCTTTCCGCACCTGACTCTATAGGTACACACGTTCCAACAGATGGTTCTAAATAGTGAACACCTGCTATCTGTTTCCTTTTCCTAGCCCTGCTAACTGTTATTTAAGTTGAGGTTAGCAAACAGCATTTGTCATGCTCTGAGCTTGGAGCTTTCTGAGCTGTGTGGTTCACTGATGAAGGGATTTGCTCAATAAATTGATGGAAAGGAACCACAAAATTTCTGTTTTGATAAAAATGGTAAATGCACTTTGGGAGAATGAATGATACATGAATTATCACATTGCCTTTTCACCTTGAATACCAACATTCAAACTTAGTCCAAACGGCTAAATTCCCTTTTACTTGATTTCCAGCAGCCAAAGTGTTTTGTTTTTGTAGCAACATTTACAAATTTCATGCCATTTAAAATGTATTCTGCTTTTCTATTCTTACCAGAAAAGAGAACATACTTCACCACATTATACTCCTTCTTCTGCCTTATTGCCCACTACTTCATCTGTTCTTTGTCTCAGGTTCTTTGTCTCAGCCATTAATATGCCTTTACACAGTTGAGGCTCCAGCACTGATCCTTGCGGTACCCCACTACTTCAGCCAGCCAACGTGACAATGTACCATTTATCCTTATTTATTTATTTTTATCCTCCATGCATATTAATATATTACTCCCAAATACACCAGCCTTTATTAAACATATTAAGCTTTTGTGAATGCCTTTTTGAAATTAAAGTACACTGCACCTATCAGTTCTGCTTTATCGACCCTACTAGAGAAAATTGTCAAACATAATTTCCCTTTCATAAAACTATGTTGACGTTCTGTGACCACACTAATTTTCTATGTGCATTGCTAAGGTTTCTTCAAAATAATTTTTTAAAAAGTCAATGAAATTTTCCAAAGTACTGACACCAGGCTGTTAGTTATAACTGTTAGAATTCATAGTTCGGAAATAGCAAGAACTGCCAATACTGGAGTCTGAGATAACACAATGTGGAGCTGGAGGAACACAGCAGGTCAGGCAGCATCAGAGGAGCAGGAAAGCTGACGTTTCCGGTCAGGACCCTTCTTCAGAAATGGGGGAGGGGAAGTGTGTTTTGAAATAAATAGAGAGGTGGGGGGGCGGTGATAGCAGGTAGGTAATGGTGGGGCTTGGTCAGTGAGGTGGGAGGAGCGGATAGGCGGAAGAGAAGACGGAAGGTTAAGGAGGTGGGGATGAGAGGGGGTTGCTGGTCTTGGGATGAGGTCTGGGGTGGGGAGATTTTGAAACAAATAAAGTCCACATTGAGACCATTGGGTTGTAGGGTTCCAAGGTGGAATATGAGGTGCTGTTCCTCCGGTTTCCGGGTGGCATTGTTGTGACACTGGAGGACGCCAAGGATGGACACGTCGTCCAGGGAGTGGGAGGGGGAGTTGAAGTGGTTCGCAACTGGGAGGTGTTGTCGTTTGTCGCGAACCGAGTGTAGGTGCTCACCGATGTAGAGGCGACCACATGCTTAATGTGGAAGGTTTTTTTGGGGTCCAGGATAGAGGTGAGGGGGGGAGGTGTAGGGGCAGGTGTAGCACCTCCTGCGGTTGCAGGGAAAAGTGCCGGGAGTGGTGGGGCTAGTGGGGAGTGTGGAGCGGACGAGGGAGTCACAGAGAGACCAGTCCCTCCGGAAGGCAGATAAGGGTGGGGAGGGAAATATATCCTTCGTAGTGGGGTCAGATTGCAGGTGGTGGAAGTGGCGGAGAATGATGCATTGAATCCGGAGGTTAATAGGGTGATACATGAGGACAAGGGGAATTCTGTCCTTGTTTTAATTGCGGGGAGGGGGTGTGAGGGTTGAGGTGCAGGAAACACAAGAGATGCGGTCGGGGTGTTTTTGACCACTGAGAGGGGGGAAGTTGCGGTCCTTGAAATACGAGAACATCTGGGATGTTCGGGAGTGGAACGCTTCATCTTGGGAGCAGATGCGGCGGAGGTGGAGGAATTGGGAGTAGGGGATTGCATTCTTGCGGCAAGGTGGGTGACAGGAGGTGTAGTCTAGGTAGCTGTGGGAGTCGGTGGGCTTGAAATAGATGTTAGTTTCGAGATGGTGACCAGAGATGGAGACAGAGAGGTCCAGGAAGGAGAGAGAGGTGTCAGAGATGGTCCAGGTGAACTTGAGGTTGGGGTGGAAGGTGTTAGTAAAGTTGATGAACTGCTCGAGCTCCTCGTGGGAGCACGAGGCGACGCCGACACAGTCATCAATGTAACGGAAGAAGAGGTAGGGGATAACGGAAGAGGGACTGTTCCACGTATCCTACAAAGAGGCAGGCATAACTTGGACCCATGTGGGTACCCACGGTCACCCACTTAGTCTGTAGGAAGTAGGAGGAGTTGAAAGAAGTTGTTAAGGGTAAGGACAAGTTCAGTTAAGCAGATAAGGGTGTCAGTGGAGGGGGACTGGTCGGGCCTGCGGGACAGGAAGAAGCGGAGGGCCTTTAGGCCATCTGCATGGGGAATGCAAATATACAGGGACTGGACATCCATGGTAAAGATGAGGTGTTAGGGGCCAGGGAATCGGAAGTTTTGGAGGAGGTAGAGTGGTGTCACGGACGTAGGTGGGGAGTTCCTGGTCAAGGGGGGACAAAACTGAGTCAAGGTAAGTGGAGATAAGTTCAGTGGGGCAGGAGCAGGCAGAGACAATGGGTCGACCAGGGCAGACAGGTTTATGGATTTAAGGAAGGAGATAGAAGCGGGTGGTGCGGGGTTGGGGAACAATGAGGTTGGAGGCTGTGGGTGGGAGGTCACCTGAAGTGATGAGGTTATGGGTGGTCTGGGACATGATATTTGGTGGTCAGGAGTGGGGTCATGACCAAGGGGGTGGTAGGTGGAGGTGTCAGAGAGTTGGCGCCTGGCCTCGGCGATGTAGAGGTCAGTGCGCTGTGCTACAACTGCGCCTCCCTTGCCTGTGGGTTGGAGCGGAGGGAGCAGAGGGCTGCACGTTCTGTGCGGGAGAGGTTGAAGTGGGTGAGGGGGTGGAGAGGTTGAGGCGATCGATGTCGCAACGGCAGTTGGAGATGAAGAGGTCGAGTGGGGGGGGAAGGAGGCCTTGGGATGGTGTCCAGGAGGATGGGGTGTGTTGGAGGTGGGAGAAGGGGCCTATAGAAAGTGGGCTAGACTCGCAGTTAAAGAAATAGGCGTGGAGGTGGAGGCGGTGGAAAAACTATTCGACATCCAGGCGTGAACGGTATTTATTAACGTGCGGGTGGAGGGGGATAAAGGTGAGTCCTTTACTGAGGCCTGACCATTCATCCTCAGTGAGGGGGAGGTCTGGGGAGATGGTGTAGACCCGGCAGGGCTGGGAGCTGGCACTGGCTGTAGAGCTGGTGGCTGTAGAGGCGGTGGGTGGAGCAGTGTCGGTGATGGGCAGAGCAGCGTTGGCGGTGGGCAGAGCGGCGTTGGCAGTGGGCAGAGCGGCGTCAGCAGCGGCATCCTTAATGTAGGCAGTGCTCCCGGTCTCAGCGACGGTAGTGGTGGTATCCGCAGTGTGGATGGCGGTAGCAGAAGTGGTATGGCTGGCGTTGGCAAATGTGACGCGATATGTAGCGTCCATGAGTGCTTCTACATCAAACAGGCGTTCACCTGCACATCCGCTAGTGTGGTCTATTGTATCTGCTGTTCCCGATGTGGCTTCCTCTACATCGGTGAGACCAAGCTCGGAGGCTCGGAGACCGCTTTGTGGAGCACCTACGCTTGGTTCGTGACAAATGACAACACCTCCCAGTCGCGATCCACTTCAACTCCCCCTCCCACTCCCTGGACGACATGTCCATCCTGGGCCTCCTCCAGTGTCACAACGATGCCACCCGGAAACTGGAGGAACTGCACCTCATATTCCGCCTTGGAAGTCTACAGCCCAATGGTCTCAATGTGGACTTTACTAGCTTCAAAATCTCCCCACCCCCGACCTCATCCGAGTCCAGCCCCCACCACCCCCATCTCCGCCTCATTGACCTGTCTGTCTTCTCTCCCATCTATCTGCTCCTCCCACCTCACTGACCAATCCCCACCACTGCCTACCTACATTCACCTTTACTATCTTCATCCCGCCTCCTTGACCTGTCCGTCTTCTCTCCCACCTATCTGCTCCTCCCACCTCACTGATCAATCCGCACCACTACCTACCTGCTATCTCCACCCCCCCTCTCTATTTATTTCAGAGCCCCCATCCCCTCCCCCATTTTCTGAAGAAGGGTCCCGACCCGAAACGTCAGCTTTCCTGTTCCTCTGATGCTGCCTGGCCTGCTGTGTTCCTCCAGCTCCACACTGAGAATTCATAGTTCCCTGTTTTACTTAACTCCCTTTTTCTTGAATATCAGTGTTGCATTATACTTGAAATGACAAATTACACAAAATTCTGAAAAGTCACACTTGCACGATTTTCAACAGCTTCTACAGCTCTTCTGGTAAAATTATAACAAACATCTGGGAGCACCCTTATGGGAAACAACACCACATGAAAACAGCACAACTCTGTGAGAAACTTCTTTTCTCCCACATATAAATCAAGAGGTAGACTGTCACAAATTAACTCTTTGCATAAGCATTTTGGTATATTTCAATCAACTCAGCCTTCGATGAGTATTACTCATTCCTCCTCACACCAATAAGAATAAACAAAAGGAAATCCAAATAAAATACATCTATGAAATGAAGTAAATAGTTTACTTTGAAACAATTTCTCCTAGTTTGAAACTCCAAAAATAAGTTGCAAATCATTCATAGTAATTTATTGACCAAGAATTACAACAATCTCTTCATCCGATAAATTGAAAATCAACATCTGATGGCTAAATTCACTGGGAATTGACACTGACCATGAAGAGTGATGTAAACATGATCAAATGATGTTATTTACATCACATAGTTTACTTAAACCATTGCTTGGAACATATGTTCTATTCATACAATAGATCTGTACAATTTTAAGTTCTGGTTACAGACGTTATCATGAGACAATAGTTACAATGCGTTAGGTCTGTATTCGAGTTGTACGTGCTGCTTATACTTTAACGACTTACTCTTTGCAAACTGCAGTTAGTGGTATGATTGGCATCCTTGGTTAAAATTCAACTTTAGCGGGGGTGCAAAATGGAAAGTCGTGTATCACCAATTTATTATTCACCAGGCATGACTTTTAATTTATAAATCCTTTCTTAACCACTTTTTATGTTAGCTTTAAGACAGATACAGTGCAGTTAACATGATCAAAATAAAATCTTACAACCTAATTTTAGTGAGACTCTCATCCTAAGTACTCAGTAACTTGTCTGTCCACTTTACATGAAACTACTTCTCTTTTTGGCATTAGTTGAACTAGCTTAGTCCTAAATCTCACACAAATGCTGCGAAAATACATTGTTTTGTTACATGGTTGATTAGCATCTCTATGTTACTATTGATAGAGTTTGAAAGGAAGCAACCAGAGATAGTCTATGCTTAGAATAGATTAATTCACAGTGAAACGTTACAGGTATATACTGACTTCATCCACTCCTGTGAGTAAGTTGCAATAAGATGTTTGAGCAGCTCCACACAGATACTAATAACTCCTCTTCTATCAGTATCATCAACACTTTTGTCAATGTCATGTCTGAGTGCAAATTCCTATCGGGCTTCACCACCCATTCACTACAGCCAATGGCAGACGTTTCTCCCAAGAGGTCCAGACTACAGCCTGAGGAGCTAATCTTTATATTTTTTGAGAAGATCATCCGGTGACAAATTTTATTTGCAGATGTGTTTGGTGATCTTTATCGCTTTGGAGACAGCGTGCTTGGCTATCTCCTGAGACAACAGAGGGGGGACTGTGGTCTGAATTTCCCATGCTCTTAGCCTGCTGCCTCAAGTATTGTAAATAAACATGGGGATTTATTTATAGATACTTGCTAATCAACCTGTTCAGAGATGTTATTACACACCTCTAGAAAGGTGGGACTTAAACTTAGGCATTCTAGCTCAGAGGTAGGGACTCTACCACTGCACCAGAAGGGACTGACATTAATTTACATTCTTTTGATAGGTGTTCAAGTAACCATCAAATCAACTACCTCCAACTGTACATACTTCAATTGATACGGTAAATTCTGGAAGCCATGGATGAAGAATAACACAACAGCAAAATACTGAAGATGCTGGAAATCTGAAATAAAAACAGAAAATGCTGGAAATATCAAGGTTAGGCAGAAAGAAAAACAGAGTTGAAAGATTAATTTTGCTTCTTTCTCTACATACATGCTCTGTGAGTCCCAGAACCCAAGGCCTGGGTCATGATGGATGCAGCAATCAGTCTTTGCTATTATGTCTGGGGCTGATCCAAATGATTGGCTTCAACGCATGCAAGCAGGAACGCAGACTCCTTAAACAGGTGGGGTATTGAAAGGGGTGGTGGCACTCGGGGCAACAACATGGGTTTGTATTTGTCCCTGTCCATGTAGTGGAGCCTGGTCTCCAATTATCTTGGTTATCCCTGCCATTGGGCAAAGACCATGTTCCAATATGATCCCCTGGTATTCAATGTACAACAGCCACCTCAGAGTCAGAGAGCACAGAAACAGACCCTTCGATCCAACCGGTCCATGTTGGTCATAATTCCAAAATAAACTAGTCCCACCTGCCTGCTCTTTGCCCATATTCGTCCAAACATTTCCTATTCACGAACTTATCTAAATGTCTTTTAAATGTTGTAATTGTACCCACATCTACCACTTCCTCAGGAAGTTCATTCCACATGCAGGCCACCCTCTGTGTAAAATATTTGCCCCTCGTGCCTTTTTTAAATCTCTCTCATCTCAGGTTAAAAATATGCTCCCTTTTCTTGAAATCCCCCATCCTAGGGAAAGGACACCTACCATTAGCCCTGTTAAAAGATCACCTGAACAGGCATCTTCCAACAGCCATTTTTGATGCTGATCATCACACTGACTTCCAGTTGTGGAAGTCGATGCTGCACACAGACCTTGGAGGTCCACGCAAAATTAGAGGGAACTCTGGACACTTGTGGACCATTCCAACAGTGACAGACCTAAATGTTGCGATCGCAGCCTGAGAATTTCAGTGCTATGACATTGTCATTGCAACCCTGAGCGACAGGAGAATGCCAGCTCAAAGAACAAACTGGTGAAAACATCTTCTTTGGAAGGTTAAACTGAGGAAGAATGTTGACACAGGGGGGTGGGTTTCACCATAAAAACAAATTAACTAGTTGACCATCTCAGCCTACCCTAATAAGGGGCATTTGGCTCAAGTCAGCAATCATTAGTGCATCAATGAGGCCAAAGAGGAATTCTACTCCAGCCTTGGTCAGTTGTTGTCCCATGTCTCAAGGGGAGAGAAGCTGATTCACTTTGGTGATTTGAATACCAGGGTTGGAAGGGACTCAAAACACTGGAACGGTTTGCCTGGGAGGGGAAAACACCGACAGCATCCTCCTCCTGATGAAATGCATGGAGCTTGGCCAGTTAGTCTAACCTCTGTCATTGTTAAGATTTTAGAGTGCATTATTAAGGATGAGATTGCGGAGTACTTGGAAGTGCATGGTAAAACAGGGCTTTGTCAAGGGGAGGTCAAACCTGACAAATGTTAGAATTCTTTGAGGAGGTTACAAAGGAGAGCCAGGGGATGTGATCTATTTAGATTTCCCCAAAGGTCTTTGCTAAGGTGTTGCTCAGGAGGTTCCTAAATAAAATAAGAGCTTATGGTGATAGGGGCAAGGTACTGGTATGGTTAGAGGAATGGCTGACTGGAATAAGGCAGAGAGTGGAGATAAGGAGTCTTTTTCAAGATGGCAGCTAATGACTAATGGAGTTTCACAGGGATCAGTGTCATCATACATTAAAGGCCGTCACAGCGCCAGGGTCCTGGGTTCGATTCCAGCTTTGCATGATTGTGTGGAGTTTGCATGTTCTCTCCCTGACTGCATGGGTTTCCCTTTGCGTGCTCTGGTTTCCTCCCACAGTCCAAAGATGTGCAGGTTAGGTGAATTAGCCATCCTAAAAATTGCCCAATAGTGTCCAGTGATGCGCAGGTTAGGTGGATTAACCAGGGTAAATGCAGGGTTACAGGGATAGTGTGGGGCTGGGTGGGATGCTCTTCGGAGGGTTGGAGCAGACTCAATGGGTCAAATGGCCTCTACGTACACTGTAGGGATTTTATGTTCACATCTCTATATCCGGATGAAGGAGCCGAAGACATTGTTGCTAAGTTTGCAGAAGACACAAAAATACATGGAAGTACAGGTGGTGTTGAGGAAGCAGGGTGGCTACAGTAGGACTTAGACAAGGTAGTAGAGCAGTCAAAGAAGTGGCACATGGAATACAATGTGGGCAAGTGTGAGTGCACTAACAGGAAGAATAGAGGTTAGTGTATTTTCTAAATGGGGAAAGTCTGCAGAAATCGGAAGCACAAAGGGATTTGGGAGTCTGAGTTCAGAATTCTCTCCAGGTTCACTTGGCAGTCAGGAAGGCAAATTTAATGTTAGCATTCCTTTCAAGAGGGCTAGAATATAAGAACAGAAAGGCTGTATAAGGCTCTGGTCAGACCGCATTTGGATTATTATGAGCAGTTTTGGGCCCTGTATCTAGGGAAGGGTGTGCTGACCTTAGAGGGGTCCAGAGGAGGTTTACAAGAATGATCCTGGGAATGAAGAGCTTGTCATATGGTGAGTGGTCAAGAACTCTGGGTCTGTACTGGATGGACTTGATAGGCATATGGGGAATTTGATTGAAACTTACAGAATACTAAGAGGCTTGGATAGATTGGACGTGAAGAAGACGTTTCCACTAGTAGGAGACTAGGACCAGAGGGCACAGCCTCAGAGTGAAGGGACAGAGGAATTTGTTCAGCTAGAGGGTGGTGAATCGTTGGGACACATTGCCATAGAAGGCTGTGAAGGCCATGTCATTGAGTGTATTTAAGACAGAGATATTAAGGTTCTTGATTGGGAAAGGGATAAAAGGTTGCAGGAAGAAGGAAGGAGAATGGGTTTGAGAAACATATCGTACATGATCGATTAGCAGACTCGATGGACTTAATGACCTAATTCTGCTCCTACATCTAATGGTCTCATGGTGTTAACTAGCACCCTATTTCACCAGACAGATGAAAATAAATCTTCATGGCATTACGCTTGCTCTGGACATTGGCATGTGCTTCACTCCATCACTGTTTGAGTGAAGAACCACATGGATGCCCACATCACCTGCACCATGGCAGGAGCTGACGATTGCTGGATTGACCTCACCTAATCCAGTCTGCTATTTCCAAAAATCAGTAGCAGCATCAGAAGTGCTGCCACAGGTAATTCAATGTCTCGACCTACTCAGTCAATGCCTCATAGTCAGCCTGGCAACATTCAATCAACCAGAGCCACAGAACATCCACAGTGCCTGGTCTGCCCTTAAATCCATCGTAAACGGCAGCTATGAGGAGACTATGTTTCTAAGCCAGAAGTATGGTGCAGAAGCACTCCTGGCACGAATGCTTAAACTCAGCTTCCTCATCTGGAAAGGGGGAAGCATGCCAGTGGATCTTTGAGATGCTGTAATTGTGACCATCTTCAAGGAAGGAGATAAGATGGATCATGGTAACTACATAAGATTCTTCCTGCTGTCCATCACAGGGAAGGTAATTGCAAACATTTTCCTCAATCACCTTCTCACAGTCACTGAAGAGCTCTTACTGGAGTCACATTGTGGATCTGTCAAGAAGCATAGTATATAGCAGTTATTGCAGATTGCATTAGCAAATAGTGATTCTTTTTTGCAAGGTCATCATTTTGTCCATAATTATTGGACTGATTTTTAAGATTTTTGCCCTGCAGCTACACTTATTTGATGGGAACATAACAGTGGCCATCTTTGATCTCTCAAAAGCCTTCGACTGTTAACTGGGAGGGACTACAGAGCCTCCTTTCCAAATGTGGTTGCCCACAAAAATGAATCACTATCCTCTGTTCATTGTATGACATGCAGAAAATCATAATGCTCACTGACTGATCCATTGCAGACTCAATACAAGTGCAAGCTGGTGTCAAGCAAGGCTGTGTCACTGCACCAACACTCTTCCTTGCTACAACACTATCCTCTAAGGAAACTTCCAACTGGTATGGAGCAAATCTACAGGATAATTGGGAAACTATTCAATCTGTTTCACCCTTTGTCCAGAACCAAGACCACCTTACCTCATTTCTTAAGCTGCAGTGTGTAAACAAGGCCTGTTGTTTCATCAGGCTAAACATCCACAAGTCAAAGGTCCTACACCAGCCTGCTCCCACAATGAACCCCAACTATCAAAATCAAAAATAAGGCTCAGGGCTTGTGGATCAACTTCCATACATTTGGGAATTTCTCAGAGTACAGACATTGATGATGAAATACAACATTGCCTTCAGTGTGCCAGCACAGTCTTCATTTGAGGAACAGTGTGTTTGGCAATAAAGGTGTCATGGTCTACAAGCAGCCATATTATGAGCTTGCATGTATGCAGAAACATGGGCAGGGTACAGCAGATACTTTAAAGAGGTGAGAAATATCACCAGCTCTGCATTTGCAAAATCCTGCAAATCCACTTGTAGAACAGACATTCCATTATCAGTGTCTTCTCTCAAGTCGATACCCTTGGTATGGAGACACTAGATACGATTAATCAGCTGCAGTGGGGGGAGCCACATTGTCCACATGGCTGACACAAGACTTCCAAAATGAGCTCTCCACTCTGAACTTTGTAATGGCAAGCGGTTACCAGTTCACAGGAAATGCTTCAAGAGTGTCCTTGAAACTGCCCTGAAGAACAATGCAATATCCCCACTGATTTCTGAGAATCTCTAGTCCCAGGTCACTCAAAACAGAGAAGAAATATTCGCGAAGGTGCTAGCTGTTTGGGAGCATCTCCGACAGGCCCAGATGGAGACCAAGTGCCAAGCAGAAGAAACTTGTGTAAACCTGAGCATTCCACTTGACCATTTCAGTAAACACTGCTTGCTCCGTGCGTAGTAGAATATGCCCATATTCTAGAAGTGGTCTCTTTATTCACCTCAAGACCCATAACACCAGATTGGAAGAAGTTCTTGATCCCCAAGAACTGCCTAAAAACTGCCTAATGAACACAAAAATCTCACACCATCAGCATTCATAATTCTAAATTTGCTACAGCGGAAATTGTACTTTGTATGCAGTATTTTATGTGTGCGATGTGACAAGTTTGTTTCTTGGGCTGTACGCACATTGAGTAGCTATTAAGTTAGGCCGTTGCCCGGGGTTTTGTTTTGGGGAGATTCATTGGCAGTTTTGCGTATCAAAATAGGTCAGGCTTTAAAACCGAAATGCACACGCTTCAGTTTAAACACCACCACGCGTGCCCCATTGATGTAGGTGTCTGTGATCTTCAGATTGTTTGTGTGAATTTATAGCTTACCACTTTCTGGGCCACACGCTCATGTTTTACTTTGCTGCACCACCGCATCGACTGTTAGACAGAAGAAAGAAGCCACTTTCCGAACGAGCCAAAAAGTTTTGCATCTAAAAGTTTTAAATATCAGAAACAGCCCCTAGGTGAGAGTTGCCAGCACAAGATTCGGCCTATCTGAAGAGTGCTGTGAGAACATGAGGGGTTTTGTTTTGGGGAGGAGGATGCAATTACTGAATTGCAACAAAGCACGTTTCGACTTCAGTGCTGTCCCAAGGCAGTTGCAGGACTCTCGCGAGAGGCGTTGCCCTTTTTTTTGGCTCGCTGGGCGCTGCACTGAAGTCAGCATTTTCGTTTTGGGGGGTGGTGAGAAACAAAAAAAGAACAGAAGAGAGCGAGAAGAAGCACAGCTGGAAAATTTTGTGACGAACGGCCCAGCCCACATTTGGTGTAGAGGCACCACCCCCTCGGCCGGTTAACTGGGTGAAGTTGGAGGAATGTTGCTGCTGTCGCTGCCTCATTTTGCAGTTTGATTGACAGCGGCGCTGGGAGCCCGGAGCGCGCGGCTCCGATTGACCGCGGCCACTCGCCTCTTTTTGTCAAAGTTGGCAGTTGGTGGTTCGAGGGAGAAATCATGGAGGAGGAGTGATTACAACAGCCCCTGAATCCAAACTCATCTGTGACTCCGAACAACTATGGGGCTGGGCGTCCGTCTGTACGTGTAAACGTGTGAGGAGGAGAAAAGTTTTTTTTGAAGGTGAACACAGTTGTCTGGCACAATTACTTAGTGCTCCCCATACGCAGGGATTTGTTCTGAGGACACTTGAAAGGGGACGAAATAAAAAAAGGTGCATTTTTATTTCCATTTCTGTTTTGGGTGATGGAGGGAGTCGGTGTGAAGATGTGCCGGGGCCGGAATGTGCAGCTTTCCCTCAGTGTTTGAGCGGCCACCTCGAGGATATTTAACAACCTTGAAGCGGCTGGATTTCCGGATTTTTATTGGAACATTTCTTGCTTTGGCTTTGAGACACTCTTCAACTTCTGAGGAATAATGACTTCCTACGTGGATCAGCTTTTCAAACAGGTCTTGATGAAAAAGCCTTCAGAAAGAAGCCAGCAGGTAATTTGTGTTGTTTCATTTTTGTCAGGGTAACCCCTCTTCCTTTGGTCGAGCCAATTTTTTTTTGCTCCTGGAGGGAGAGACTCCTTGCTTTTGGGCAACACACACCGCCTATTTTAAAGGCAGCGTACCTCCGCCTTTTTAAAATATGCCGACAGTTTATTTTCTCTCTCTGAGTTGGGAAGGGAGGAGACTTAGTCATCCAGACTTGGAAATTCTCGAACGCAGCTCTGAACCCTGCTCACGTCGATTGCACGTAATGTTTCACCAAAAAAAAACTGCACGGAATTTTGCAGTGTCCAGTCACTATCCACACACACATAAAAATTAGCCAAGCAATGGAAATTTTCAGGGAAGTGTCATCTGTTCGTTTGTACAATCCAGGAATGTACAAACCTGCAGGATTCAAGAGCTTTCTGAAAAAAACCAAAGGGTTACAAGGAGCTTCTTAGACACTGGAAACACTGGAAATGTTGTAGGTTAAGGGGGTGGGGGGTGAGTAGGTGCTGGAAGGAGTTTTTTCTGTTAAAGCCCGAGTGGAAATAATTTTCAATGAATGTTTTACACACTACCCACGTCATTTATTTTAATTCATGACTTCGTGAGCATTACTTACAAGAAAATAAATTGCCTCATGTAGATGGGAGGATGATTTTGTTTTTGCTCTCACCCTTTTCTATAACCGATGGTTTGCTGGATGTAGTTAACTTTTTTTTCCAGAAGTATTAAGTTCAGCCTCAGATAATCCGGGCATTACAATACATTATTAGATTCTTGTATTCTTTTCGGAAGGTAGATAGAAGTTCGCAGTACAAGTAGAGGAAATAATAAGCCATTTAGTTATAAACTGCAAAGATGTTCATTGATTAATTAATAGACTATCTGGCAAAGTAGGTTTAGTGGCGTTCTTTTGTGTTCCCATTCTAAAACCTGGTGCTCTGTCGCAACATGCTTATACACAGGTACAAAGGTTTCTGAATGTAAAGGTATATATTATGAATAGTCTACTGACATACTAAAATTGTACTGACGTTTGCAAATTTGCCCATTTACTGTCAACACCCAGCAATAAAATTATGTTTTGCTGCTCCAAAAGCATGACTGTTAATGATTGTTTTTGTGATTTTTTTTAAAAGTGAGCATGTTAAAGATTCGCAAGCACAATTTCTTTTTTATTTCTAACATGTTGGCACCAAATTATGGAAGCCTAAATGACCATTGCTGTACTGGTTAATTTCTAAAAATCTGCTGAGCACGTATAAGTGATGGCAAGCTGAAATAAAGCATGCTTGTGCAGTATCTACAATCTCTTAGAATGGATGTCAGCCAATTTTGTTGTTCTTTTTAAATGATTCTGGTACTGTTCTTGATTATTTTTGCTTTATTTGACAGTAAGTACTGGTCGACTTAGTAGCTTTGCAATGTGACCATTAGTGTGTTGCAAACTTGATGCTGTTGTTAAATTGTGCTACAACCTTACTATTGCATAACTCTTGTGGGCAAGTTAGATATTTGACTTGACAGGCGAGTTATTAGAAAGCACCCTGCTTAGATGTTGGAACCTTCCTATCCCCAAATTTTTAAGTTCTTCAAGACATTTACATCACTTTGGGATATGCTGATGGTAACCAGCTACCTCCCCATCAGGCAGGAAATATGTGAAACTGATCCTTATGCTGGAAATACACTGCTGAGATGTAGTGCTTTTGATGCAGAGGCCTCCTGGTCTTAGATCAATTTGGAAATGTATTATACAGGCTAAAGAATGTTATGGTTTTAATGGTGTGCACCCTAAAAATGTGCAATATTATATGAACAGGATTTATTTACTGTGTATATGTGCACATAACAATCACGTTCAGAAATTCTTGCTGATTAAAATGTGCTACATATTTTCTTATTTAACTAAAATAATTAGTTTTATTTCAATTTAAAAAAAAATTCTCTGTTCTGAAGGTGGTAATTTATGCTGGCTCATAATTCAACATGTACAGGCTAGTCAATCTCATAGACACCAGACCTGAGCTGTTCCTGTGTCTCCTCTGACATGCATGCCTCCTTCAGGTTTGTTTATTTATGTAATGATGAATTACAAGCTGATGCTGATTAAGCAAAATAGGTATGGAAAGACCTTGCCTCCAATTTCCTAAGGTTGCATGTTACAATTGTTGGGTGTGTAGGAGGTCTAGTTATTCCCTGAAATGCATTTTCACAGGGAGACCAGCAGCATAGTCTGAATTTGAAGGGCATCATTCTGATGCCTGTCGTTATGCTTTAGTTACTCTCTATCAAGACCCCCTCAGGATCTTTGTATGTTTCAATCAGGTCACCTCTTACTGTTCTAGACGCTTGCAGGTACAGACCAAGCCTATCCATCCTTTCCTCAAGAGGCAACCTCATGATTTCCAAGTATTATCCCAACAAACCTTCCGTGAACTGCTTCAACTCAATTTCCTCCTCCCTTAAATAAGGGGACCAATATTCTACAAAATAAACCTGATGTGGTTTTGTGAATGTCCTGTACAACTGAAGCACAAGCTCCCTACCCTCACTTCAATTCTCACAATGAACAATAACATTCTATTAGCTTTCCTTATGACTAAGAATCATAGAGTTGTACTGCATGGAAACAGACCCTTCAGTCCAACTCATTCATGCTGACCAGATATCCTAAATTAATCTAATCTCATTTGACACATATCCCTCTAAACCCTTCCCATTCACGTACCCATCCAGATGCCTTTTAAATGTTATAATTGCACCAGCCTCCACCACTTTCTCTGGCAGTTCATTCCATACGTGCACCACCCCCTGTGTGAAAAAGGTGTCCCTCAGGTCCCTTTTAAATCTCTCCCCTCTCATCTTAAACCTATGCCCTCTAGTTTTGGACTTCCCTATCCTGTGGAAAAGACCATTGCTATTCACCCTATCCATGGCTCTCATGATTTTATAAAATTTGATAAGGTCACCCCTCAGCCTCTGACACTCCAAGAAAAATAGCCCCAGACCATTCAGTCTCTCCCTATAACTCAAACACTCCAACCCCATCCTTGTAAATCTTTCTTGCACACTTTCAAGTTTAATGACATCTCTCCTGTAGCAGGGAGACCAGAATCGAATGTCGTATTTGAAAAGTGGCCTAACCAATGTCCCATATAGCCGCAACATGATATCCCAACTCCTGTACTCAATGCACTGACCAATACTGAACTTGATCACTAAAATTGTGTGATTCGTAACCAAAGGCACCCAGATCCACCTGCAATCTATCAGCACTTAGATGATCATTTTTATTCTTCCTGCCAAAAATCATAGCTGATCCATGTACTCATGAGTTGGTTCCAGTTGCAATTCTTCTTCCCCCATAGCCTAGTCCATAGGTATTGCGGGGTTGGTTTGGGTAGATATGCGGTTCCCAAAGTAGCCCAATCTGTGCTTTTATGTTATCTGCAGGAGATTCATGCCGAGATCCCTGTGGATAATGAGGATTAGGTATACTGTTCCCTTCTACCACTAATTCCTTTTTGCTCACTCGACTTGAATGGCATCCTCTACTGTGCCATGATGAATTGCACAGGTCCCACTCTTATCCAAATGTGCTGAAAGAACCTCAGACCTGTTGCTGAGGTTCCTACGCTCCTGCTCTCTGGGTTCCATTACCTGCCTCATTTGCAGTCAGACCATTCATTTCCTGACCACTGAGGAAATCAAAAGACCCAATCCTAAGATGTGTGACTGCTTCCACAAATGAAGTGTGTAAGAAATTTTCCTCATCCCTCATGTCTTGTACTGTTTGCAGCTCATAAACTCGAGGTGAAACCGCTTGAACTGTAAGCACCACTTGTGGACTTGCTTGTCCTGGATTACACTGATGTCCAGGAGATCCCACATTCTGCAATTACAACACATCACCTGCTCTGTCGTCTTGGATGTGTTTAATTAGCTACATAATTATTTTTATTCAATTGTTTTATTTTCTTTTTTTTTTGGTGTTAATCTTGCCATCAGTTCCAGTCATGTCCTGAGCCTTAGGAAGTGAATTGACCTGAGCCACTTTGTTCAAAGTCCAACTCAGGTGACAAGATATTTAAGGGTTGTAAAATTTCAATACAATCTACGCAGTAATACTTAAGATATTTGACTGGTAGAGCAGGATTTTTCTTGATACTAAAAATAAAACTGAGTGTGCTCACCAGCCACTTATTTGTTACTTATTCTAACTACTTAATACTTTAATAATTACCCTGCTTCAAAATTGAATGACACAGAAAATGCCCACTAGCTGATCACTTTCCTGCTGTCCTCTGATGTCATCCTCTGATTTCATTTCATTGAGGATTGCGATGTTACCAGTGCAATTCTCACATGATCACATTTTCAATTTCATCCATAGCTGAAAAGGTGGTTTCTATGGAAAATCAACTTAATCTGATGAGAACTCATTGATGCAATGC
The DNA here is from genome assembly GCF_021869965.1 of Rhincodon typus. Classification (NCBI taxonomy): domain Eukaryota; kingdom Metazoa; phylum Chordata; class Chondrichthyes; order Orectolobiformes; family Rhincodontidae; genus Rhincodon; species Rhincodon typus. The sequence goes on along the minus strand of NC_063343.1, from coordinate 47,207,720 downwards.
TGAAAACTTGTAATGCTGTTTTCTAGCATTGTGGAAATTCTGATTTACTGATCTGAAAATATTAATATAATATATCTCTGCCATTGTGGAAAACATTAATGGGTGGGCAAATGTTTGTTTTAACAGTTAATTATATGACAAATTATCTGTTTTCTGAATGAGTTTGCAATATCTTAACTGAGTGGAAGGGCCACTAACCATTTGAATCCTTCTCTCACCCCCTTTACACATTGTCAGTATTGATGGGCAAGGTTTGCAGTTGATAACTGTCATAACAGGCAGCAGTGCTTACAGTAGTGCAAATTGCATACTGGTGAATGGAGAAAATGTCTTTGTCACACATTTCTTTTCATGATTGCAAAGTTATGAAAGTGCCATTGTTGTCATTGCATCAACAGCAAATGTTTAAAGTAAATGCTTTTTAAGCAAGCATTAAATCTGACTGTTTAGCCTCCACTACTGTAAAGCAGAGATTTGATGTGTTTTCAAAATATTTGTTGAAATGTAATGAAACAGTTCATTTCACTGACAGTAAGTTACATGTACCAATTTGTGCAACTGTCCTACTTTTTCCCCAATGTTCATGTTGCTTGAATGACACTTTCTGTTTTTTTTTTTAAAATAACGTGCCCTTGTTGACTAAATGTAGTTATGTTCCTTTATCCATGTGAAGCATTTGGAGAATTGAGAACACTTTTTAATTCTTTTTAGCCGATACAGGATTGATGTTGGATCCTAATTAAGTGATAGGCTGGAACTTGAATTAGTGATAGTTTAATTGCGTGATGGTTGCAGAATCAGCCTTATGAATATTTTTGCTTCAAATATTTGTCTTCCTCCGTATTTAAATCGATTTTAAAAATAAATAGAGTACTTTTAGATCATAATGTTAAGAACTTAAAAAATATTTTGCTGAGTTCCTCTGTAACATCCACACCGTTTATCAAATATTATTTCCTAAAGGCCCATATGAAGTATTCTGCTGCTCTTTTGTTCCTTCCACCCAGTGAATCAGACTAGGCAGTCAGTTCTGTGGGAGCACCTCCTCACACTCAAATTATTCTGTATCTGTGGGCTTAGATAAAGAAAGTTTAACTGTATTCACATTGATGAATCATTCTGCTTCGTTACTGTTTTTGAAAATTATAATGAGCGTCTGGTATTTGTTTGTATTTATTTCATGCAAGTCCAACTGACACTATGCTGTCAGTTGTCTAACTTACATGCTGTTTGGTGTCAAGAATCTGTGATTCAGAGATTTACACTGCAATTGACACGGTTATGTATAACTGGACAAAATCTGCTTCCCAGGGTTAACTGTACAAAGAATCTTGTATTGTGAAGTGATTTCAAGGCTATAATATTGTGCTTATGAAAGACAGGCCATTCCCATTTAAACTATATTTCAGAGATGAATGGCATTTCGATTCCCTCACTGAATTTCTTCTCCTTCCCTCACTGAATTTCTTCTAAGCACCTTATTAAAGATAAAAACAGCCATTCAAAATTCAGTGAAATTTTAGTTGCATTGCTTTTCAGGGCTTTCCCAGACTTGTGCCATGTGGACTGCATTCCCATTGTATGTTTTCAAATCCTTCTTGTGAAGGCCCTCGCCCTCGCTTTCTCTCTGTCTTTCTCTGATTTGTGAACGTAATAGCATGAAGCAGACAGATTTATTTTGTCGGTGTGTGCTAACCCCATCTCATTAATTGTTGTCCGATATTTTACTATTGAATTGTCAGATCCATTTTGAATGTAACATCTTAAGACACCATAGTGTGTATCTCCTACCATAAATAGCAACCTTCTGTGTGGACTTGTTAGAAATGTTAATTGAATTGCTATAATGGTAATTCAGTTAAAAGCACTACTAGATTTTAAAATCCTTTTTCCATCTCTATTTCTGTGCACACTATATACAGTTTTCTTTAATGTATTCCTCCTGTTTTGAAGAGGGGATTTAACTTGCAACTGATTTGTTTTGTCTGGATAGCTGAGTAAAGTCAGTGAAACACATTTTCCAAGAAAATGCGCAAATGCTTTTTTTTTTTTTTTTGGAGAAATCACTGTGCCTGGGACCTAACCTCACACTCTGCATACCCTGTTACTCCCAAATGCGGGTCTTGAGTATCAGTATTGTTAGCTAACCTAATGTTCTTGTCAGTGTGATTCCATCATTCAGTTGCTTGGAGAAATACTTTGAACCATACTTACAAGTTAAGTTTCATCACAGTAGAAAGCATGAAATAATTTAGTTTTGTAAAAGCGTCTTCCTATCAACATTCCTTCTTTAATATGAACAAATTGTTTTGTTTTAATAAAGTCCAAAGGTCTGGGAGAAAACTAGCTTGGTGATGTTAATTCATTAACTGAACTTCCTAGTGGATGACCACTAGGAGTTCCTGTAATTTTATGCTAAACCTGTCCATGCTGGTTACTGTATCTCCTAATTCAACTACACGTTGTGCATATCCACAGATTCCTGAAGGGAGCAGGCAGGTAGATAAGCTAAGTTAAGAAGTCACATGGGTTAGTTGCCTTTATTTGTTGAGGCATAGAATACAACGGCAAGGTCATGCTATACCTGTATAAAGTGCTGATTAAGCCACAGTGGAGCACGCGTGCTGTTCTTGTTACCACATTATAGGAAGGAGACGGTGCAGAGGATATTTAGCAGGATGCTGCTTGGGCTGGAGGGTCTGAGCTGCGAGAAAGGATTTTGATTGGCTGCACTTGTTTTTCTTTGGAGCAACAAAGATTAAGAGGGGACCCAATAGGTATGAGGGACATGGATAGGAAGGCATGTTTTCCAGTGGAGAAGTCAGTAACCAGGAGGCATTGACTTAATAGAAGAAGTATAGAGTTAAGAGCATATTTGAGGAGAGATGTTTAATCGCAGAGGGTGATGAGAATCCAAAGCTCATTACTTGAAAGAGTGGTTGAGTCAGATTCTCTTAAAATTTTAAGCAGTATTTAGATATTCATTTGAGTTGCCATGGGCCAAGAGCTGTAAAATAGGGGTAGTATATTCAGATCTTTGACTGGTGTACACATGTTGGGTTAAATGGCTTCTTGTGTGTAAACATGTGACTTTGAGGCCAAATAATGTGATCCTACTCCTCAGTCCTATGTTTCTAGTTCAGAATGCAAAAGCCTTTTGATTTTACTTTAGTCAGTTGCCATGTATCTTGCAGTGACCTCATAACAAATAAAGTCTCATATTAAATTATTTCAAGCATTTTAAAAGAAAATTAGTCATAGGATGTGGTCGCCCCTGGCTGGATCAGCATTTATTGTCCATCCCCAGTTGATTTTGAGAAGGTGGTGAAGCTCAATCACAAGAATGCATGTTAGAAGCAAGTACTTAACATTCAGTGAGCTGCTACAGTTATCTGGTAAATATATAGTTAGAATGCCTAATCTCAAACATCACAGTCAAAGAAAGGAAATTATTTATTGTACTTTGTGCTCAAATGTGGCGATTCTTTCTTTTTTTTTTTGTAATTTTATTTTCAAATATTGTACTGAGCAAACTTTATTGAGTGCTAGAAGAAGTAAGTGTAAGAAAATATAATTGGAAATTGAGAACTTGATATTTTTGTGGAATGACTCATGGCTTTATATACATGAGGCTGCTGCTGTTGGATAGTAAAGTTTAGACTGAAATATTATAACTATTGAATGTCATTACTGTTCAGCAACATAGCGCAAATATTATTTGATCCCATGTGGCATTCTTTCTTAGACAAATTTAGAAAAAACTCTTTCCTCAACAGAATCCCTCACTTGTCTCTCACTCTTCAATTATTTGTCTTTTGCTCTGTCTGTTTGTTCCTTTTTCTCTTTATCCTCCTTCTTACAATATAGTATTTTAATTGTATGTTTTCGCAACATAAATACACTGCTTATTTAATTACACCAGAGGATTAAAAATAAAACTCCAAATGCAGGATTTTAAGTAATGCATAACTGGCAGTTATGGTACTTTTTTGCAACAGGGCTTACCATTTCTGGAAAGTTTTTCAGCTAACTTGAGCTATTAAGTTATGTAGTCTTAGTATAAAAATGGAGTCAAAGAGGATGACTGAGGCCAAGATTGGGAGAGAAGGCTGAGACTTTGGTAGTACAAAACTGCTAAAAAGAAAATTTAAAAGGTTGTTGCTAGGCTGTTTCTTCTTAAGTACTCCTGGTGCCAGCCTGTCTTGTAAAGTATCCGTCCCACTGATCTGAAAATTAACATAATCTTGTGCAGCTGAGGTATATGGCACAGAGTGCCATTTGACCTTCAAGTTGCACAAGAAAACCTCTCCTGGTATGACAGTATTTAATTTTCATTTTCAAATTTGCAAAAATCTGTGGGCCCTTACAGTCTATAGCTAATGATCTAATTGAAAAACTCTTGAGATGAAGCTCAGTAACAACAAAATTCATGGTGCTTCCTGTATTTTCGTGAAAGATGAATTTGGTGTATTGTAGCAAAGTTGTTGATGTTTGAACAGATTGGTGAGGGGAAGAGTAGTACTGTCTTAAACTTTGACAAGGTGTCCAAAATTGATTAAGTTGGGTGTCACGTCTGTGGTTGTTTCATGAAGTGACTGTGATTCTGTTTCTTTGTGCTTGGGTAAGAAACAAACATTCAAACCCTTTCCCACCTTTTGGCAGCAATTTTGTCTCCTCTGTTGGCCACCTCCTTCAGTTCTCTGAAAAGAGGAGAGATTTGGCATGGTTGAATGGTCATGGTGTCAACTTTAGAATTTAACTACCTCACTCTTTCTTCCTCGTGCTGTGCCATGTCTTGCATATAACCAAGGATCCATATGGATAAAAAAGAAATAGAATTGCAAGGCCAGTCTGTCAAACCTAATCAAAAAAAAAGTAAACAGCTCCTAGGGAGCACCATAATGAAAATTGAAATTCCCTTTCTAAGCTAACAAGGCAGCCTTCTGCAAGTTGGGGTTTTAAATCTCAGCTGTATCATAGTAGTTCTGAGCAAATTTGCATCTAACACCTGGACCTTTTTCCTCCATTACATAGAATTTTGCTTCAGTGGCAGTAAGCAACAGTGATATGTGACACCACTATTTTCACGTGAGCCATGGAGCTCAAACATGAATATGTTAGTGGAGTTGTAGGAGATTGGGGAGTTTCCAACACCACTTACTACACCATGTTTGGAGCACATCACTCTTAAGGTATGTGCAGGGGGGTCAAACTGTGGACAACCTTGACACCCTTTCTCAGCGACCTTATCTCATGAGTTATAAATGTGAGAGACTATTGAATTGATCAACTATTGCTTGTGGTTGTGGTCCTGAACTAACCCTGGATTTAACTGTGCTTCTCTAATGCATCCTTTTCTGCAGGCCATCAAAACCACCACCAGCACCCTTGAGCAACCTTCCTTAGCTACCATTTTAAACCCAGTTAAAATGATGCTTAAGTATTCTGCAAGTTTTTCTACGTGGATTTCTGAGTCATACTAGGTGCAAAACATTAACTCTTTCTCTGCACAGATGCTGCCAGACCTGCTGAGTTTCTCCAGCATTCTCTGTTTTCATGCAGGATATACGTTGAAGTTCCCAGTCTAGAGTGACTTGGAAACTCCACTGATAAGTGAATTGGTCAAGTTTTAGGGGACATAATTCCTAGACTGGGTTTGTGGCAGGTGGTGAGTGGACCACAGTCCAAAGATGTACAGCTTAGGTGGATTAGCTATGCTAAATTGCCCATTATGTCTAAGGTGGGAAATGCAGGGATGGGGTAGGGGGTGTGTCTGGGTGGGATGCTCTCCAGAGGACAGCATAGATGGGCCGAAATGGCCTGCTTCAAAGCTGTTAGGATTCTATGAAAAACACACACTAAGTTATAGAAATGTAATGCAAGGGGTATACACACCACTGTTATGCTTTATTTACAGCAAAATCACTTGAAGTAACTTTGCCTCAAATGCAACTTAACGGCAGAGAGCCCTCTCATTTGCACTCTCGACTGATTACTTTGACATTGTGGAGATTAAGATAGTACAGCAAAGTTCTGGTATTTCCAGTACGCAATTTTTGCCGGTTTATGATTTTGTGGCTTTCAAGGTTTGTGGCTCCACCACTATTGGAAGTGAGAGAGAAATTTAGAATTAGACTGGGGCAGCAGATAAGTGGGAACACTTCCATCTGCAACTTCCCCTCAAAGTCAGATATCATTCATATCATTCTGACTTGGAACTATATTGCTGTTCCTCCTCTGCTCCTCACCATTTTTGCCAACACTGGGTATATCAATTAATTAAGGCAGCTTACCATTGCCTTCTCAAGGACAATTGGGGGTGGGTGCAACAAATGCTAGTCTTGCCAGTGATGCTACATACCATGAAAGCATAGAAATTCACCCTTTTTTGGTAGAAAGGGCCTTGTAATGTCCGCTTAGGCAATGTACTCAAGTCCTGCCACGGAACTTAAGCTTAAAGTACTTGAGAGTTAGAGGTGATAGTGTTGACAAATTTAGTGTAACTTTTACTGGCTTGTGTCCTTTTGAATGCTTGTGTATAGAAAAAGACAATGGAGGCATTGTTGTGTATCCAACTAAGAATAGCACTAACAAGTCCGATTTGAACTAAAAGTTTTGAAACCAAGATATTGAATTTCAATACTTTCTATACTATGAATTCTGAATCTTTTAGAATGGCAATATGTTGAAGTTGCGTTTCATTTTTCACCATTAGAAAATATTAATTTTTAATTTACATTCATCTTTGCTTGAAATTGGGATCAAACATTGTGTAGATTCTTGTAATTCATGTCTAGTTAAGCAACATGTTCTGTAGACTAATAACATGTAGAAAATTGTTCTATCTGTACAGGCACTTGCATTTTGGTGTACTCTTGGTTGACTGTACCCACATGCAAGTGAGAAAAGTATGGTAAAGCAAACCTGTATTTAGTCTTTTGTTCTGGCCATAATTTGGGCTGTTTCAGCAGCATTTGCCGTAAGTTTCATTTTTAGTTACAGCCCTATTAGATAATTGAACGAAAGGACTTCTGTACAGTTTTTATTTTATTTCTGAACATAATTGACTGTCAGAAGGAGTATTGATACTCGTGCTAAATCCTACAAAAGACTAATTGTAGGATTCCCACTAGGTATGGTGATTTGATGCTGCAGAATTTCCTGTTCAATCATACCAGTGTTTATTTTGAATACATTTATCCCCCTTTTAAGGTATGTTCTTACAAAATGTTTTTATTTTGGAAAGATTTAAAACTGGATTACTTTCATGAATGGCCCTGCCAGTTACAACCTCCATTTTTGATTTTGTGCAGTTGCAATAGGGTTTTTTGGAATGGCATACCAAATCGGACCATACTTCTAGGTTGCTTCTAAACAAAGTTTATTAATAGACTGTGCATAATGGTAAGGCTAAAAGAGCACCATGCTCTGTGCTGTACAGGTTCCAACCTCCTAGCTGAGTACTAGGATGTGATTTAGGTCACCATTAGGTCACAGTTTACCTCAGAGGCTCACTTATCTCTACAATAACTCTGTGTGAAGAAGTGCACCAAATTTTACTTTCAATTTCAATGCTTTTAGCTTCGATAACTACCTGAATCTTTGTAAAATATTTTACAATGAGAGAGCTGGTAGTCCCCACAAGTTAATGATATCACCATCTTCTGTTAGCTGAGTCAGACAGCCTTTGCCTTATATGCATTGGTCTTCTATCTGGGCACTGGTCTCCTACTGACCCCTCTCACCCATGGGTACCATCTGTGGCTCTTGCCCACAACAAGACTTCACCCTGATACATAGCCATGTTCTTGGAGTGGTACAGGCTGCCTGAGTGGTTGAAGTAAATGTGAGTGGTAACTGGGGGTCTGTGTAGATACTTGGGGAGACTGCTTGAGTCCAAATTGGTGACCTGCACTAGACCAATATCTCTGTCTCAGGCTTGTTGCAGTGCTCCAGGGAAGCGCGGCATAAGCTAGAAGAACAACCCCTCATTTTTTGCTTGGGGACCCTGTAGCCTTCTGGACTCAAAATATTTGAGTTCAATAACTTCAGGGCTTGAACTCTCCTACATCCTAGCCCCATCCCCACACACACCAGCCCTTGTTATCACATGGTCTGCTAAAACACACAGCCTATTGTTAGCCACTAACAGTCTCCATTAACAGCTATTCACTCTCCTCGCCAAACCATTTTCCACTACATTGTCTGTCTAACTGTTCTTCTCTGTTTGGGCTCTATCCTCGGTCACCTACCATTTACTCCTTACCCCCATCACCCCACCACCCAATCTTCTGCATAAAAAAATGACATTTTCCTAGCTACCATCAATTCTGAGGAAGGGTCACTGGACCTGAAGAGTTAACTCTGATTTCTAATCACAGATGCTGCCAGACCTGTTGAGCTTTTCCAGCAATTTCTGTTTTTGTTCATGACGTCCACTAGGTCCTGATGAAAGTCCTGCAGCAGCCAGATGTAAACCTAGTTGTCCAACTCGGATACAATTCAGGTTTTTCAGATAGTGTTTGCTGTGTCTAGTTTAATTGCAAGGATGTACGCAGTGGACAGTACTTTGGGAGAGGTACGCAAATCAACTTCTGCAGTTTTATGGCAATTTTTTTTGCTCAATGTTTTTTACACACCTATACAGGTATTGCTCAGGGTGTTTAATGTTTGTACTTCTTCCTCATTAAGTTAGCTTCTGTTCACTGTGAAGAAGTACAATTTTGTATTTATATAATGTCTTTCAAGATTTCAGAATGGCAAATCTACCACACAGTGAATGAAATGCTTCCGAAGCGTCATCACTGAAATGTGTTTGGTGATTTGTGCAAAGGATATTTTCATAAACAACACCTGAGTAAGTCAAATAAATGTACTTGCTTTTTGGAGTGATTGTTAAATATGATTTCTATGATGAGTAAAGAATTAAAATTTGGGGATACATGTACACAAATTCTTGAAGGTAGCAGGACATAACTGAGTGAATGGTTAATAACGAACATGGGATCTTGGGCTTCATAAATAATATAATTGTGTATAAAAGATATATTTAGAAGGATGCAACGGTCCTTGAGAGGATGCAGAAGAGATTCATGAAAATGGTTCCAGGAGTGAGGCATTTTAGCCATAAGATTATGTTGGAGAAAATCATGATTCTCCTTGAAACAAAGGAGATTGAGACAGGATTTGATCATGCCACAAGAACGTAGGAACTAGGAGCACGAGTAGGCAATTTAGCCCCTCAAGCCTGCTCCGTCATTTAACTTAATCATGGTTGATCTCATCTAGGCCTCTTTTCCACTCTCCGACCTGTTCTCCTTAATGCTTCAACCCATTACTAATTAAAAATCTATGTGCTCCTTAAATTTACTCAATGTCCCAGCATCCACCACACTGTAGGGTAGTGAATTCCTCAGATTCATAAGCTTTTCAGAGAAGTAATTTCTTCTCTTCTTAGTTTTGAATCATTTACCCCTTATTCTAAAACTATGACCCCTAAGAGTACTGGATTATTCCATGTGAGGAAACATCCTGTCTAGGCCTACTTTGTCAATCATCTTTTGGATCTTGTATGACACAATTAGATTTCCTCTCATTCTTCTAAACTCTAGGGAGTATGGGCCTAAACTGGTCAATCTCTCTTCATAAGACAAGCCCCTAATCTCTGGAATCAATCTACTGAACCTTCTCTGAACTGCCTCCAATGCAACTACATCCCTCAAGGAGAGCAAAATTGTATGCAGTGCTCCAGGTGCGGTCTCATGAATGTCTTACACAGTTGTGGTAACACTTGCTTTTTATTCTCTATTCCTTTAGCAAAAAATGCCCGACTTTAATTTGCCTTCCTTGTTAACAGCTGTAACTTCATACTAGTTTTCTGTGATTTGTACATGAGAGCATCCAGGTCTTTCTACACCGAAGCATTCTGAAGCTTCTCTCCATTTAGATAATTTTCCTTTATTCCTCTAACCAAAATGGATAATCTCATACTTATCCCCATTAAACATCATCTGCCAAATTTTGGCCTATTCACCTAAACTATGCATAATTTCATTTGTAAATTTCTTATTTTCTCATTGCAACGTACTGTCACACCAATTTTGGTTTCATCTGCAAACTTGAGTACAGTATTCCGCATTCCATCTGTGCAGATTGTAAATAGTTGGACTTGAGGACTGAGCCCTGTGGCACCCTATTAGTTACATCTTGCCAACCAGAAAAAGACCTGTCTCTCTGCTTTCTGATGGTTTGACAGTCAGATTATGCTTGGTTTCGATAAAGTGGACAATGAAAGCTGTTGCCACTGTTGATACAAGAACTAGGGGACAAGTTTTGGGCAAGAGGTACAGGGAAGAAATGAGTATGAACACTTGATACAGTGATTGGTACAAGCTGAAACTCTGCTTTTGAGGGTTCCGGAAGCAGTAATGGTCAACAGTTTTAAAAAGGAAATTGTAGGTACTTGAAAATAAATTTGCAGGACTACCGGGATACAGCAGGGGAGCGGGACCAGTTGGATTGCTGTGCAGAAAGTCAGCATGAACTGTGAGCCAAATGGCCTTATTTTGCACTGTATGACTCTGACACTGTAACAACTGTGCCCATTTTTTCTGACAACAGCTGTTAATGATTCTGTTCTGACCGTTTTGTACAAAATGTTGAAAACATCCATTCTTTACATGTCTGATAGCTCATCACCATCATCCTTTCATTATTTAATCTATCCTGCCTTCCGCCCTCTCAGACATTCCCTCTTTACTTTCCCTGCCTCTAGCTTAAAACCTATTACATCTCTAACTATTTACAGTTGTGATGAAAGACCATTCAATCTGGAGTGTTAACTGGGTTTACGTCACAGCTGCTGCCTGATTTGTGTTTCTTCAGCATTTGTTGCAATTTTATCCAACATTTGATGCGTTCTGCTTCGTTACAGTGTGTGACAAAATCAATCATCAAAGCAAGGATATATATTGTTGGGATTATATATGTTTTAATGTTTAATCATTTGTTTAAAAAGTTATTAACTGTTAGATTGTAGCTTTTTCAGTGCTGATAACTGTAGTACAAGATTTGATTGCAAATTTAACGTTGATTATGTTTTCTATTTGTACTGTAGTATTTCATAAGTGTTGGGCCACGAATTAAGACTTTATGGTTAAATTATTAGCATATCGACAGATAATTGCATATGTAATAATTTATTATAATGCAAGTAAAATGTAATTACTGCAGATAGGCTTTGTACTCCTGATTTTCTAGAAAAAGGAAAATTAATTTTACTGTACTTCTGAAGACTGTGTCTTTTTTTTGTCCTTCCATAAGGTTTTGATAGTTATTTGTCTGCCCCATCCTTCATACCTTACTCACTTAGAGTCACACATGAATAAGTGGTATTTGAATGGAATATGTTCAGAAGATGCCCTGTTTGGAATCATGTACTCATTTATGGGATTGTGCAGAAGTTTGTTTTGACGTGTTCAGCTCTTGATTCACTTCTTTAATTGTACGTTTTTGAAATTTTGTGATTTAGGTATTTTTTGATGGAAGCTGAGATATCTGCATCTTGTTATGGTGCCCTCAACCTTACAGAGCTGCAGAAAACATTATTAGATCCTGAAATGTATCTTTCATTTAGTATTAATTTGACAAACAATGCTTATCTCTAAATAAAGCTGGAGTGTATTTAGCCAGAACCTCCGCTGCTCCATTCAGTCCTTTTGTTTGGTAAATTAAACCTTTTTTTTAAGAAACTTGCTGCCTTTCAGTTTGGCTTTGGCAAAGGGTGGGGAACAACACCTTTTATCTACTTTTCAGTTGTGATAGCTTGTGACAAAGAAAACAGCAAAACATTTCTTACTGAAATGCTTCCTTTAAGAAAGGCGCAGGCCTTGTAGACGAAGAAGGCTTTTAAAATTATTCCTGTTGGGTATTCTTGGGACTATTCAGATCGTATGTGTACTGTACAAAATTGATTGACGAGTCCTGATGCAATAATTTAACCAATTGGCTTTAACCTTTCTAATAACTAAATTAGTTTGTAAAAAATGAAGTTTACATATTCAAGTTTATCTACTGCAACAGATTTCTTCTCTCCATACATACCTCTTGTACGTGTGCTAAAGTCGATTTTGGGAACAAATGTTTAGCCACAAATCAGGGGGTCAATCTTAATGTTGTCACAGGGTTGATATCCATCCTTTCTTATCGACTCCCTACCTAACTGCTTTTGGTAGTATGCTAGCTGATTGTGGAGTTGCCAGGATGGAGACTATTCTTGCCAAACATGCTGCCAAAACAAGTGCAGTAGAAGTATTTTTATGACTGCACAGATACAATGAATAGGTTTACACCAGCTTGTGTGTGTTTGACCTCAACGAAGAGCAGATAAAAGTACAATGCGTTTGGATGTTTTGGCCAAAAACAAGTGTTGATTTTGACATGAGATCTATTATTACTCCGGCATATCTGGTAATCTCTAACCAAGAGCTTTGGGCTGACGGACTGTTCCTGGTTCTGCTGTTCTGCCCTAATTAGGGGCTGGATATGTGCAAGAATGAACATGGCGAACTGAAATTTCAAAATTATATTTATCCACGTTAGTTGATTCTTATTTTCATTCTCCCATATCATCTTTGATTTATCATCCTCTGAACACCTCCCAGTAATGTTGTCACAAACAAGGATTTCATTTTTGCTGCTACTGTATCACTGATCAGACGCTATTGATTTAAATGTGTTAAGGTGGTGAACAAAGAAACACCGGTTCAGGGTAAAGGGGTGAAAGAGGATTTGGTTAAACCTTACAGGAGGGTGGTGAGAGGGGAAGGTTGAATATTACACTTTTAAACAATGTAGCAGATAACACTGACTGTAGAGCAAACGTTTTATTAACGGCACCTAAGGGACCAGGAGTGTACTGGTTCATCAAATATTCCAATCGATCAAGATGTCCACATAATAAATGTAAAAACACTAAGTGATAGAAACATATACACATCACTGTTGTACTTTATTTACAGCGTAAATCATTTAAATAGTAACTTGGAGTCATAGCGATGTACAGTACAGAAACAAACCCTTTGGTTGAACTTGTCCATACCAACCAGGTATCCTAAATTAATCTAGTCCCATTTGCCAGCATTTTGCCCATATCCATCTGAATCCTTCATATACCCATCCAGATGCCTTTTGAATGTTATTGTACCAGCCTCCACCACTTCCTCTGGCAGCTCATTCCATACATGCACCATCCACCCTCTGTGTGAAAGTGTTGCCCCTTAGGTCCCTTTTAAATCTTTCCCCTCTCACCTTCAACCTATGCGCTCCAGCTTTGGACTCCTCCACCCTATCCATGCCCCTCATGATTTTACAAACCTCTATAAAGGTCACCCCCTCAGGTTCTGATGCTCCAGGGAAAATACCCCCAGGCTTTTCAGCCTCTCTCTGTAGCTCAAACTCTCCATACTTTTCTGAACCCTTTCAAATTTAACAACATCTTTCCTATAGCAAGGAGATCTTAAATAAAACTTTGTCAGAGAGCCTTCTCACTCGCACCCTCAACTGACTACTCGGACATTGCAGACATCGCCATAATATAGTAAACATCCAGTATTTCAGGTACATAATTTTTGCCAGTTTATCAAGAGTGCCTATTCATTAGGTGCTGGTTAAAACAAAGTTTGCTGTATTCGACTGAAGCAGGGATCATGCTGCCCGGAAACAAGTCTAGTCTTGTGGATGTACTGCTTGCTATTGTGCTACTTGTAGATATTTTCTAATCATGCCTCTGGAGCAGTTGAAATGTGAACTCGGGCCTCCTGGCTTAGAGCTAGGGACACAAGCTCATTGTGTTACCTGTCTGATTGCTAGATTTGCCAGAACTAATCCAGCAGTTAATGTCAATAAGATGTTATCTTGCAATTTTATTTATGGTCAAAACAACCTGAAAATGTTTTAAATAAATATTTGTTTTTAATAAGTTCCAAGTTCTGTTGTGAGCTGTTGACTGCTTAAGTTCCAAAGTCAGACTAAGGGCTAAACTTTACAGCAGGGGTAGTAGTAAGTGATAGACTGTGCAATAAATATGCTGTGCGTTCTGCTGGGATTACTTCGCAAGCAACAGCAGGAACCTTGCTGATTTATTTTCCCCTTTCAAAGAAACCCATAGCACAAGGAGGCTGATTCTAATATCCTAACCAAGCACACCTGATGTTAATTATGGTCACTGCATTCATCATATGGTACAGTGGTAATATGCCTACCCCTGATTTAGAGACTGGTTCAAGTCCCAGCTACTCCAGAGGGGTGTAATAACATCTCTAAACAAGTTGATTAGAAATTGATCATCACTGTCAATTAGTTTTACAGTGGCTCAGTGAGGTTAGTGAATGCATCAACCATTGTGTGGGGTAGGTGAGTAGTGGATTTGTTGATTGACATGAACTTGAGAGCAAAAGGCAGCATAATTTTTGTTTTTATTTTCCAGATGCTATGCTTTTCCTGATCTGCAGGGTGGGGAACCTTTAGAGCCTGTCTTTGATTTATTGTTTGGCAATAACTTGCACAGTTTCACTCCGACCAGTCTATATTTAGGTTCAACAATATAATGCGGGAGTAATATAAACACATTACTTGCAGTTGTCTGTGAAATCAGTAACGTTTTGAGTGCGAAGTTCATTTAAGAGGCTGTATGGGGCATGGGTGAAGAATGCAACAATGTCCAAGAAGCTTGTCACGAAACTCTTGAGTTTTCTTGCTCATTTCGTGTGAGCTGTGCTGCACATCAACTTATGTATGAAGAGAGAATGTGAGATTCATGTGTAAAATGCTAAAGAAAGGAATTGAAAAACTTGTCAAAACCAAAATGTTATAATTATACATCAGTGAAGTCTGGCATGCATTGCAAAATGGCATTCATGAACATCAGTTGATAAAAGAAACGACAATGTTTGTACGAGGAAATTTAATATCATCTGAAAAATGCAATGCCCTTCAAAATAAGAATTAAATCCTTGTGTTCCAGCAAAATGTACAGTAATTTATAGGGCTTCATTTCAGTGCCGGATGAACAGATATATATTCAACAATAGAAACCATCAATTTATTTTAAAGTTCATGAGGACATTTCTTAAATTTTTCTTAACTGTTTTATAGTAATTATACTAAGACTTGAGAAATGTTAGCAGGATTAATCTTATTCTCTCTTCAAAATTAAGATTTAACTTCATTTTCTCATTCAGTCTCCTTTGGTTGAGGGACTGGCCCAAACTTTATTCCTGAGTTTAGTGTTCAGAAGAGGGAGAAATCCTGGCTCTGTGAACCAGACCTTTAAAAATAGCTGCTAACATAGTGTTCACACACACATGCGTATGGTTGCTTTGGAAAAGTGGAGGAGGCGGAAGGTTTCTTGATTTGAGGCAGGCTGAGCAGAAAGTCTGCCTTGGGTTTCTGGCATTGGGATCAAAGATCTATCAACATAAAACGTCCTCCTGATCTCATCCTTTCACTCCTCTCACTCTCTATGCATCATTCATATCAACACATACAACCTTATGCCCTTAGCCTACTCCATGGTCCATCATATCTCCTATGTCTCCAATCATTCTCTTGGCATTTTATAGCCTCTATGCCAACTTATACCCACCCACCCACTCATTACCCCTTTGCCTTTCCCTCCATGCTAACTCATCAAGTATCCACATGGGCAAACCTCAGAAGGCATGCTGATAGCAAATAAAGTTGTGCATCTATGTAGGGTGTAACTTTTTTTTTATAACCACTCTGATGCAAAACATTCAATACAATGAAGTTCCTTCAACGAATCCTTTATGCAAATAAAAGAATCACTTGCGTGCTTAATTTATTATCAGTACAACCATTTTCATTTGATGGCCATTGGAGTATTTTATCGACACTTCATTGCCTAAACTATAATTTTCACATACACACAAATAGCTGGAAAAGCTTGACACATCTGGCAGTATCTGTGGAGAGAAATCAGAGTTAATGTTTGAGATCCGGTGATCTGTCCTCGGGCTACTCAGCAATGGCTAGAATTAATGCCAGGAGGATGAAATACACTCTGCTGAAAGGCTCATTCGTTGAACAGGGCATCAATGAATTTTTTAGGGAACTGTCAGTTGGAAGAGGCTCAATGTCTCCTGTCAAAGTGCTGCATTCCGAAAAATTATTGCTGACCAAACACTAAATGGGAACAAATATATAAATACTACAAGAGTAGGTCAGAGGCTTGGAATCCTGTGGTAATTCACCTCCTGTCTCCCCAGTTCCTGCTCATTATATGTAATGTCATCGTTAGAAATGCAGGTTCCTTTACGGGTCAACCAGAAGATAACATTTCTGAACAAGTTGATTAGAAATTATTACACACCTCTGGCGACGTGAGCCTTGCCCCAGAGTCTCCTGGCTCAGAGGTAGGACCATCACTGCAGTACCACAGTGGTTCTCTTTAAGGATTAACCAGGAATTGGTTGATTGGACTTCGTATTCCCTCTTCCTGTCCTCCCCTACTTTTGTCGTTGTTGCATTACCACTGGTGGACAGTGCTTGTAATTGTTATTTTAATTAACGACACGGGTGATTTGTTAGCAGCTCAATGAAGAAAAGATAAAGCTGAGAGTTTCCATATGAAGTGCTTGTTAATTGGTATTTTATTTACTGACCCAGGTCATTTGGTGGTGGGTTATACAAAAGAGAGAGATGGATAATACGGGGTCTTGTGGCACAGTGGTACTGTCCCTACCTTTGGGATAGGTGATCTGGTTTCAAATCCCACCTGCCCCAATCATGTGTCATAATGTGTCTGAACAAATTGGTTTAATAAAAAGGAGCTGGTCCTTGCCATGGGGCGGGGGATGGATCACAGGTCACAATTCCTCTTTGTCTGCCCTTCTTCCACTGTTGCATTCATGCCTGTGTGTCATTACAGAGTGAGCATGTAGTGTACACCAGTATCTTCAAGCCTCTTTGAGAGAGGTGGGCTGGAATGCATTATCTTCCCCTCCAACACAATTTTTGATTGATTTCCCTTCCTTGTGTTCCTCACCCTTTTTTGTTACTGTTTTGTTAATTGTTACTTGATCAGTGGATGATTGGCATTCCATCCACCACCTTCTGCGTTCACTACCATCACCATTGACACACAGTGCCAGCACTGTGTATCAGCTACACAATGCACTAATTCACCAAGATTCTTAAAGATGGTGCCTTGCTTCCTTGGGGACAAGTGTAACAACAGATGCAGGGGAAAACTGTCATGTACATGTTCCCCTCTAAGCCATACCTTATCCTGACCTGGAACCAAATTGCTATTCCATCCCTGTCACTGCATTAAAATCCTGGAACTCCCTTCCTAACAGTACATATGGATGTACCTACAGCTCAGGGATTGCAACAAATCAAGAAAGCAGTTCACCAGCACCCTGAGGCCATTTAGGCTCAGCCAGTGAGATCTACATCCCACGAACTAATATCTTTAGATGAAGCATTTGTGCAATTTTTACATATGACATGCATGCTTGTCATAATCCCTCCACTAAGTGGCAGATTACCTCCTCCAAAGGTGTCCTGAGACCAGATCCAAAGGCTTACCTCACCTCTGCAGAAGGGTACCCCAGCTCTGCAAATGAAATACGCTGGAAGCAGATTTGTTTTTATCTTGGTTGAATGTCTACACTCTGGTTACCACATGTCAGGAGCTCCAGAATCTGACTAAGTTGGAGGCAGCTGATCAGTTAAATGGCTAACTGTCTCTGGGAAGTGTGCACGTGTGAACTATGGGCTGCCCCTCTTAAAAAATTTAGTGCCAGTTTTGTGGGCAGGGCTTGTGATTTTGATGTCTTCCTGCACATTTATCACCTAACTTCTTCGGGGATGACAGTGTCTTAGTGGTTAATATCTCTGCCTTACAGTGCTAGGGACCTGTGTTTGATTCCACCCTTGGGTGACTGTGTGGAGTTTGCACATTCTCCCTGTGTCTGTGTGGGTTTCCTCCCAGGTGCTTCAGTTTTCTCCCACACTCCAAAGATGTGCGCGTTAGGTTGATTGGCCATGCTAAATTGCCCACACTGTCTAGAGATGTGCAGGCTAGATGGATTAGCCATGGGGTTACAGGGATGGAGTAGGGGGGTGGCTCTGGATTGGTGTAGACTTGATGGGCTGAATGGCCTGCTCCCACACTGTAGGGATTCTATTCTATGATTCTTTGACAATCTGGGCCAGGACCTGGTGCATGACAGATGAATATTTTGCAGTCACAGAACATAAGACCTAGGAGCAGGAATAGGCAATTCAGTGCCTTGAGCCCGCTCCATGATTAAAATGATCATGGCTGATCTCATCCCAGCCTCAACTCCATTTTCCTTCTGGTTCTCCATATCCCTTCAACCTGTTTTGTCATTCAAAATCTGTCTATTTGCTCCTTGAATTTACTCAATGCCCCAGCATCCACCATACTGTAGAACAGTGAATTCTACAAATTGATGACTCTTTGCAAGAAGTAATTTCTCCTCATCTTTGTTTTAAACTTGCTATCCCTTAGCCGAAAATTAGCATCTCCTGTTCTAGATTGCCCAACATGAGAAAGCATCCTCCCTACATCTACATTTTCAATCCTCTTCAGCATTTTATATACCTCAAGTGGATCTCCCTTCACTCTTCTAAGCTCCAGAGAGTATAGGTCTAAACTGTCGATCTCTTTTCATAAGACAAAACCCTCATTTCTGTAATCGATGTACTGACCTCGTCTGAACTGCACCCAATGCAACTACATGTCTCTACAGAGACCAAAGCTGCACACAAGTGCAGTCTCGTTAATGCCTTGTACAGTTGCGACAACAATTCTTTTTTTATATATTTTCTCTTCCTTTAGCGATAAATACCCAACTTCCATTTGCCTTCCATACTATCTTCTGTACCTGCATACTTTTTTGTAATTCATGCATGAGGACACCCAGGTTCCCTTGCACCGATTAACTCCAGTTCCTCTCCATTTAGACAATAAATTTCCTTTTGATTCCTCTGACCCAAATGGATAATCTGTTATCCATGTTAAATTTCATCTACCAGATTTTGGCCCATTCACCTAGTCTATCCATATTCATATATAAATTTCTTATTTCTTTCTTGCAACTTACTTTCCCACCTATTTTAGTGTTATCTGCAAATATCACAACAGTATTTTCTTACCCCACCTCCAAGTCATTAATATAGATTTGAAAATATTGTATAGATATATTATAAATGTTCTGAACCCTGTGGCACATCACTGCTTACTTCTTGCCAACCAGAAAAAAGACTCATTTATCCCAACCCTTTGCTTTCTGGAATCACATCTTGATACTAACAGCCTTGTCTATACTAGAAGAATTACTGAAAATGACTTTTACCATTTATTAGAAAATTTGATCTGGGATTGCACTGTTGATATATTCTCTGCAATGCCATAGAATCATACAGCAGTCAAACAGATGCTTTGATCCAACCAGTCCATGCTGACCATAATGCCAAACTAAACTAGTCCCACCTGCCCGCACTTGGCCCACATCCCTCCAAACCTTTCTTATTCATGCACTTTTCTTTTAAACATTGTAACTGTAGCTGCATCCACCACTTCCTCTCGAAGTTCATTCTATACACGAACCAATTTCTGCTTTTTAAAAAAAAGTTGCCTCTTGTGCCCTTTTTAAAATCTTTCTCCTCACAACTGTAAAAGAATACCCCCTATTCTTGAAATCACCCACCACAGGGAAAAGATACCTGCCATTCACCTAATCTATACCCCTCCATGATTTTAATATCCTCTACAAGGTCACCCTTCAATCTCCTATGCTCCAATGAAAAAAGCTCCAGCCTGTTCCTATAACTCAAATCTTTCATTCCCGGCAACATCCTGTCAATTTTTTCTGAACCTTCTCCAGCTTGACAGTGTCCTTTCCGTAACGGGGTGACCAGGACTGAACACAGTATTCCAGAAAAGGCCTCGTCAAAGTCCTGTACAGCTTCAACATGACTTCCCAACTCCTATACTCAAAAGACTGAGCAATGAAGGCAAGCATGCTAAATGCCTTCTTAACCACTCTGCATCCTATGTAGACGAACTTTAAAGAATTATGCACCTGAAACCCTAGGTCTCTCTGTTCTACAACACTACACAAGGCCCTACTTTTAATTGTATAAGTCTTGCCTTTATTCGTTTTACCAAAATGCAATACCTCACATTGATCCAAATTAAACTCTGTCTGCCACTCCTCAGCCCATTGACTCAATCGCTCAAAATCTCTTTGTAATCTTAGATAACCTTCTTCACTGTCCACTACGCCACCAATTTTGGTGTCATTCACAAACTCACTAACAATGCCTTCTATATTCTCATCTAAATCGTTTATGAATGACAAACAAAAATGGACCCAGCACCGATCCCTACGGAACACTGCTGGTAACAGGCCTCCAGTCCAAAGAATAACCCTCCACCACCATTCTCTGTCTCCTGTTAAGCCAATTTTGTATCCAGTTGGCAAGTTCACCCTGAATCCCACATGATTTAACTTTTCTAATTAGTCTACCATGCGGAACCTTGTCAAAGGCTTTACTAAAGACCAACTAAACAACATCTACTGCTCTGCCTCATGAATATTTTTGGTTACTATCTCAAAAAAACTCAATCAAGTTTGAGAGACACAATTTCCCCCGCACAAAACCATGCTGACTGTCCCAAATCATTCCTTGCCTCTCCAGATGCATATAAATTCTATCTTTCAGAATCACTTCAACAGCTTACCCACCATGAAAGTCAGACTCTTGGGTTGATAGTTCTCCGGCTTCTCCTTACATCCCTTTTTAAACAAAGGCACGTCAGTCACTTGCCAGTCATCCAGCACCTCACCTGTAATTATGGATGATACAACTATTCCTGAAAGGCACCCTGCAATTTCTTCCTTGACTTCCCACAACATCCTGGGGTGCACTAGATCAGGTCCCAGAGATTTATCCACCTTTTATATTTTAAGACCTCCATCACATCCTCTCCTGTAATGTAAACTGTTTTCAAAACATCAATATTTATTTCCCTGCTTCCATTTCTTTCTCCACAGTAAAACCTGGCAGGAAATATTCATTTAACATCTCTCCCATCTTATGAAGCTCAACGTTAAGCTGACCCCTTTGATCTTTAAGGGGCCCAACTGTGTCTCTAGTTGCTCTCTTACCCTTAATGTACTTGTAGAATCTCTTTGGATTGTCCTTAACCTTATCTGCCAAGGTTATCTCATATCCTCTCTTTGCCTTCCTAATTTCCCTCTTGTGAATGCCCCTGCACTCTTTGTATTGTTCACGAGATTCACTTGAGCCCAGTTGTCTATATCTAATGACTTTTTTTTGTCCTTGACTAGAACCTCAATATCTTTATTCATTCATTGTTGCCTAATCCTACTAGCCTTGCCTTTCGCTGTAACAGGAAAATAATGACTCTGAACTCTCATTATTAGGTTTTTGAAAGCCTCCCACCTGTCTGACACCCCTTCACCTATGAACAGTCTATACCAATTAAGTTGTGAAAGTTCTTGGTATCATGCTATTAAAATTTGCCTCACTCCAATTAAAACTTTAACTTTTACTGAAGGCTTATCCTTTTTCATGAATATTTTAAAACCAATAGTATTATGATCATTAGACCCAAATGTTCCCCTGCTGTCACCTCTGTCACTTGCCCTGCTTTATTACCCAAGAGAAGGTTATGTTTTGCTCCTTCTCTGGTAGGAACATTTATATATTGATAAAGAAAATTTTGTGAACACATTTTACGAAGTCTTCATCCAAATCTTTAATGCTATGGCAGCCCCAGTCAATGTTTGGAAAATTAAACTTCCCTATTATTACAACCTTACTATTCTTACATGTATCTGAGATCTCTCTACACGTTTTTCCTCAATTTCTCCCTATTAGAGACCTATAATATAAACCCATCAAGGTGATCATTCCTTTCTTATTTCAAATTTCAACCCATATAGTTTCACTGGGCAATTGTTTGGAAATAACTTCCCTAATTACAGCAGTAATGCTTCCTCAATCAAAAAGGCGACTCCCCTCTTCTCTTGCCTCCCATTCTATCATTCCTGTAACATCTGAAACCTGGAACATTGAGCTGCCTGTCCTGTCTATCCCTGAAAATAAAATTCATAAGACAAAATGATGGCACAATTGATGTTGTTTCAGAGATAGTAGGAACTGCAGATGCTGGAGAATCTGAGGTAACAAGGTGTGGAGCTGGATGAACACAGCAGGCCAAGCAGCATCAGAGGAGCAGGAACGCTGACATTTCGGGCCTAGACCCTTCTTCAGAAATGGGGGAGGGGAAGGGGGTTCTGAAATAAATAGGGAGAGAGGGGGAGGCGGATAGAAGATGGATAGAGGAGAAGATAGGTGGAGAGGAGACAGACAGGTCAAAGAGGCGGGGATGGAGCCAGTAAAGGTGAGTGTAGTTGGGGAGTTAGGGAGGAGATAGGTCAGCAGGTAGCCTTCACAAGCTTCAAAATCTCCCCTTCCCCAACTGCATCCCAAAACCAGCCCAGCTCGTCCCCGCCTCCCTAACCTGTCCTTCCTCCCACCTATCCCCACCTCCCACCTCAAGACCCACCCCTATCTCCTACCTACTAACCTCATCCCGCCCCCTTGACCTGTCCATCCTCCCGGGACTGACCTATCCCCTCCTTAACTCCCCACCTACACTCACCTTTACTGGCTCCGTCCCCGCCTCTTTGACCTGTCTGTCTCCTCTCCACCTATCTTCTCCTCTATCCATCTTCTATCTGCCTCCCCCTCTCTCCCTATTTATTTCAGAACCCCCTTCCCCTCCCCCATTTCTGAAGAAGGGTCTAGGCCCGAAACGTCAGCCTTCCTGCTCCTCTGATGCTGCTTGGCCTGCTGTGTTCATCCAGCTCTACACCTTGTTATCGCACAATTGATGTTTTTTGTTTTACGCAGCCATTGAATTGAAGGTAACAACAACTTTAAGGAATGTAGTTTATTTTCTGTGCTGCCAACAAGAAGTTAATTCAGCACAGACAGATTAGATGTTTTTGACTCGACATTTCTGAACAGGTTGCGATACAGCTGTGAAGCAGTTGGGACTTGAACCCAGGCCTCCTGGTTCAGAAGTAGGTCATTACAACTGACCACAATGGCCCAATAAGACCAGGTATTGAATATGGGAACTTATTGATTTGTATAGCATATAAGTTAATCGACTGTAATTATGGTTCACCCTGTGGCTCAATTAGATACATTTACTAATTGAACCATTAGCCTAACCCTAATGACATTCTATTGACATGTTGTGTAAACCTTTAGCTCATGTGCATGTACCAGCTCTATTAAAGTTGTGTCTCCTTAATTTTTTTCTGAGTTTCCGCTAGACTTTCCTTTCTAGCCTTTTCTTATCAAGTTCCCATTTGAAATTTATTGTTGAATTTGCTTTGACCACCTGTGGGCAGTGCTAACCAATGCAACAAAAATTACTTTTCTAAAATAAAGCTGTTTATTCCTTGGTTCTTTTCTTGCCAGTTTCCTTCACTCTGTCTTTTGGTGACTAATCAGCTGTCAGTGGAAACAATTTTTCCTTATTTATTCCATCCAAACCCTGCATATTGGATCAGCCCTTGCCCTTCTCTGCTCTAAAGAAAACACTCCTGGCACATTTTTTTTCCCTCTCATCTGAAGTTGCTGTTCTCTGGAACCATTTTGCTACATCTCCTTTGCATTCTGTCAAATCTTCAAAAACAATTGTGCACTGAATTGTATACAGTATTCCAGCTGAGGTCAAACCATTGATTTATTGTGTGAAGAACTATACTGTCATACAATTTAGGATTATCAAATGAGGCTTGAAATGTGGGGTGCTTGTGCATACAGGAAGTGACTTACATTAGTACATAACGCCCAGTTCTTTGCAGACAGGAAGAACATATGGTACATATATTCATGTTTCATGTCCACAAAACGAATGACAGCAATTTGACAGTTCATTTCTCAGGCCCTAACCAGAGTTAAAGTGCTTGGTTTAAAATTTAGCTAAGTCAGTCAGTTAACTGTCAATCATCATTAATTGGTGCATTCTCCATGACAAGTCTTCAATCAGCCTACTTGCTAACTAGTCAGCACTCTCGTTTCATGCCATATAAATGTTGGTTTTCCCCTCAAATTGGTACTCGTGCAAATTTATCCTGATAAGTACAAGACCAAAATATTCAACAAATGTGGCTTTTTTAATTCAATACTCAAGTTCTGCATGACCAGGTGACTATTTAAATTTGATGTTGTGACCTGTAGAATAGTCAACCTGGAAAGTGAGAGAGAGAATGGAGTACTCTTTTCCATCTCAGTTGTAATATTATTATTTTAGATTTGTTCTTTAAGGGCTGCTTAATGACATTTTAAATAAGGCAAACTCTCAGGAAACCAACCTGTTAGGGAAATGTTGCTTTTTTTTTAATCAGTAGATAAAGAAACACGTGACTAGATTGCATTCACTTGTACAGGAAGTTGGGAACTAGGTTGTCACGATGCAAATTGGGTAGTTGTGCCATGTAACTAAAATAACTTCGGGATCTTTTTGAAACACACCTAATCTTTGTTAGGGCCTCCAGGCATACAGGTAAAATTTTGCTAGTAAGTTTAATTTTAACATAACAATAAGCTGTCACAAATTAATACATTATGTACTCTGGAGCTTGCTTTCCCAGGTGAAAACACCTGAAGAAAGTTAAAGAAAAATACAGTTATTGATCTAGTGGTAATGTTTGTTTTACATTTTGTTTTTTTCCATCACATGTACACCTCAGCCAGATATGAAACAATGTTTTCTGCTGATTGAGTGCAGCAGTTCTACTAGTTAATCTGAAAAGTGATTTTAACCAAATTTTGATTTTCCACTTGACTCTAAAATAGTGCCTGCGTGGACTTGAGAACTGGTGCTTAAAGGAAGCATTTTTAGAAGAATGAGGTAGTAGGAACTGCAGATGCTGGAAAATCTGAGGTAACAAGGTGTAGAGCTGGATGAACACAGCAGGCCAAGCAGCATCAGAGGAGCGGGAAAGCTGACGTTTCGGGCCT